>NW_006797698.1:2332967-2370803 GCF_000442215.2 Lipotes vexillifer
GGCATTCCCTGGCTTGTAGCTGCATCACTCCAGTCTCCTCTATCCCGAGGATACACCAAGCCACGTGTCTGACTTCCTTCTTCCCCGAAGAGCCCTGCAGTCTCCCACTGCACCCAGGAAAGATGATCAGACACCGTGACTGGCTTTCTGGGCAAGATTTAGGTCATTTACTGAGGGCCTTTTGGATCCACCACAATAACCCCAAACGACAAGTATAACTTTGGAAATGTTGGTGTGAGAGCAGGCACACGGAGAAAAAGCTTTCAACTTGTCAAAGCTGAAGCACCCACCGAGTTATGGGGCAATAGTTCTGTCTCTTTAAAGGCAAACAGTTCCTTCACTGGCCCCACCCAATCTGCTTCCTGGCTCAGAGGTTTCAGAGGGTGAAAACATTTCTCCCTCATCATTAAAGCAAAAGCACCAGCTCAAATAGCTTCTTTGGAGAAAACTTGACATCTCATCAACTCCTTCAAAAGGTGAGCCTGGCTGAGAAGAGGCCCCAGAGGATAGAGATGCGAGGGGCAGTAGGATACAGGGAGTCTGCGTGGGGGTGGGCTCTGGCCTGAGAAGTTATTTTTGCGAGTAAGTGAGACACAATTGACCCTTGAACAACACAGATTTGAATTGTGCGGGTCCACTTATATGTGGATTTTTTTCAATAAATACACATTCAGCTCTCCATATCCCTGGTTTTACATTGGCAGATTCAACAAAACAGGACGGAAATTTCCATCCAAGGTAGGTGGAATCTGCCAATGTGAAAACCCTGATATGGAGGACCCACTGTACTAGCCATTTTACATGAGATATTTGAGCATCTGCAGATTTTGGAACATGTTGGGTCTTGGAATCAATCCCCCCTCCATATTGATATGGAAGGATGACTGTAATATACAAAACATACTCATTAGGGTGCTCGGTATACAGTATACATTCAGTAGCGGTTACACTACACCCAGGTTATTTTTTTTTTATTGTGGAATTTTTTTTCACTTATTGAAAGATAGAGGGAATAATATAAGGAACTTCCATGTACCTATACCAGGCCTCAACGATTATCCGTTTATGCCAGTCCTGTTTCATTTATATACTCACCACTCCCCAGCCACCGCAGATTACTTTGAAGCAAATGTCAGACCTTGTGTCACTTTATCAGTAAATATTTGAGTATGTATGTCTGAAAGATAAAGACCATTTAAACAAATTGCCAGAATCAGGGCTTCCCTGGTGGCACAGTGTTTGGGAGTCCGCCTGCCGATGCAGGGGACGCGGGTTCGTGCCCCGGTCCAGGGGGATCCCATATGCCGCGGAGGGGCTGGGCCCGTGAGCCATGGCCGCTGAGCCTGTGCGTCCGGAACCTGTGCTCCGCAGTGGGAGAGGCCACGACAGTGAGAGGCCCGTGTACCGCAAAAACAAAACAAAACAAAAATTACCAGAATCAGACTTCAAAAAGCAACGAGAATTTCTAGAAAATTACCAGTTATATTCACATTGCCCTGATTGTCTCATAATTTTAAAAATTGTTTGAAGTTGCGCCCAAATGAGGTCCATAAATTGCAATTCACTGATATCTCTTAAATTTAACTTAACACATAGGTTTCTATGTTTCTTGCTATAAAATTTCTTTAAGAAAGGGGAAGTCTTTTGTCCAACAGAATTGGAAGTGTACGCTTTGCTGATTACATCCCCAAAATGTCACTTGTCGTGCTCTTCTAGTTCCAGTGTTTTGTGTGCATTCTGTTTAGGGAGAAGCTTGATCAGATTAAAGTTTGGCTGGTGTTATGGTGGGAGTACATCACAGGTGCAGTTGTTAACGTCAATTAGAGGCACATAATGTTTGGGTGTCTCAGATATTAATGATTACCTTGAGTATATGTTTCCTTAAGGGCCACAAATTATGATATTCTAATTCTATCATTCTTTCTTCATTTAATAGGTGGAATAAACCTATAAAAAGAAACTTCCCCTCAACAATTCTTTCATTTCCACAAGGCACATTTATATAAGAAAGACAAGATAAATGCTTTGTTCTTTCCCTTTGTCAATGTTCAGAATGACATACTCCTAGCATACTCCAAAGGGAACAACTGACTTCTTCTAAGAAGATGGCATTGCTATGAACACATAGATTTTAACTTATTTGATATATTTCAATCCCTTGTAGTCATTATTCTTATTGATGCTAAAACTGTCTCATCTTTGTCCCGTTGGGGATCATCTTCAAGTTGGCTCTTAAGTCCTTTTGATGGGATCCTAGTAACTTTTTTCATAGCATCCTTGCTGTCTAGTATGACAAGATGTTCTATGCTCAACTCTTACGTTGCCTGCCCCAGACCTGGAATCCATACTTTCTCCTAAGAGCCCTACATTTTTGGTAGGAAATGGCATTTGAAGATTACAATCTGGCACTAAGGGTGCTCATTGTTGCTGGGCTCATCATTGTTTTTATGCCTTTTCAATGGATTTCTAAACTATACAAACACACACACGCACATACACACAACTAAGAATAGGATTCCCGAAAACAATTTTTTGCAGGTTTTTTTGGGGCGGGGATTGCTTAACTATATCCTACTGGGGATGGACAAAGAAACTACTGCCTTGTCAAGTCTCTGGGACCAATTTTTTTGTGGTTCATCCACCACACAAGATACGATCTGGCTAGTTTGTTTCATTTGCTTTGGATTTTTACTAGTATTTTGAAATATAATTTTTGCTGTATAATACATGCTTTCAAGATCAAATCTATGAAATCTAAGTATATCCAAAGTAGTCTAGTTCCCAGCTTCTATCCCCAGCTTCCCTCCACCCTGTTTATTCCATCCCCATTTAAGTAACTTTTTTGTCTGCTTACTTTTCAGATTATCCTGCCATTGCTTTTACGTATGATTGAAAAAATATATATATTACATTTTATATATGTAGGCCCCGGTCCTCCTTGTTAGAGAAATGATAGTAAACTGTACATTGTTTTCACCACCTGGCTCTTTTTGCTTAATGATATATCCTGGAGATGTCTCCATACCTGGACATAAAGATATATCTCATTCTGTTTTAGTTGGCTAGTACTGCACTGTGTGAATATACCTTAGTTTATTCAACCAGGCCCGTACTGATGGGCGTTTGATAGGTTTTTGGTCTTTTGCTATTTCAAATAGTGGTGCAGTAAACAGCCTTCTGCAGAATTTTTTTCTGTATTTTTGTCAGTGTACCTTTGGGATAAATCCCAAAATTGAGGTTGATAATCAAAGGGTAAGTGCACATGTACTTTTGCAAGATATTGCTAACTTCTCCTCTAGATGTTTTAGACTGCTCTTCCATTCGCACTAGCCATGTGGGAGAGCACCTGTTTCTTCTATACCTTTTACCAATATATTATGGCAGCAAACTTTTGGATCTTTCCCAAACCTGTAGGTGAGAAATGGTATCTTAGTGTAATATTAAATAATTAATTTAATTTTTCTATGTTTTGATATATTTTTCTCTATTACAAGTGAAGGTTAGTCTCTTTTTATATATTCAAGGGATATTTACATTTTTTTCTTTGAACTGTTTATTTATATCCCTTTCTCCATTTTTTATCGAGCTGCTGGTCTTTTGTTTCTCTACTTTTAGATATTCTTTGTTTTTTTTTAAATTTTGTAATTCAAGTATAGTTGATTTATAATACTGTGTTAGTTTTAGGTGTACAGCAAAGTAATTCAGTTTATATATATATTTTCTGATTCTTTTGCATTATAGGTTATTACAAGGTATTGAATATAGTTCCCTGTGCTATACGGTGAATCCCTGTTGCTTTTGTGTTTTATATATAGTGGTATATGTATCCATAAATCCCTAAAAACTCCTAATTTTTCCCTCTTCCGCCACTTTCCCCTTTGGTAACCAGAAGTTTGTTTTCTATGTCTGGGAGTCTGTTTCTGTTTTGTAAATAAGTTTATTTGTATTTTTTTTAGATTCCACATGTAAGTGATATCATATAATATTTGTCTTTCTTTGTCTGACTTACTTCTCTCAATATGATAATCTCTAGGCCCATCCACGTAGCTGCAAGTGGCATTATTTCATTTTATTGATGGCTGAGTAATATTCCATTGTATATATGTACCACATCTTCTTTATCCATTCATTTGTCAATGGACTTTTAGGTTGTTTCCATGTCTTGACTATTGTAAATGGTGCTGCTAAGAACATAGGGGTGCGTGTATCTTTTCAAATTAGAGTTTTGTCCAGATATATGCCCAGGAGTGGGATTGCTAGATCATATGGTAACAATATTTTCAGTTTTTTGTGGATCTTCCATACTGTTCTCCATAGTGGCTGCACCAAATTACATTCCTACCAGCAGTGTAGGAAGGTTCCCTTCTCTCCACATTTTCTCCAGCATTTATTTATTTATTTATTTTATTTTATTTTATTATTATTATTTTTTTCTTCCCCGGTACGCGGGCCTCTCACTGTTGTGGCCTCTCCCGTTGCGGAGAACAGGCTCCAGATGTGCAGGCTCAGCGGCCATGGCCCACAGGCCCAGCTGCTCCGCGGCGTGTGGGCTCCCCCCAGACCGGGGCACGAACCCGCATCCCCTGCACTGGCAGGCGGACTCTCAACCACTGCGCCACCAGGGAAGCCCAATTTTATTATATTTTTTGCAGTACGCGGGCGTCTCACTGTTGTGGCCTCTCCCGTTGAGGAGCACAGGCTCTGGACGCGCAGGCTCAGCGGCCATGGCTCACGGGCCCAGCCGCTCCGCGGCATGTGGGATCTTCCCGGACCGGGGCACGAACCCGTGTCCCATGCATTGGCAGGCAGACTCTCAACCACTGTGCCACCAGGGAAGCCCTCCAGCATTTATTATTTGCAGACTTTTTGATCATGGCCATTCTGACTGCTGTGAGGTGATACATCATTGTAGTTTTGATTTGCATTTCTTCAATAATTAGTGATGCTGAGCATCTTTTCATGTGGTTGTTGGCCATCTGCATAGATATTCTTGGTGTAAAAGGAAAATTGCCCCTTGCCTCTCTTTTACATAAGTTGGAAAAAAGAATTTTCCCCTAGTTTGCCATTTGTGTTTTAATTTGTGTATGGGGGATTATTTACTTGTTTGTTGGCCTCATGTTATCTTTCTGATTTTTATGTAAAATCAAATGTAGGAGTCTTTTTCCTTACTCTATTTCAAATCTCAGAAATATTTTCCCACCCCCAGGTTACAATGATTTATCCATGTTTCTTCTATTATCATATGGATTTTTTTTTACATTTAAATTTCTGATCTATTTGGAATTTGAATGGCGTCAGGAGATGGATGCAGTTTTATCTTTTTCTGTATTGTTATCTCAGTGTTGCTTATTAGTCCATCTTTTTTCCCATTAATGTGAGATGCTGCCTTATTGAATATAAATGTAATATAATATAACTGCATTGAATATAAATGAATATAGTGTGATCAGTTTGGTGTACTCCTGAATTTTCTGTTTTTGTTTCACTGTTCTCTCTATTCATGCACCAACATCATACTGCTTTAATTATAGAAACTATAATGTTCTACTATCTGGTAGAGCTAGTCTTCCCTCATTTTTCTTTTCTTGATTTCCAAGGCTAATTTTCTTCTGTCTTCATCCAAATGAACTTTATAATCAACTATTTTAGTTGCATGAAAAAAAAAACGATGAAAAAAATTTTATATTTATGTAAAATCATGTTAAAGAAATATCTATTCATTTAAATTTTATGGTTAAAATCAGTGTTGGGCTTCCCTGGTGACTCAGTGGTTAAGAATCCGCCTGCCTATGCAGGGAACACAGGTTCAAGCCCTGGTCTGGGAAGATCCCACATGCCGTGGAGCAACTAAGCCCGTGTACCACAACTACTGAGCCTGCGCTCTAGAGCCCGTGAGCCACTAGTACTGAAGCCTGCGTGCCTAGAGCCCATGCTCTGCAACAAGAGAAGCCACTGCAATGAGAAGCCTGCACACGGCAATGAAGAATAGCCCCAGGTCACTGCAGCTAGAGAATGCCCGTGTGCAGCAACAAAGACCCAATGCAGCCCAAAATAAATAAATACATAAATAAATTTATTAAAAAAAAGAACATGAATCAGTGTTGAATTTGGCCAAATGTCTTTTCTGCACCTAGTTCCTTTTCTTCTTAACCTATTAATGGGATGTGTTGCAACAATCAATTTCCTCATTTTGAACCACCCTAGTATTTCTGAAACAGTAATGCTTAATCAACGTGTATTGCTTTTTAGTGTCTAATAATTTATTTAGGATTTTTGAATCAATACTCACACATGAGACGTGTATCGCTTTATTTGTTGGTGAAATCGTGGTTAGCTTTTAGGATCAACATTACACTTGCTTCATAGAAAGAGCTGAACGTTTTCCTTCCTTTTTATGTGATCAGGAATTGTTTAAGTAGCACTGAGATTATCAGATCTTTAAAGTTTCGATTAATTCCACGTGAAACCATCTGGACATGACTGTTTTGTGGGGATACTCTTTAAGTACTTTGTTATTTCTTCCACAGCAATTGAGCTGTTTATGCATAACAGAATATTACACATATTCAGGGAGGAAAAGAAAGAAAAAAAAGAGAGTTGGGAATGGTTCCCACTTGCCCCAATTGACCCTTTTTCCATCTCCTTCCTTTTCTTAAGATCTTGTGGGTACCTCAGCCCCAGGGCCTCTTGATATAAACATGGCTGATGCCCAGGACAATGCTCTGAGGATCGTGCTGGTCGGGAAGACTGGAAGTGGGAAAAGTGCCACAGGAAACACCATCCTCGGGCGAAACGTATTCACCTCTAGGCTTGCTGCCCAGGCTGTTACCAAAACTTGTCAGAAAGCATCCCGGACATGGGAGGGGAGAGACCTTCTCGTTGTTGACACCCCAGGGCTCTTCGACACCGAGGAGAGCCTGAACAGCACCTGCAAGGAAATCAGCCTCTGTGTCCTCGCCTCCTGCCCCGGACCTCATGCCATCATCTTGGTCATGCAGCTGGGCCGCTACACGCCTGAAGAGCAGGAAACCATGGCGTTGATCAAGGCTGTGTTTGGGGAACCAGCCATGAAGCACATGATCATCTTGTTCACTCGCAAAGAGGAACTGGAGGACCGCAGCCTAAGCGACTTTGTGGGGGGTGCGGACGTAAAGCTGCGAAGCATCCTCGAGGAGTGTGGAGACCGCTGCTGTACCTTCAGTAACAGGAGTACAGACCGGGCTGAGAAGGAAGCTCAGGTGCGGGAGCTGGTGGAGATGATAGATAAGATGGTGCAGAACAACCAGGGGGCTTACTTTTCCGACGCCATATACAAGGGCACAGAAGAAAAGCTGAGAAAGAAGGAGGAAGTCTTGAAGAAAATCTACGCTGATCAATTAGCAAAGGAAATTAAACTAGTAGAAAAGGAATATGCCCATAGACCACAGGAAGAAAAGGAGGAAGCAATAAAATCGCTAATGAAGAAGCATGATGAACGAATGAAAAATATAAGGGAAGAAGCCAAGGAGAATTTATTTCAAGTTGTTTTCCAGGAGATTAAAAATTTGCTTTCCAAAATATGGCAAATGTTTTGGAAGTAGGGTCAATTTTATTTTTACTTTTCAATTTACTATAACTTGTTAATATGGCAGCTTGCATTTTCCAAAGAGGACTAAACCCATAAACTAAAACCATATCTTCTTTCTGACGTCTTCTTGCAATCTGACCTTGTTACTCTTTCCATTGAGTTATGGGTCTATGTCCCCTGCCTTGAAATTGGATGGACTTTGTGACTGCTTCGATAAATTCTGGGTGGCTGAAGCAACACCATGTGACTTCCAAGGTTTAGAAAGGGAAAATGGCTCCTTGCTGGCTCGGGGCGCTTGCCCTTGGAATTTGGCCGCCATTTTGTGAGGAAGCCCAAGTCACCCACATGAAGAGGACTTGAAATCACTGGCCCACTCCCCTGGCTGACATTTCAGCTGCCAGCCAGAAGCAGCTTGCAAGTCATGCAAGCGAGGTGACACCGAAGTGCCTTCTCCAGTTGCCAACTGATGGAGCTGCAAAGAGCAAAGATGAGCCATCCCCACGGGGTCCTGCCCAAATTTCAGATTCATGAGAAAAATAAATGATTGTTGATGTTTTAAACCACTAAGTTTTGGGATGGTTTGTTATGCAGTGAGAGCTAACCAGAATGGAATACCTTCCCAGCACTTTCCCCACGACGCCCGGCTCCCAGCTGTCCTTCTACACAATGCTAGTGAATGTAAGAGGTTATGAAATTGACATAAGCAGGCAATGATCTATTTCAGAGAGTTCAAAGAGTCAATTTAGGAAAATTCAAATAAGAAACCCTGCGTACGTTAAGTGCCAGCACCACCGGTAATGTGTCTTATGTCAATCCACATCTATGAGTACTTTGTTAGTGAAGCATCAGGCTTCTCTGGCACCATTACTCTGTGGTTCATGGAGATGTGGACGTTGATAAATCCTCTTATTTTTTTTTTCTGTCTCTCCCTTTTATTAAGGTACCATCCTAACTTAAAATGTCCCTGCTGTACCTTAGAAATCTCTTCTGTGCCAAATATTTTTCTTGCCTCTGCAGATCCACAGTTCACCCTTCTTTCACTCTAGCTTTTTGCCTGGGAGGCCGATCTATATGGACTACATCAGTGGGATCTCTCGCTCTCTGACTTTTGCTCCATTTCTGCCAATGGGAAATCCAAGCAGGAGAGCTCTTGATGATAGAAAAGCAAGGTCAGGGTATCTGTTTTCCTGCCTCTCTCCCTGCAGGGGCATCTCCCACTAGCTGCAACCCTAAGCCTAAGCTCATAACTCCTCCCCTGGAGGCTCTCTACCCAGCTCTCCTTCTGGGTTCCAGCTTTGGTTCACTCCTTAGGGTAAGGATGTAAGTTCCTCACTGTTACTAACCCTCTCCCTTGTCATTTCCAAACCGTGTATCCACAGCTTGTAGGAAGCCCCTTCACTAGGCTCTCCTCTAGCTTCACTATACTAAGCCATCTGTTTTCTGCTGGAATCCTGATCGACACATCTTACGATACCTACTTCTTTTTCTCTTTCAGAGCTTTCCCTGACTTTTGTTGTTGTTGCTGTTTTTCAATTCCCTCTAGTGTTTTCTGCCAGCAGAAAAATCTCTCCTGACTGTTGAAATCTCTGGGACAAGTTTACCCACATGGACTGTGATATTGGCAGTGAGCAGATAAAAGGTTCTGTCTTGCTAAAGTAATTGCAAAACTTCAAAGTTAGAGGGATAATTTTATATCATTTATAATGATGGCAGATAACCCAAACTCAAATTGTTGGAATTTTTACAGCTGTCCTTTGCTTTCCCTATGAATGTGAATGAGAGTATTTACTGCACTGGTGAAATTTAGGGAGGCAGGGATTCGAGATCAAATCTGGAGAAAATAGGATCCCAAATACCTGCTCATTCTAAGGTTCATCACAAATATTATGAATAGGGTAAAGACAGCAGGGAAGAAAAGCCCATTGGGAGAAAACATTCATAATATATGTTGTGACATAACACACTGCTAGTCCAAACTGCTATTCCCGATAACACAGCTCTTATATTTAGAGGTATTTCCTTGTGAGTGATTCATCAGTGCAATATTATCTCTAGAGGGCGAACTATTCAGGCACTGTCCTGACACCTTTCATTTAAGAGCCGTTTAAATGATATTTTCTCTCAGCAACTTGCAGAAGCATTATTAATTCAATTAACTTGTGTGTATCTAGGCATACGTTAGGGCCTATGGACGATGCAGCTTATATTCCACTTTGGAAGGTAAGACATGCCCAAAGGAGAAATGAATAAATCAAATGAAAATCATCGACATTATCTTCTCCCGTGTCGAAGGAATTCTTGCTCCTCTCGACTATCTCCACAATCCTTACATCCCAGTTTTCTCTGAAGGTGGTTCTGAGTTCTGAGGTCTCTGGAAATTCCAGCATTTTTTGTGTGCATCATTCCTATTGTTGAAATATGTGAGAGCCATGACCCATAATTGGGAAATTAACGTAGGATTCATAGGAGAAGACTTGAGGAAGAATTCAGGGCTTGAAATCTCCTGTGAAGGATGTATAGGATGTGTCCATGTGGGTGCCTGGAGTGATTAGTCATGCTTCTCTTCAGAAACAGGAAAGTTAGGGTCTGCAGATAAGATCATCGGGGTAGACTCAGGAGTGACAGTACTCAGTTAGGTTTGTGACAAGCTGAGTAGCAGACGTCAAAGGGCGGGTCCAATGTAAACATCCTACATTGAAATTTTGGACTGAAGGTTATGTGAGAGGCCTGGGGTGAATGTGACCGGATATTAACATAAATGTGAATTTCAGCTGAGTCCTCAGTATTGCCAACACCTCCACATTCCAAACTCATACACTACAAGATCTGGGCAGGACCTGCCAAGGAAGGAGCTGGAAACCAGTTAGGTGAGGTTTAGGTCTTCAACTAATTCAGTAGGTATTGGAAGAGGTCAAGAGGAAAGGGCTTTTGAAAAGAGGACATTCTGATCATGAGAACAACAACCTTTAGGATTGGCAAATTCTTGGGCTTCATCTCGAGAGTAATTGGCTCCCTGGTAAAGAGGGGGATCTATATGTAACCGTGTGATTTAATAAGGGAGGCTCCACGGGGACTCCACTTGTGTGCCCTACCCAATAGGACGACGCTTCCCTCTCACCTCCCAGCAAGTAAGGTGGCCCCTTGGGCTTTGGTGCTGTCAGAGGACATGAGTGGTGTATGGCAAGAGATTCCTGGGAGGACATGACCTGTGTCCTCTGGAGTTTATCTTTGGAGCTGGGTGCTCCTGTGGGAAATAGAATACAAGAGGACTTTACTATGTACCAGAGGGTAAAGACTGAAGAGGCTGATTGGAAGCAACCATAACTTTCACTGACTGGGGGGCAAAAGTATGTGCTCCCCATAAGTCAAATGTGGGCCACACAGGAGGGAGCCAGCCAAAGGCAGCTTGAAGGGGACTTGCCCGGAAGTCCACCAGGGATCGCAACTGTGCCTGGAACTGGAGTCCAAGTGACCAGCTGGGGGGAGATAGTGGCCATCAGTCGGACTTGTAATTGCAGATTTCCAGGGAGACTCTGGGAGGAGTCATTAATGGGGCCCCATGAGGAAAAGAGCCACGAAGTGTGCCTCCATCCCCCAAAGCCAGATTACACCTGACTTGTCTTCAATGGTTTTTCCTCTTTTCCTCCAACCCACGAGGAGTCACAACCAAGGCGAGTGATGGGGGGAGGAGGTGGCGAAGGGCGGGGTGGGGAGAGATGGAAAAAGCCCTGTGCACACTGCTGGTCCTTCGGCGGAAGCAGGCACCAGCCAGGGGAAGGAGAGGCTTTACCCTGCAGTGAAATTCCGAGTTTGATTATTGGGTTGGATGTTGTAATTACACAAATGGGACTAACAGAGACTGGAGAGGGTTTGCACTTAGGGCAGAAGCTATCCAAGATTTCCTTCATGAGGCACTGATGGACGCAGTTTGATAGGCCCGTAGGAGACAAGAATAAATGTCTTCCTTCTTTGCCCTCCCTTCTTTGTGAAGTCTGTCTTATTTAATCACAGGCTTAGCCAGAGATCACCTTCTTTGCTATGGAGCAGATCACTCTAGAGAAGAACGCCAAGATCTTGACAATCCCCTTCCTGTAAGAGTGGCGCTGCATGCTTCCCGTGAGTGCTGTAGCAGGAGTCCAGGGAAGCGCTCTGCTCGTGCAGATTATGGAAAGAAATTTGAAATGACCACATTCCCAGAGGGGTACTTATGTGTACATCCCACACAGTCAAAAGATTCAAAGGGATGGAGTAGGGCTTGCAATACCTGAAGGGGGGGAAGTGTCCCTAAGAGCCCTGAGCCTTATTTTCTCATGGTCAATCCGAGCGGAGCCTCGACCAGCCAAAAATCTGTGCCATGGAGTCTCCCCGTCCTTGGGAGAGGGCAGGCAGTAAGGCTCACTGCTATGAATAGGAGACTGTCACAGCAAGTTTATGGTATGACTGTGGCCAAAGTTCTGACCGTTCTTAGAGATCACAACTTGACCTATGGAGAATGGATTTACCTTGTGCCAGAGTCTCAATCTGGTGAACAGGGTCAATGACCCAACTTGAAAGCATGCTTAGGGTTGAAAATAAAAAGAAGCTACAGGGCTTCCCTGGTGGCGCAGTGGTTGAGAGTCTGCCTGCCGATGCAGGCGGGAGGATCCCACATGCCGCAGAGTGGCTGAGCCCATGAGCCATGGCCGCTGAGCCTGCACGTCCAGAGCCTGTGCTCCGCAGTGGGAGAGGCCATAGCAGAGAGAGGCCCGTGTACCACAAAAAAAGAAAAAGAAAAAAAAAAGCTACAAATCAGAGACTTGTTTTCCACTGTGGCTTTTAAGTTCAAAGATGACTCCAGCAGAAGGGGTTCCAGAGATGTTGAGTAATGAGCCCCAAGGTCAAAGGAGGCATGTTTGAGACACAGCAATCATTTGTATAGTGCTGTGTATATAATCCATGAACAACCAAAAGTTCATTGGAATGGTAATTTGTTGAATATAGAGGCAAAATCGCATCCTTTCTGGAAGGTATACACACAGAGAAGCCCTTGATAAGTTCACCCAGCAAATCTTGAATGGTAGCCAACAAAGCCTGTCCTTATTGAACGCTGACATTTCTCTGATGAGAAAAGCTGCCCTCCAAACTAGAATGGCCTAGGACATGATCCCTGCCTGGCAAGGAGGCACCCGTGCCATTGTCCAGACAGAATGCAGTGTGTTCCTACTGATGAGACTGTTAATGTATCATCTTTATTGAGTCACATGAGGGCACAAGTGAACACCCTGAGTGATCCGACCCCCCTACCTGGGGACCTAGTAAATCAATGTTTCGGATCATAGGGTTCTTGGTAGAAAAAGTTGGTCACTGATTTTGGGAATCATTGTCTTAACCTGCGTTTTCTCTTGCATGTGACTGTATTGTTGCTGTGACATCTGCCACCAGTGCAGCCAGGGAGCTACCAAAGGAGCCACCTCCGTGCTAGTGAAAGCCCTTGCTGACCGCCAGGGCGCGTTGCGCGAGACGCGAGCCTGTGAGATCGCGAGAGCGGGTCACTGGGCTTGAGAGTTGGACCTAAGAACTAGATGCAGGCAGTTGGGGGCTCCCCACCTACTCCGCTGTCCTTGGTATGTGTGTTCTGCTTGGCTTCCGCACTCCCAGAAGCCTCCCCAAGGATACAGCCTTGAGTAGAAATTGACACTATCTGGATGCTAGACGGGACCGAACCCACTGAAGGCCTCTGTATAAAGGTTGACGATTCTGGCAGACACGGGTAGAAAGCTATTCTCCTCGTGGCCGTTCAGGACAAGCCTTGTTAAGTTCCTTGCTTATTAAACCTGCCAGCTGCCCACCTGGAGTGGTCTGCCTCACCGTCGGGTTTCAGATGACACCTGGGAAGATCCCGAGGACGTTGCAAACCAACTTATATTTTTAAACATCAGTCTCATCTATATTTATAAACAAATATAAAAAATGGAATATCCAAGGCAATTGTTCTCACAGTTCTTTCTTCTTGTTAAAAAGCGTCTCGATCATCTAAAACTCTTCCTAGATTGGGTTGCATTCTCTGAGATTTGCAATCAGCAAGTTGCCATGTTGCAGAATAGGACTTTGTAGGTATTCCCTTTCCACACTGTTGACGTTTAACCTGCCTTCTCACTCTCGGTCCTCTTTACCATGCTGCCTGATTGTTTTTTCTTATGTAAGTGAACATCTTCTATAATTATTTTATAATTCACACACTATTCCTTTTTTGCTTCTTTTCTGTCCCTTCAAGGAACACTGAAAGACCTGGAGGGCAAAAAGATCTTTACCTGCTATTATTTGCTAATATACCCAATTGCCTAAAACAGTGCTTGGCACATAACAGGCTCGCAAGAAACACTGAATGAAAATTCTATTTCATTTGATATTTTGTTCTTGTTTGTTTAGAATTGGGTTGCTGTATTTGCCTCTACTTCTGCTTTCAACCTATCTCAAGTTTCATGTTTTAGATTTGGATTTCCTTTGCAATCCACTCCAAACAATATTTATTTTTGATCGGAAATCTTTGGTGTATTTATCATAGTTATAATTTATGATCTATTTGGATGCATTTGTAATATGTTATTTTTTGCTTTCCACTTGTCCAACCTGTTTCATAGTTTGTTTTTCTCTCCTCTTTGTGCCTTAATTTGGATTGTTTGGTTCTTCTTTTCACATTCTATTTTGTTTTCTACTCAGTTGGAAATTATATACACTCTTCCTAATTTTCTTAGTGGCCACAGCACATATTCTTTTTTCAAAATTTTTAAATTTTTTATGCCATTTTTAAAGGTTACATGCCATTTACAGTAATTACAAAATATTGGCTATATTCCTCATACAACACATATTCTTAACAAAGTCTAAAGGGAATCTATATTTTAATCTTCCTCTTATACAACAAATTACTATAGAACATTTAAAGTCCATTCCCACCTTCCACCCCATCTATGCATTATTGTTGTGTATTTTGATCTTCTTATTTTTTTCCTTTTTAAGCCCTAGAAGTTATTACCATTATCTTCTCTCCATTTCTTTGTCTTTCCTTCCTTCCTTCTTTCCTTCCTTCCTTCCTTCCTTCCTTCCTTCTTTCCTTTCTTTCTTTCTTTCTTTTCTTTCTTTCTTTCTCTCTTTCTTTCTTTCTTTTCTTTCTTTCTTTCTTTTCTTTCTTTCTTTCTTTCTTTCTTTCTTTCTTTCTTTCTTTCTTTCTTTCTTTCTTTCTTTCTTTCTTTTCTTTCTTTCTTTCTTCTTTCTTTTCAACCTCTGATTTGCCATCTGTGATTACTTTCCTCTTGCCTCAAGTACACTCTTTACAAATTCTCTTAGCGAGGTTGTGCTGGTGGCAAGAACTCTCAGTCTTTGTTGTCAATGTGGTTTTGAGCAGCAGACTTTAAATTCTCCAGGGCTGGTGAAATATCCTCAGAGCAACAGCTAGCTGCTGTGCTCCACTTGCCCACCTTCACTTAGTTCCGTGTCTGAGAAAGTTATTTTCTTGCCTGTTCACCTATGCTTTTAAGAAAATGTATGTAATATTTTTCAGTATTTGTAGTTGATTTCAGTGGGAGGGTTAGTAATCTAGATATCTGAAAGAGAAGTTTATTTTTATGTTTGGTTAGCCTTTTCCTGGTTTTGTTTCCTGTGTGTATGTCTCCCTTTGGGGTTATTTTTGCTGTTTATCGTTGTCTCTTTCAACTGTCTTTCATATTGCAGTTTTTCGTCAAACAGCAGCTCTCCCTGACTGCCTTTTCGTAGTTTGGAATAAATCATTAGAAAACCTGGAAGTTCCACGTCTGAGTGAGGGTGCCGACTGCAGGCTTCACCTGTGGTGACTGCAGGACAGGCTGTTATGTAGAGGGAATGCAAAATGCCAGAATGCAGAGGATTTTCTCTGGAGATGCTCTAATCTTTAGGGGAGATTCCTTCAATTACCCACTCGGGAAGAGACCTTGAAGTGTGAGGTTCTGAATGAGGGGGAAGTGAGGAGATGACTGGATCATGTGTCTGATACTCACTTCTTCCACGAATGCCCTGCTTTCAGCCCCACAGCCCCATCCCCTTGGAGCGGAAATTTCTGAAGCCCACCTCCCCGAGGTGCTTCCGTCAACATGCGCGGGCACCTCAGGACAGCCTCTCTGGGGCCATGTTGGCTGTGGGTGTTCTGCTCCGACGCATCCTTCCAGAAATCTGTTGAAACCTCTTGTCTCTCATACTTATACTCCTACTTGTCTATGGCATCCTGGTTTTTATTAGGGTTTGCAGAAAGAGAACGTCTGTGGTCTATAATTGATCTCAGTCCATTTTCCAGAATGCTTGGCATATGGCCAGTTTGCTATCTGGACGCTGAAATCCCCGATCTCCTGTTAAATAGAAGTAGAATGTAATGAGCGAGAATGAGCAATATTTACATATTTATATTTACACAGAATTATTTGTGGCCATTAACAACTTGGAAATAGAGAAATTCTAAGGCAAATTTCAAGTTGCTATTACTTCAAAATAGGCAACGATAAAAAGTTGACTTGTTAAGTTTTCTTTCTAAAGTGTAGGCTTTTAAAGCACCACTGTCAGGATTCTAAAAGGCTTAGAAAAGCGAACAAGCTGTGTCCACTGATTGCACTGGTTCTTTTCCTCAGCTCAAGACCGAGCTGGGAGTGTCCTTAATCAGGCCTCCTCTCCAGTTCTGAGTCCGTTGTGAGAGCATCACCCCACGTAGAGGAGAAGTGGACCTTGCATCTTAACGTTTCTGTCCTGTGAAGCGACCACAACTACGTGTGACAGGTAAGACCAAAGGTGAAGGTGATGAGGCAGGAAAGAGTTGTGGCTGAGGCAGGGAGGAAGTGCTGTGCACAGATGAATTTATAACAGCCATTCCTGTTATTGTGAGAAGATTCTGAGAAATGGGTGAACCACAGACTTCCCTGGGTTGTGCTGTGATGTGTGTGAAAATCATCCTCTGGTCTCTTGACCATAGAATTTCTAGTAAAGTGGTACAGATATTTTACATGCACAAGAAGGGAGTGCGTGGGTTGAAAAAGGGCGTCAAATTGTGAAGCAAAAGGAGGAAATGCATAAAAGAGCAGAAACTGTTGGTGTGTGTGTATCTCCTTTATTCTTCCATCCATCAGTGGACACCTAGGTTGTCTCCATATCTTGACTATTGTAAATAATGCTGCAATGAACATTGGGGTGCAGATATCTCTACTAGTTAGTGTTTTCATTTTCTTTGGATAAATACCCAGACGTGAGATGGCTGGATCATATGAAGTTCTATTTTTAATTTTTTTGAGGAACCTCCATTTGGTTTTCTACAGTGGCTGCACCAATTTATATTCCTAGCGACATGCATGAGGTTCCCTTTTCTCCACATCCTTACAACACTTGTTATTTCTTGGCTTTTTGATGTAGTCATCCTAATAGGTGTGAGTTCATATCTCATTGTGTTTTCTTTTAATTGGAGTATAGTTAGTGGACACTATTATATAAGTTACAGGTGTACAATATAGTGATTCACAATATGTAAAGTTTATACTCCATTTATAGTTATTATAAAATATTGTCTATAGTCCCTGTTTTGTACAATATATCCTTATATCTCATTTTATACCTACTAGTTTGTACCTTTTAGTCCCCTACCTCTATGTTGCCCCTCCCCCTTCCCTCTCCCCACTGGCAACCACTAGCTTGTTCTCTGTATCTGTGAGTCTGCTGCTTTTTTGTTCTATTCACTAGTTTGTTGTATTTTTTAAGAGTCCACATATAAGTGATATTACACAGTATTTGTCTTTCTCTCTGACTTATTTCACTTGCATAATACCCTCCAAGTCCATCCATGTTCTTGCAAATGGCAAATTTTCTTTCTTTTTATGGCTCAGTAGTATTGCATTGTGTTTATATATATATATACCACATTTTCTTAATCCATTTATCTGTTGATGGACACTTAGGTAGCGTTCATGTCTCGACAATTGTAGATAATGCTGCCATGAACATCGGGCTGCATGTATCTTTTCAAATTAGTGTTTTTGTTTTTGTTTTGTTTTTTTCAGATATATACCCAGGAGTGGAATTGTGGGGTCACATGGTACTTCTATTTTTAGTGTTGAGGAGCCTCCATACTGTTTTCCACAATGGCTGCACCAAGTTACATTCCCACCAGCAGTACAGGAGGGGTCTCTTTTCTCCACATCTTCACCAACTTTTGTAATTTTTGTTCTTTTTGATGATGGCCATTCTGACAGGTGTGAGGTGATATCTCATTGTGGTTTTGACTTGCATTTCCCTGGTGATTAACGATGCTGAATATCTTCTCATGTTCCTGTTGGCTATCTGTTTGTCTGCTTTGGGAAACTGTGTATTCAGGTCTTCTGCCTATTTTTAAATCAAGTTGTTTGTTTTTGATGTCCAGTTGTATGAGCTGCTTCTATACTTTGAATATTAACCCCTTATGTGTCATATCATTTGCAAATATTTTCTCCCATTCTCTAGGTTGTGTTTTTGTTTTGTTGATGGTTTCCTTTGCTGTGCAAAAGCTTTGAAGTTTAATTAGGTCCCATTTGCTTACTTTTGCTTTTATACTGTTTCCTCTGCTTTAGGAGACAGATGCAAAAAAATATAGCTGTGATTTCTGTCAAGAGGGTTCTGCTTATGTCTTCCTCTAGGGATTATATGATATCCAGTCTTACATTTAGGTCTTTAACCCAATTTGAGTTTCTTTTTGGATATGGTGTTAGAAAATGTCCTTATGTCACTCTTTTACATGTAGCTGTCCAGTTTTCCCAGCACCACTTATTGAAGAGAACGTCTTTTCCCCATTGTATATTCTTGCCTCCTTTGACCACATGTGCATGGGTTTATTTCTGGGCTCCCTGTTCTGTTTCATTAAGCTATGTGTCTGTTTTTGTGCCAATACCATATTGTTTTCATTACTGTAGCTTTTTAAATAGTATAGTTTGAAGTCAGGGAGTGTAATTCCTCCAGAACTGTCTGTCTTTCTCAAGATTGTTTTGGCTGGACTTCCCTGGTGGCGCAGTGGTTAAGAATCCACCTGCCAAGACAGGGGACATGGGGCGTAGCCCCCGCTTCCTGCAACTAGAGAAAGCCCGCACGCAGCAACAAAGACCCAATGCAGCCAAAAATAAATAAAGAGAAATAAATAAAGGAATTTTAAAAAAAGATTGTTTCCACTTCTCTGGGTCTTTTATGTTTCCATAGAAATTTTAAAATTATTTGTTCTAGTTCTGTAAAAAATCCCATTGACATTTTGATAGGGATTGCATTGAATCTGTAGATTGCCTTGGGTAGTCCGGTCATTTTAACAATCTTAATTCTTCCAATCCAAGAACACAGTATTATCTTCCATTCTGTTTGTGTCATCTTTAGTTTCTTTCATCAGTATCTTATAGTTTTCAGAGTACAGGTATTTTACCTCCTTAGGTAGGTTTATTCCTAGGTATTTCATTCTTTTTGATGCAATGGTAAATGGGATTGTGTTCTCAATTTCTCTTTTTGATAGTTCATTGTTAGTGTATAGAAATGCAACAGATTTCTGTGTATTAATTTTGTATCCTGCAATTTTACTGAATTCATTGATGAGCTCTAATAGTTTTCTGGTGGCATCTTTAAGATTTTCTATGTATGGTATCATGTCAACTGCAAACAGAGACAGTTTTACTTCTTCCTGTCTGATTTGGATTCCTTTTATTTCTTTTTCTTCTCTGATTCCTGTGGCTAGGACTTCCAAAATTATGTTGAATAGAAGTGGTGAAGGTGGGCATCTTCGTCTTGTTCCTGATCATAGAGGAAATGCTTTCAGCTTTTCACTGTTGAGTATGATGTTAGCTGTGGGCTTGTCATATATGGCCTTCATTATGTTGAAGTATGTTTCCTCTATGTCCACTTCCTGGAGACTTTTTATTATGAATGGATGTTGAATTTTATCAAAAGCTTTTTCTGCATCTATTGAGATGCTCATATGATTTGTATTCTTCAGTTTGTTAATGTGGTATATCACACTGATTGATTTGCAGATGTTGAAAAATTCTTGCCTCCTGGGATAAATCCCACTTGGTCATGGTGTATGATCCTTTTAATGTATTGTTAGATTTGGTTTGCTAATATTTTGTTGAGGATTTTTGCATCTATTTTCATCAGTGATATTGGCCTGTGGTTTTCTGTTTTGTGATATCTTTGTCTGGTTTTGGTATCAGGGTGATGATGGCCTCATAGAATGAGTTTGGGGGTGTTCCTCCCTCTGCAGTTTTTTGAAACAGTTGAGAAGGAGAGCTGTTAACTCTTTCATAAACGTTTGGTAGAATTCACTTGTGAAGCTGTCTGGTCCCGGACTTTTGTTTGTTGGGAGTCGTTTAAAAACTCCTTCAGTTTCATTACTGGTTATTGGTCTGTTCATATTTTCTATTTCTTCCTGGTTCAGTCTTTGGAGATTGTACCTTTCTAAGAATTTTTCCATTTCTTCTCTGTTGTTCATTTTATTGGCATATATTGTTGTTCATAGTAGTCTCTTATAATCCGTTGTGACCTTTTGTATTTCTGTGGTGTCAGTTGTAACTTCTCCTTTTTCATGTCTGATTTTATTGATTTGGGCCCTCTCCCTTTTTTTCTTGATGAGTCTGGCTAAAGGTTTATCAATTTTGTTTACCTTTTCAAGGAACCATTGTTTAGTTTCATTGATCTACTCTATAGTTTTTTAAGTCTATTTTATTTATTTCTGTTCTAATATTTATGATTTCTTTTCTTCTCCTAACTTTACGTCTTGTTTGTTCTTCTTTCTTTAGTTCCCTTAGTTGTGAGGTGAACTTGTTTATTTGAGATTTTTCTTGTTTCCTACGGTGAGCTTGCATCGTTATAAACTTCCCTCTTAGAACTGCTTTTGCTGTGTCTCATAGGTTTGGGATTGCCATATTTTCATTTTCATTTGTCTCTAGGTATTCTTTTCATTTCCTCTTTGATTTCTTCAATGATCTATTGGTTGTTTAGTAGAATATCAATTAGCCTCCACGTATTTGAGTTTTTTAGTTTCTTTTCTTGTAGTTGACTTCTAGTCTCATAGCATTGTGGTCAGAAATGATGCTTGATATGATTTCAATTTTCTTAACTTTACCAGGGCTTGTTTTGTGGCCTAGCATGTGACCTAACCTAGGGAATGTTCCATGTGCACTTGAAAAGAATGTGTATTCTGTGGCTTTTGGATGGAATGCTTTCTATATGTCATTGAGTTCATCTGGTCTAACGTGTCATTTACGGCCAGTGTTTCCTCATTGATTTTCTGTCTGGATGACTTGTCCATTGATACAAGTGGGGGATTGAAGTCCCCTACTATTATTGTGTTACTATCAATTTCTTCCTTTATGTCATTAATATTTGCTTCATGTATTTAGGTGCTACTATGTTGGGTCCATGTATATTTACAATAATTTTTCTTCTTCTTGGATCAATCCCTTGATCATTATGTATTGTCCTTCTTTGTCTCTTGTAAGAGTCTTTATTTTAAAGTCTATTTAAGCTGATATAAGTATTGCCACTCTGACTTTCTGTTGATTTCCCTTTGTGTGGAATGACTTTTTCCATCCCCTCACTTTCTTTTCTTTTTTTTTTAAATTGGTGTATAGTTGTTTTGCAATGTTGTGTTAGTTTCTACAGTACAGCAAAGTGGAGTTCCCTGTGCTATACAGCAGGTTCTTATTAGTTATCTATTTTATACATATTAGCGTATATATGTCAATCCCAATCTCCCAATTCATGCCCCCCTCTCCCGCTTTCGCCCCTGGGTTTACATACATTTGTTCTCTACATCCGTGTCTCCATCTCTGCCTTGCAAACCAGTCCATCTGTACCATTTTTCTACATTCCACATATATGCCTTAATATACGAAATTTGTTTTACTCTTTCTGACTTACTTCACTCTGTATGGCAGTCTCTAGGTCCATCCACGTCTCTACAAATGATGCAATTTCGTTCTTTTTTATGGCTGAATAATATTCCATTGCATATATATATATATACATATATATACCACATCTTCTTTATCCATTCATTTGTCGATGGGCATTTAGGTTGCTTCCATGACCTGGCTATTGTAAATAGTGTTGCAATGTATATTGGGGTGCATGTGTCTTATTGGATTATGGTTTCTCTGGGTATATGCCCAGTACTGGGATTGCTGGGTCATATCATAATTCTATTTGTAGTTTTTTAAGGAACTTCCATACTGTTCTCCATAGTGACTGCATCAATTTACATTCCCACCAACAGTGCAAGAGGTTTCCCTTTTCTCCACACCCTCTCCAGCATTTATTGTTTGTACATTTTCTGATGTTGCCCATTCTAACTGGTCTGAGGTAACACCTCATTGTAGTTTTGATTTGCATTTCTCTGATAATTAGTGATGTTGAGCAGCTTTTCATGTGTCTCTTAGCCATTTGTATGTCTTCTGTGGAGAAAGACATTTAGGTCTTTAGGTCTTTATTTAGGTCTTCTGCCCATTTTTGAATTTGGTTTGTTGATATTGAGCTTCATGAGCAGTTTATATATTTTGGAGATTAATCCTTTGTCCATTGTTTCATTTGCAAATATTTTCTCCCATTCTGAGAGTTGTCTTTTCGTATTGTTTATAGTTTCCTTTGCTGTGCAAAAGCTTTTAAGTTTCATTAGGTCCCCTTACTTTATTATTGTTTTTATTTCCATTAGTCTAGGAGGTGGCTCAAAAAAGATCTTGCTGTGATTTACGTCAAAGAGTGTTCTTCCTATGTTTTCCTCTAAGAGTTTTATAGTGTCCAGTCTTACATTTAGGTCTTTAATCCATTTTGAGTTTATTTTTGTGTATGGTGTAAGGAAGTGATCTAATTTCATTCTTTTACATGTAGCTGTCCAGTTTTCCCAGCACCACTTATTGAAGAGACTGTCTTTTCTCCATTGTACATCCTTGCCCCCTTTGTCATAGATTGACTAGTTGAGCACAGGTGTGTGGGTTTATCTCTGGGCTTTCTACCCTGTTCCATTGATCTATATTTCTGTTTTGTGCCAGTACCATGTGGTCTTGTTTCCTGTAGCTTTGTAGTCTGAAGTCTGATGTCAGGGAGTCAGATTCCTCCAGCTCCATTTTTTTTTTTTCCTCTCAAGATTATGTTGACTCTTCGGGTTCTTTTGTGTTTCCATACAAATTTTAAGAATTTTTGTTCTACTTCTGTAAAAAATGCTGTTGGTAATTTGATTGGGATTGCATTGAATATGTAGATTGCTTTGGGTAGTATAGTAATTTTCACAATATTGATTCTTCCAACCTAAGAATGTGGTATATCTCTCCATCTGTTTGTGTCATCTTTCATTTCTTTCATCAGTGTCTTATTGCTCTCTAAGTAGAGGTCTTTTACCTCCTTAGGTAGGTTTACTCCTTGGTATTTTATACTTTTTGTTGCAGTGGTGAATGCGATTGTCTCCTTGATTTGTCTTTCTGATCTTTTGTTTTTAGTGTATAGGAATGCAAGAGATTTCTGTGCATTAACTTTGAATCCTGCAACTTTACCAAATTCATTGATTAGTTCTAGTAGTTTTCAGGTGGCACCTTTAGGATATTCTATGTATAGTATCATGTCATCTGCAAACAGTGACAGTTTTACTTCTTTTCCAATTTGTATTCCGTTTCTTTCTTTTTCTTCTCTGATTGCCATGGCTAGGACTTCCAAAACTATGTAGAATAATAGTGGCAAGAGTGGACATTCTTGTCTTGTTCCTGATATGAGAGGAAATGCTTTAAGTTTTTCAACATTGAAAATGATGTTTGCTGTGGGTTTGTTGTATATGGCCTTTATTATGTTGAGGTAGGTTCCCTCTCTGCCCACTTTCTGGAGAGTTTTTACATAAATGGATGTTGAATTTTCTCAAAAGCTTTTTCTGCACTTATTGAGATGATCGTATGGTTTTTATTCTTCAGTTTGTCAGTGTGGTGTATCACATTGATTTATTTGTGGATATTGAAAAATCCTTGCATCCTGAGGTAAATCCCACTTGACCATGGTGTGTAGTGGAATAACTGAGGACATGGAAAGGAGACGTGACCCATGAGCCCCCCCCCCAGCAAACTGGGGGCTGGCGAATAAGCCAGAACTGTGACCAGTCCTGAATGCTTTGAGCCCCCCCACCCCCCCCCCCCCGGCAAACCGGGGGCATGCGTAGAAGCATTAAGTGCTTTGGGCGCTGATCCATGAGAATGTCCTCAGTGTAATCAGTATGGTGGGGACACAAGGCAATGTCCTTGTGTTACTTCAGTATAATCAAAATAATGGTGGGAACTTTGTGCTGCTTTTGCGCTCAAGGACGAAGCACGGCATGTTTTCAAGAAAGCCAATTATTGCTTGTATAGTTAATAAAAACATAGGTTGCTGCTTTGGCATTTCTGAAGTGTTAAGAAAACGAGTCTTAAAATGTTAACATAGATAATGCTTTAATAAAAGCTACCACAGCAGGACAGACGGCGCTGTTTTGCCTGAGCGAGCGGCAGCCCTCTACTGCTTTGCTTCTGCACAATTCATCTCGTGTGATGAGCTTACTTTCGGCCCTGCCATAAGATAAACTACAACATTTGGCGCCCGAACAGGGACCTGAAGGTAAGTAATCGCGCGATCACGGGACCGAAGGGGAAATTGGTCCGCTCAAGAGTAAGCGAAACCTTCGGGAGCAATAGAGTCATGGGAAATTCCCATTCAATAGAATTTCAATACATTAAACTCCTCAAACAGTTATTAAGGAGATCAGGTGTGAAAGTGAAACCAGAATCTTTTGACGAACTGTTTGCGCTGGTTCGTAAACATTGTTACTGGTTTCAACCTACTGGTCACAACCAGTTGAATTTAAAAGTTTGGAAACAGGTTATGCAAGCCTTAAGAAGAGCTCATCAACATGGAGACCCTATATCTGTCCGTGTTTGGTCTCTTTGTCGTTTCATTTCCCGTGCCCTGGAACCATTACAATCTGAAACTAAAAGTGAACATGGGGCGCGCTCTCAGCGTCCAAATTCTGCTCCTGATCATTCTGCTGCTTTTCGTACTCTGTCTCGTGAGTCTCCTATAGAGGACCTTCCTCCGCTTCCTCCTCCCCTTGTGTCTAAGACAGGAGAGGATTTTTCAGGTTCCAGTGATGAAGGGGCTTTTTCTGATGATGATAAAGATCGGGAGCAGACTAGCAAACAAAATGAGATGCCACTTTCTCAACAGAATGATATTTCTGATATACTTTCAAAGTTAAAAAATTTGATGGTTAAATTGGAAGAAAATATAAACCATGCTACCACTCCTTTATATCAGGAGCCATGTCCTACTATTCCTTCGGCTCCTCCTTTAGAATTAGCAGCTTATCCTGTTGGAGCCTCTCGTCAGTTTCGCTTTCCTCTAAAGCCTAAATCTAATAGACTATTGTTGGAAGAAGAGATAAATAAGGAAGAAAAGCAATATTCTGGATCATTTTTTGCTTTCCCTATTGTTAGACAAGCTATGCTTGCTAATGATCAATTTCCGAATGGATATGTAAATGTTAAATATAACCCTCATGATTTAAAATTTTTTAAAATACTAAAAGAAGCCATTAATGCGTATGGAATGCATTCTAATTATGTTCAAGGTCTTTTGTCTAGGTATGCTTCCGAAAACATATTAATTCCTCAGGATTGGGGGGCGCTTGCCAAGACTGTTACTTGGTGGAAAGAAGAAGACACCTCCATTGACCTGGGGGCAAATAAAAATGTTTACAGGCACTGCCAAAATTCTTGTTATTTCACAGGGCAAACCCCTCAATAGCACCAATCTTTGTAGCTATGTTGACAATGTTGTCTGCACAGGTAATAAGCATATCAGCCAATGAGATAAATTGTACTAACCATACTTATTGGACTTATATTCCTAACCCTCCTCTTAATATGGGGGTTACCTGATGGGATGCCCTAACTCTTGTATATGTAAATGAGTCTGGATGGTTGCCTGGTCCTTTTGATGATAGAGGCCCTTTAAAGCCAGAAGAAGACGGAAGAATAATAGAGAATTACACGGTGGGTGTTAATGGACCTCCTATTTATATGGGAAAGGGAGATCATTGCCTTAAAATGAATTATCAAGCATGGTTAAGTGTTGTCAAAAATGAAAATAGAAATCATGGTTATATCTTTTGAGTGCTTATAGTTTCAAAAGTTCTAATTCCACTCTTAATGAGAATGTTTCCGCACCTTACTTGCCTCTATGCCAGGTGCCTCTTATGGATCGATTATCGGATTGGGTCCATTGGACTCGATGCCGAGGGAAAATGGCTCGGGTTCTTATTAATACTTCCTGGGGAAGCGTCACTGATTGGAGCCCTTTTGGCTCTGCCCGAGGAAAAAGGGGTCTGGAGAAGTTATACTGGCACAGAGAGGATAACACTATTTACAGCAATACTATTAATGATACCACAGTATGGCATGCTGGAGGGTTTTCTCCTCCAGGTCCTCATTTAAATGGATATCCTATCCAAAAGGACTTGTGGAAGCTTATGGCAGCTTTGGTAAAGATTAATGCTTGGGTAGGACATATGGTTAACAAATCTGGACATCATAGTTTGACTTTTCATAAAAATGTTACTCGGTATACTCGTAGTTGTGTGACATTACCTTATATATTGTTAAAGGGACCAGCTGAATGGAATAAGACTCAAGGTATTATAAAGCGTAAAAGTTGCTCTCTGTACACCTGCATTAACTCTAGTATATCTTTTTTTGTTTTTGCTGTACGTGGGCCTCTCACTGTTGTGGCCTCTCCCGTTGCGGAGCACAGGCTGCGGATGCACAGGCTCAGCGGCCATGGCTCACGGGCCCAGCCACTCCGCAGCATGTGGGATCTTCCCGGACCGGGGCACGAACCCGTGTCCCCTGCATTGGCAGGCGGACTCTCAACCACTGCTCCACCAGGGAAGCCCCTAGTATATCTTTTAACATATCTATTGAAAGTTTGTATATCTTACGAGCTCGGACAGGTCTTTGGCTTCCTGTCAATCTTAGAAGGGAATGGCAAGAATCTCTCCCTATGGCTGTTTTACAATATTTAGCTGATGCATTAAAAAGAAGTAAAAGATTTGTAGGAATGTTGATTACAGCTGTCATGGGTATTATAGCCGTAACAGCTTCTACTACAAGATTACTAATGCTCATTATAATAATAATCATGTTTAATTATAGTCCGACGACCATTGAAAGTCACCCGCCATACAACATTACAACAAGCTGCTGTGTTTTCCTTGATGCTACACAAGCTACAAAATAATTCCATGTAGTTTCGTACCAAGAGTAATGCTGCCGTGTTCTCCTTGATGCTGCAATAATTACAAAACAAAAAGGGGGAAATGTAGTGGAATAACTGAGGACACGGAAAGGAGACGTGACCCATGAGCCCCGCCCCAGCAAACTGGGGGCTGGCGAATAAGCCGGAACTGCAAACAGTCCTGATTGCTTTGAGCCCCGCCCCCGGCAAACCGGGGGCCTGCAAATAAGCCAGAACTGTGAACAGTCCTGAATGCTTTGAGCCCCCCCCGCCCCCCGGCAAACCGGGGGCCTGCGTAGAAGCATTAAGTGCTTTGGGCGCTGATCCATGAGAATGTCCTCAGTGTAATCAGTATGGTGGGAACACAAGGCAATGTCCTTGTGCTGCTTCAGTATAATCAAAATAATGGTGGGAACTTTGTGCTGCTTTTGCGCTCAAGGACGAAGCACGGCATGTTTTCAAGAAAGCCAATTATTGCTTGTATAGTTAATAAAAACATAGGTTGCTGCTTTGGCATTTCTGAAGTGTTAAGAAAACGAGTCTTAAAATGTTAACATAGATAATGCTTTAATAAAAGCTACCACAGCAGGACAGACGGCGCTGTTTTGCCTGAGCGAGCGGCAGCCCTCTACTGCTTTGCTTCTGCACAATTCATCTCGTGTGATGAGCTTACTTTCGGCCCTGTCATAAGATAAACTACAACAGTGGTGTATAATGCTTTCAATCTATTGTTAGCTTTGGTTTGCTAGTATTTTGTTGAGGATTTTTGCCTCTATTTTCATCAGTGATATTGGCCTGTAGTTTTCTGTTTTGTGATATCTTTGTCTGGTTTTGGTATCAGGGCGATGGTGGCCTTGTAGAATGAGTTTAGGGGTGTTCCTCCCTCTGCAATTTTTTGGAAGAGCTTGAGAAGGATAGGTGTTAGCTTTTCTCTAAATGTTTGCTAGAGTTCACCTGTGAAGCCATCTGGTCCTGCACTTTTATTTGTTGGAAGATTTTAAATCACAGTTTCAATTTCATTACTTGTGATTGGTCTGTTCATATTTTCTATTTTTTCCTGGTTCAGTCTTGGAAGGTTATACCTTTCTAAGAATTTGTCCATTTCTTCCAGGTTGTCCATTTTATTGGCATAGAGTTGCTTATAATAATCTCTTATGATGCTTTGTATTTCTGCAGTGTCTGTTGTAACTTCTCCTTTTTCATTTCTAACTTTATTGATTTGAGTCCTCTCCCTCTTTTTCTTGATGAATCCAGCTAAAGGTTTATAAATTTTGTTTATCTTCTCAAAGACCAGGTTTTAGTTTCATTGATCTTTGCTACTGTTGTCTTTCTTTCTGTTTCATTTATTTCTGCTCTGATCTTTATGGTTTCCTTCCTTCTACTAACGTTGGGTTTTGTTTGTTCTTCTTTCTGTAGTCCCTTTAGGTGTAAGGTTAGATTGTTTATTTGATATTTTTCTTGTTTCTTGAGGTAGGCTGGTATAGCTAGAAACTTCCCTCTTAGAACTGCTTTTGCTGAATCCCATAGGTTTTGGATTGCCATGTCTGCATTGTCATTTGTCTCTAGGTATTTTTTCATTTCCTCTTTGTTTTCTTCAGTGATCTCTTGGTTATTTAGTAGCATACTGTTTAGTTTCCATGTGTTTGTGTTTTTTTACATTTCTTTTTTCCCTGTAATTTATTTCTAATTTCATAGTGTTGTGGTCGGAAAAGATGCTTGACACGATTTCAGTTTTCTTAAATTTACTGAGACTTCATATGTGAACCAAGATGTGATCTATCCTGGAGAATGTTCCATGTGCACTTGAGAAGAAAGTGTAATCTGCTGTCTTCTGATGGAATGTACTAGAAAGGTCAATTAAATCTATCTGGTCTATTTTGTCATTTAAAGCTTGTGTTTCCTTATTAATTTTCTGTTTGGGTGATCTGTCCATTGGTGTAAGCGGGGTGTTAAAGTCCCCCACTATTATTGTGTTACTGTCGATTTTCTCTTTTATAGCTGTTAGCATTTGCCTTATGTATTGAGGTGCTCCTATGTTGGGTGCATATATATTTATAATTGTTATATCTTCTTCTTGGATTGATCCCTTGATCATTGTGTAGTGTCCTTCCTTGTCTCTTGTAACATTCTTTATTTCAAAGTCTATTTTTTCTGATGTGAGTATTGCTACTCTATCTTTCTTTTGATTTCCTCGCATGGAGTATCTTTTTCCATCCCCTCACTTTCAGTCTGTATGTGTCCCTAGGTCTGAAGTGGGTCTCTTGTAGACAGCATATATAGAGGTCTTGTTTTTGTATCCATTCATCCAGTCTGTGTCTTTTGGTTGGAGCATTTAATCCATTCACATTTAAGGCAATTGTCAATAGGTATGTTCCTATGACCATTTTCTTAATTGTTTTGGGTTTGTTTTTGTAGGTCCTTTCCTTCTCTTGTGTTTCCCACTTAGAGAAGTTTCTTTCGCATTTGCTATAGAGCTGGTTTGGTGGTGCTGGATTCACTTAGCTTTTGCTTGTCTGTAAAGCTTCTGATTTCACCTTCAAATCTGAATGAGATCCTTGCTGATTAGAGTATTCTTGGTTGTAGTTTCTTCTTGTTCATCACTTTAAATATATTGTGCCACTCCCTTCTGGCTTGCAGAGTTTCTGCTGAGAAATCAGCTGTTAACCTCATGGGAGTTCCCTTGTATGTTGTCATTTTTCCCTTGTTGCTTTTAATTATTTTTCTTTGTCTTTAATTTTTGTCAGTTTGGTGACTATGTGTCTCTGCGTGTTTCTCCTTGTGTTCATCTTGCCTGGGACTCTCTGTGCTCCCTGGACTTGGCTAGCTATTTCCTTTCCCACGTTAAGGAACTTTTCAATGATAATCTTCAAATATTTTCTCGGACCCTTTCTCTGTGTCTTCTCCTTCCGGGACCCCTATAATGCGAATGTTGGCACGTTTAATATTGTTCCAGAGGTCCCTTAGGCCATCTTCATTTCTTTCCTTTCTTTGTTCTTTATTCTGTTCCACAGCAGTGATTTCCACCATTCTGTCTTCCAGGTCACTTATCCGTTCTTCTGCCTCATTTATTCTGCTCTTGATTCCTTCTAGTGTATTTTTCATTTCAGTTATTGTATTGTTCATCTCTGTTTGTTTGTTCTTTAATTCTTCTAGGTCTTTGTTAAACAGTTCCTGCATCTTCTCGATCTTTGCCTCCATTCTTTTTCTGAGGTCCTGGATCATCTTCACTATCATTATTCTGAATTCTTTTCCTGGAAGGTGGCTTATCTCCACTTCCTTTAATTGTTTTTCTGGCGTTTTATCTTCTTCTTTCATCTGGGACATAGTCCTCTGCCTTTTCATTTTGTCTCTCTTTCTGTGATTACGGTTTTCATTCCACAGGCTGCAGGATTATAGTTCTTCTTGCTTCTGTTGCCTGCCCTTTGGTGGATGAGTCTATCTAAGAGGCTTGTGCAAGCTTCCTGATGGGAGAGACTCCATCCCCTCACTTTCAGTTGGTGTGTGTCCTTATATCCGACATGAGTCTCTTGTAGACAGTATATATACGGGTCTTATTTTTGAATCCATTCAGCCACTCTGTGTCTTTTGATGGAAGCATGGAGTCCATTTTCGTTTAAGGTAATTATTGATATGTATGTTCTGGCTGCCATTTTTTAAATTGTTTGTGGGTTGTTTTTGTAGGTGTTTTTATAAATTTCTTTTTCTTTTGTCTCTTCTCTTGTGATCTGATTACTATCTTTAGTGTTATGTTTGGATTCCCTTTTCTTTTTTCTCTTTTCCTTTTTCCGTGTGTGTGTGTGTGTATCTATAGTAGATATTTGGTCTGTGGTTACCCTGAGGTGTATATATATGTATGATTGTTTTAAGTTGCTGATCTCTTAATTTCCAACACATTTTTTTTTTTTTTTTTTTTTGGTCCGCGGGGGGGATTCATTTAAACCCATAACAGTGCATTATCAAGCAAGATACCGCAGCCGACAGGTGGAGCTCAATCCTGGTGGGCACCTCCGGGAGAAAGTGTAGAACATACCCCCATCAGAGGGGCAAGGGAGCTGGGGTATTGATACACCAAGTCAGTCATCATCTGAAGGTTGCTTCTGGGGGTGCTAATTTCCCAGCACTGCCCACCTGTTCCTGTGTGCTCAGAGCAGCCTTGCGTGGGACCAGATAAAATCCTCAGGCTGAGCCATGGATGTTTGGCCACTGGAGTCGGCAGGTTCTGCGCCACCGGGAAGCCCAACAACACATTTTTAAATCCCTGCTTTTGTAGTCTCCTCCTCTCATTACTGTTGTTGACATCATAGTTTACATCCAATTGCTTTGTGTGTCCCTTAAGTGCTCATTGTGGATATAAATTATTTTACTGCTCTTCTCTTTTAACCTTCCTACTAGCTTTGTGTGTTAGATGATTTCCCACCTTTATGTTTGCCTTTACCAATGAGCATTTTCTGTTTTGTAATTTTCTGGTTTCCAGTGGCGGCTTTTTCTTTTTCTCCTAGAGAAGTTCCTTTAACATTTGTTATAAAGCTGGTTTGCTGGTGCTGAACTCTTTTACCTTTTACTTGTCTGTAAAGCCTTTGATCTCTCCATTAAATCTGAGCAAGAACCTTGCTGTGTAGAGTATTCTTTGTAGGTTTTTCTGGCCCAGTTGGCTGCCGGGCCCTGGCTTGTGCCCTGGCCGCTGGCCTGCTGCTGGGTGGGGCTGGGATTCGGTGCAGCTGGCTGTGGGACCTGTGGTGCTCCAGGGCTGGTGCTGACCCACTGGTGGGTGGGTCCAGGTTTGGGGTGGCTGCCTGCAGGGTCCAGAGTGTGCAGGGCTGGTGCCAGTTTCCTGGTGAGTGGCATTGAGTCCTCTCATCGCTGGCTGTCTGGCTTGGGAGGCTCTGGGACTGGTGCCAATTGGCTGGTGGGCAGGTAAGCCCCTGGCAGGAATAGGCTAGAGGGAAGACTCTAAGAATGGAGAAGACTCCATTCTATGACAGGTGTCCTTGTCATAGAGTGAACTCCCCAAAACATCTGCTGCCAGAGTCTACAGCACTAGGGGAGTTCTCCTTGCCTCCTGCCTCTCTGGGAGGCTCTCCAGGATCAGCCAGTGAGTCTGCCCCAGGATCCTTTGAAATTACTGCCTCTATGCTGGGTCTCAGAGCATGGAGATTTTGTCCGTGCCCTTTAAGAATGGGGTCTCTGTTTCCCACAGCCTTCTTGCTCTCCCATGTGCAAGCCCCTCTGGCTGTAAAAGTCAGATATTTTGGGGGCTCATCATTCTGGTGCAGGATCCCCCGGGCTGGGGAGCCTGAAGTGGGGCCCAGACCCCTTGCTCCTTGGGGAGAAACTTTGTAATTGTAATTATCTTCCCATTTCTGTGTCACCTACCTAGGTGTGTGGGCCTTGACTATACCCTTTCCTATCCACCTTGTGGTTCCTTCTTTATATCTTTAGTTGTGAGAAATCTTTTCTACCAGTTTTTAGGTCATAATTGCTTTCTAAATAGCTGTAATTTTGGTGTGCCCATAGGAAGAGGTGAGCTCAGGGTTTTCCTACTCCACCATCTTGGCCACACTGTGAGTGGCAACTCTCTGGTTTTGACCCAGTAGTTTTTTCTCAAACTTCACGGCATGATCCATATTTCTTCCCTCCCTATAGAGTCTTTGCATGGTCTGATATGGTAGCAACTAGGCAGATGTGACTATGTAACTTTAAATTAATCAAAATGGAATAAAATTAAAAATTCAATTCTTCAATCACACTCATCACATTTCATGAGCTCAATAGCCCATGTGGCTCAGGGCTACCAGACTGAATCACGCAAAACAATCTCATCATTGCAGAAAGTTAGGTGATGAGGTGGGCAGGTCTGCTATCACTGCTAGGTGATAAGGTGGGCAGGTCTCTTGCATGAGCAAGTTCGGACAGCTCCTCCCCTCACTTCCTCTCTCCTCTTGCTTCTTGATAGCTTCGTGTCACCTCCTGGTTTAGCATTGCTTTCAAAGTTAGAGAAGGGAGCAGGACCCAGCACTTTTTTAGGTAAGGGAATAGGGGTGTTTGTGGGGGTGGGAAGAGAGGGAGGGAAATGTGTGATTTGGTGGAGGGGGGACTTCTCTTCTGGATCTATATCTTAAAACTCCCTGCAAACTTGCTCTCAGAGTATATTTCTCATTGGTTCCTGCTTCCTGCCTTTGCTGATTTTAGGCAGTAATCTGTTTTGAAGGCTGAGCCCTACAAATTGATAACTCTTTTAGCAGTCACTGCTCAGAGGATACTTGTATGAAAAAATGATTGTTTTCACCATTGACAGAATTTATAAGTAAAGTTGAAGCTTTCAGGGTTTGTGTTGGCTGAGCAGACAGAGTTAGCTGTGTGGGGAGCTGGTGGTCAAAAGAGCACTAGGAGATGTAAGAGGCGCAGGTCAGCAGCCCTGTGTCACAAAGCCAGCACACGGTCAGGATCAGAGTCTCTCTTACCCAGTTAATGATCTGCTCAGAGCTGCCCCTTTGGACCTTCCTCCTCAGGAACAGTCCTGTCGTGGGCTTCCCCCAGAGTTGGGGAAGGGGAACTTTTAGGAGATAGGAGGAGGGAAATGCCAGCCCATGTTACTATCTACAGTCAGGAGAATCTGGGGGTCAATGGATGCTTCTTCCTTAGGCAGTATGAGGAGAATTCAGCCATCCAGTGTCAGTATGGAGAGAAGTTCAGACCTCTGGTTTTACATCAGAATTAGGAGAAAGAGAGCAGCATTAAAGAATGCTGAAGAGAAAGTCCACAGACTGAATGGAAACACCATTCTTAATAGTTTCTTAATAGAAACACCCCAAACCTTTTGTTTTCCTAGTTCTGGTATCTTACTCCTTCTCCTAAAATCAACTCTGTGACCAAAGCTGATTTTTTAAAATTCTGTGATTTCTCCTCCCAGTTTACAAGAAGCTGTTTCCTATACCTTATTCCTAATCCACTTTCAAAAGAAGTGCCTGTCTTTCTGACAGTGTTTGAAATTTGTATTTGTTGGCTTCCTATCAGACAGGCTTTCTTTAGCAACTAGCATTTCAGCCTGTCCTACTTAAAATCTGATCTGCTAAGAGTTCTTCAAATGGCTTTCTCCATTGCCCAACGTTAGTAGGTAGCAATGAAAGAAAACCTTTAAAACGTATTACCGTGTTTCAAGGATGCTAGGTGGTGTTAATAAGGAAAGGATAGGGGACTTCCCTGGCGGCACAGTGGTTAAGCATCTGCCTGCCAATGCAGGAGACACAGGTTCGATCATTGGTCCGGGAAGATCCCACATGCCACGGGGCAACTAAGCCCATGTGACACCACTACAAAACCTGAGCTCTAGAGCCCATGAGCCACAACTACTGAGCCCACGTGCCACAGCTACCGCAGCACACGTGCCTAGAGCCTGTGCTCCGCAACAAGCGAAGCCCCTGCAATGAGAAGTCCACGCACTGCAATGAAGAGTAGCCCCCGCTCGCCGCAACTAGAGAAAGCCCCCGCACAGCGATGAAGATCCAATGCAGCCAAAAAATAAATTAATTAAGTTTTTAAAAAATGAGGAAAGAATAATCTTTTTTCACAAGCTGGATTAGGCTGGACGTAAAGCTCAATCAGAGAGGAAGGCAAGAATCAGGGGGATTTGTTTTAATCAATTCATTTATTTAACAAATACTTATTGAGATCCATGCTTTGTCCAACATTGTGCTTGTCCCTAGGGAATAACGGGGCAGACAAGACACAGACGGTTCACCATCACAAAGCTTACAGTCTACGAGGAGACAGTAAAAAAATCAGACGAACAACTTCCTATTGTGGTATGTATTCTATAGAAACCCTTGGAGTATGGCTAGCACGAACTCCACACCAGAGCTAACTTGTTGGTTGGTGATGGGGATGGAGAATCCCTCTCTGGAGAAATAACAGAACACTGAGGCCTCAGGGCTGAGCAGAAATGAGCTGGGCATTGGACGGGTGTGGGAGTGCTCCAGGGAGAGGGAAATATTCCCCAAGGGTCTAGGAGCTGGAGGGACCTTAGAGGATTCAGGGGACATTGAGGAGGCCAGTATGGTTCAAGCCTTTTGAAAGAGAGAGAGAGAGAGTAATTGATCATGCAGGGCCTTTTGGACCATTCCAAGGGTTTTCAACTATTTGAACAATAAAAAGCAAAAGGAACCCATTAGGGAATTTAAACAAGGAAAAAAAATCAAATTTCAGTTTTAAAAGCCTGTCTGATTATTGAGTGGAGAAGGGATTGAAGATGCAGTATCAGTTGGGAGCCTATTACATTACAATCAAATGACAGTGGGTTGGATTTTCATGGAGATGGGGAGAAATGGAGAATTTTGCATTTTTTGGAAGTAAAATCAATAGGATTTGGTGACAGACTGATGAGCAAGTGAGGAAAGAAGGGTTGTGGATGACCTCAAGATTCTGCATGAGCCATTTGGTGGTGCCATTTACTGAAATGGGGACCAGGCTGGGCATGGAGGTCAAGGGTTCCATTTTGTCTGAGTTCTCTGTGAGATGCCCATAAAATTGCCAACTGGAAAAGTTGAATGGGATTTGAAAGTTTGGAACTCTGAGAAGGGTCTAGGCTGCAGGCTACATATAAATGGCATTCAAAGCAATAATTCACTGAATAGAGTGGGCAAGGGCACGCAGAACCAGTGCCAAGGAAGACCCTGAAGCACTTACATTTGTGTAAAGAAAAATGAACCATCTGAAAGTGAGACTGAAAACGGAGAATGGAGAGAAGTATTGGGAAATAGAGGAAGAGAAATCGAGTAGCAAGCAAGTTTATGAAAAAAAAAGAAACTGTTGGTTACATGAGGTTGACATTTCTAGTTTCCAGTTGCTCTTCATTTCCCTGAAATGACATAGTTATTTTTCTTTATTTCCAGGAATTCAAACTACAATGGCGGCCCTTTACCCCAGCAACTCCAGGACCAGCCATGGTGAGAGGCTGCTCGGGGCTAGGCAGGCCAGGCTTGGGGGAGGAGGGCTGGGTCTCTCCTGTGCCGTCAGTCAGTCGCCATCTGCACAAGAGCAAAACATTTTCAACCACATTTCTTATTTTCCCTTCATTTCCTCTGCTCTCTCATTTCTCTCGACCCTCTATGCCTTCTTCTTGTGATGTAGCTAAACAGCTAAGAGGAAGAGAATTAGAATATCCTGATTGATCCGGACTTGGTGAGGTTTCTTATGTGCTACTTGCTACAGCGTGGACACACCAGAACAGCGGGTTGTAGCCTCCCTGATTGTTTCTCTGCCCCTCTCTTCAGCCCAAGAGAGGATTGGGGAGGAGGAACGTGGACGTAATTCATTCCTCATTCAGTTCCCTAATCTCCCTGCTGCTGGTGGCCTCACTATAACCGACAAATTCAACAGACTGATCACTCCATTCCTCACATAGCCCTGCCTCTACTCCCTTATCCATAGAAATTGATTAAATCGTTTGAGCTTCTGCTGGTTTAGCAAACCACCCCACAATTTAGGAGCCTAAAACATCAACCGTTTAGTTGGCTCTTGGTTTTCTGGGTCAGTTGGGCAGTCTTTGGGTCTGGATCAACTTGGCTAATCTCAGCCAGACTCACTCATGCATGTGTGGTAGGCTGGTGGTTCAGGATGCAACTGGATAATCTTGGGTAGCCTCACAGACATGTCTGGTAGTCACCAAGCTCTTGGGCAGACCAAGGGGACAGGGATAACAGGCCCTTGTGTCCCTCATCTAGTAGGCTAGTCCAGGGCAGTTGTAAGGTTCCGAAAAGCAGAAAGAGAAGGCAAACTACAATAAGTCAGCACTTTTGGAGTCTCTGCTTGATCATGTTTCCACGATCTTACTGTCCAAAGCAAGTCACGTGGCCCAGTCAGATTCAAGGGTTGGAGAAATGGACTCAGCATCTTGATGAGAGTAGCTGCAAATCCACATTCCCAAGAGGCATGAGTACAGAGAGGGAGTAATTCATGGCTGTGTTTGCCATCTATTGTAGATTGCCATCCATTTGCTGTCAACACTGGCCAATTGTTGCAGTGTTGGCACTGACCTTTGGTGCCTTTTTATCTCACCAGCCATGATTTTCCTACTCCCTTTCTCTAAGGTCAACCAATGCCCTCAGGATATCCTTAGGTTGGAATCTTCCATTGTGATGCTAACTAAATAATAGTCTGAACTCCCACCCACATTTTTCCTTAGGTAATCTTAGCCATCCCGTATCCAGTGTCCTCAGCTTTGGGAAATTGACTTCTTTCACCCCAGGATTCTGGTTATCAAATGTGAGAAACTCTGCCTTAGGGATCCAGGGATCAGCAAAAGCTTCACCATAAAGTGTGTGGGAGATGGGGATGAACTACAGATTTTCTGGAAGCCAGAGTGAGAGGTTCTGCAATTTCCCTTTTCTGTTTGATTGATATTTTTAAAAGATTATTCCACCTTACAGAATAGACTGAAAGGGCCAAAGCGGAAGTAGAGAGACCAGTTAGGAGACCACTGAGGCATGGACGGGGATGTAACTTGGGCTACTTTGATGATCTTCAAAATAGAGAGAAGCGAGCGGATTTGGAGCCAAAAGAACCTGGTGATGGGTTGGATATGGAAAGAAGGGGAAAGAGAGGGGTCAAGGGTGATGCCTAGATTCTTAGCCTGAGGAACTGGGTGACTGGGGATGATAGCTCTGAAAACCAATTGGAGTTTGTAACAGTGTCTATAAGGTTGTAAGCAGTTGTAACAGTGTCTATAAGGTTGTAACAGTGTCTATAAGGTTGTAACGTATGGATTGTCTCAAAGCAGAAATAGGTAGTTATAACAAAGGATTCCTCATGCAGGAATCAGTCTTACATTCAAGGGCCAGCTGGCAGGGTCTGTCTTCTCGGGAAGACAGGCTCTCAAACGTCATTGCCAGTCATCTTCCCACCGGTCCCGGGTCTATGCCTAACAAATCGGCCAGACTTTGACTTTATAGACACATTAAAGAGATATGCAGAGACCTGCT
>NW_006797698.1:2370813-2381168 GCF_000442215.2 Lipotes vexillifer
AGAGCTATCAGATTACTTGGTATGTAACTTAAGGTTTCAGTTGCTGTGCTCTGCTGCTCTGATTATTAACTTCGAACTTTCCTAGGAAGTAAAATATGCAATGCCAATTTCATGTTACTTCCTATGTTATCTTATGAAGAACAGCTACCAGTAGCAGCTCAGAGTTCTCTTCTTAACCATTTTGTTTCCTCCTCTGTGGGCTACTTACCTACACAAGATCACAGTAAGAAGCTCAGGGGGGTGCTGAAAAGTACCTGGGCAGTCCCCAAATACTGCAAGAGGAACAGGAGCCCAGAGGGCTTTCTATAGACATCCCTTGAGTGCGGAGGACCCTAGCAGGCAGCAGAGAAAGGCACCAGTGGGCAGGAGCCTTGCAGGGGAGACAGTTGAAGTTCCTTCTAACACTATGACTTTTGTTTCCTGTTGTGCCAGGGCTTGGAAACCAGGAGCCCAGAGGTTCACAGCTGAGGCTTATCTTAGTGGGTAAGACTGGGGCAGGAAAAAGTGCAACAGGAAACAGCATCCTCGGAAAGAAAATATTTCCTTCTGGCTTTTCTGCAGTATCCATCACCAGGTCCTGTACGAAAGGATACAGCACCTGGAACGGGAGGGAAATCCTCGTTGTGGATACGCCAGGCATCTTTGACACAGAGCTACAGGATGCTGACACTTGCAAGGAGATTGCTCGCTGCATGGCCCTGACCTCCCCAGGGCCTCATGCTCTCCTCTTTGTCACCCCACTGGGCCGGTACACGCTGGAAGACCGCAGAGCCACGGAAAAGATCCTGAAAATGTTTGGAGAGAGAGCTAGGAGACACATGATTCTCTTATTCACCCGGAAAGATGACTTGGAAGGCACTGATTTCCGTGATTGCTTAAAGGAAGCTCCAAAAGCCATTCAAGAGCTGATGGACAAGTTCGGAGATCGCTACTGTGTGTTCAACAACAGGGCGACGGGAGCCGAGCAGGAGAACCAGAGGCAGCAGCTGCTGGTCCTGGTTCAGCGCGTGGTCGCAGAGTGCAAAGGCAGTTGCTTCACGAATAACATGTATCAAAAGGCCGAGGAGGAGATACAGAAACAAATCCAAGTGATACAAGAAAATTACAGAGCAGAGCTAGAGACACAGAAAGCGCAGATAAGACAGGAGTATGAAGAGAAAATCAGAATGCTGGAGGATGAACTAGAGCTGCAAAAGCAAGTGATGCAAATGAGGAGGGAATTGGCAGAAAGGGAGGCTCTCTGTGCTACAAGGCAGCAAAATGCCAGAGACGTAGTTGAGAATCAGAGCGGGATAGTTGAATTCATCTTAGGCCTGTTGAAGATTGTTTCTTTTGTTTTCTCTCTGTTTGAGGATTAAACATTAAGATCCAACTTCATGAAAATGTGTCTATACTTCCTGCATATTTTCAGCTGGCCCTGCCCCATGTCAGTCAGAGCATTCTCGTTTTTCTGTCTCTCAGACTCTCAGGACTAAGGAGAGTAAAGTTCGCTGCTGGCAATTGGTATATGTCGATTGATTTAACAGAGGAGGGACAAACTCTCAATCTGTGAAACTCCAAAGCACAACGTATTGATGCTCCCTAGTTGTGAATTCTTTCTCAGAGACACAGAGAGAGGGAATGCAGGAGACCAAAGAAAATGACCCCAAGCTTTCTCTGTTTATCCCTAGTAAATGTTTCTCCTCTAGATTCTTTCTAGATTGGTAAGTAATCTCCCCTTGTGGTTTCCTCTCGCTTATTTTACCCTCAGGATCACAGTGATCATCTTAACCTTACAGTTTATGAGAAAGATCAGTTCTTTGCATTAGTTAAGCTTATAGATGGAGATGTTTATAGAATTCTTTGTAGATGAATGGAAATTTGTTTACTTACAATTTTACAGAAGGACTTAAATTGTTCCTTATCATCTGCCCATTGACGAACAAAGAGTTGTCTGGAAGATAGATCTTTCAGAACTCAACTATGTGAAATGCGAGAAAGAGTGAAAGACGGAGATTCAACAGATAAGAGAACAATGTTTGGTATATTCAGATGTATCTGTAGAAACTCTTTGACCAACACCAACCAATTTGCTGAATAACCAGTTCTCTCCTTTTCTTGGGAAACTAACTGCTGTTCCACCCAGTTGAATTGTTTGCTTATTGTTATTATAATAAAACTTTTCTGTTCTCTCATATTTGTACAAAATGGATTTTTTTTTTTTTTTGGAAAATACTACCACTATTTCTTCTAAGAGCACAGGGATGAATTATAGTCTTTTGTAAAAGTTCAAGATGATTTTGGAAGTAGTCTTGGTCTACCCTCTAGACTTCTCCCTTTCTCCTTTTCCCTGGAAGGTTTGAGCCACATTCTCAACACCCCTGACAGTCAGAGACTACATTGCCCTTGGTTTCATTCATTATGTGTTGATAGAAATTACACGTGACCTACGTTTCTGAGACCTTTGTGGCTTTCCTGATGCAACAACTCTTTTTAATATATGGATAAAAATAGCTAAGTCCCTATCCCCTTTCTACTCTTCCACTGAGTACTCTTCACCTAATAATTTCTAGGCTTCCTCAAAGCACTCTTCCATGCTCTACCAACGTGTTCTGGTGGTCATATGTGACCTACGCCAACTCTCCTTGCTCTGTCACCTTATAATCGTCTTCTCCATGTCCTAACCCATTTTGCTCAAACTAGGGCATATGTCTCTCCATGATTTCCCCCAAACACAAAGGAGTTTAGACCGTACACTTAATAAAAGTTAGCAAAGGCTCAAGCATATGAGAAGCACCGTGCAAAGAAGCACATGACTCCTTTAGAGGTCGTCACTCTGAGTAGAGAGATTTGGTTTCACTCTGGAGCAGGTGGGTGATCTCTGTCTCTACTGTTTTCATCATTGGCGTTTTAGTCAAAATTCTGAGATATGAATTTAATGTGCTATTGTCTTACAACCTTCTATTAACAAATATTTAACCAAAGAACCACATACACCTCCCAAGAAAAAGTAAATACAGGCTTAATACGAAGAAAATTCTAACGTCAGTGGTTATTTTCTAGGTAAAGGCATTCAATTATCCTTGCCCTTGCCTCCGGGTTAATGCTGTAGGTGAGACAAAGAAAAAGGTTTTGCTCTCGAGTAGCAGTTAGGAAATGAGAAGCCCATGTGACATATCCTGAGAGCACTGAGAATCTAGAGATAAGTAAAACAAAGTCCCTTTTGAGACTGGCTTCGTTCACTTAGCATAATGATTTTGAGAATCATTCAAGTTGTGTGTACCAAGAGCTTGCTCCCCTTTATTGCTGACTAGTATTCCATCTTACGGAGGTACCACAGTGAATCACTTCTCCTTCACTTATTCTTATGCCCATAATTGATTGCTCTTGTCAAATTGCACTTGCTAAAACCTCCATTATAATGTTGATGAGTAGTGGGTGGGTATGCTCGCTTTCTTCCTGGATATGCCTTCAGTGTTTCCCATTAGGTAAGTGAGATAGCTGCTGAACTACAGTCGTACATGTATTTGCGTGTGTGTGTGCACACGCGCGCGTGTGTGTAATCGTGTTAAGCAAGTATCCCCCAATCACTATTTTCTTGAGGGTTTTTATCATGAATGGCTGTTGAATTTCATTAAAGAAACCATAAACAAGACCAAAAGACAACCCTCAGAATGGGAGAAAATATTTGCAAATGAAGCAACTGACAAAGGATTAATCTCTAAAATTTACAGGCAGCTCATGCAGCTCAATAACAAAAAAATAAACAACCCAATCCAAAAATGGGCAGAAGACCTAAATAGACATTTCTCCAAAGAAGATATACAGACTGCCAACAAACACATGAAAGAATGCTCAACATCATTAATCATTAGAGAAATGCAAATCAAAACTACAATGAGATATCATCTCACACCAGTCAGAATGGCCATCATCAAAAAATCTAGAAACAATAAATGCTGGAGAGGGTGTGGAGAAAAGGGAACACTCTTGCACTGCTGGTGGGAATGTGAATTGGTTCAGCCACTATGGAGAACAGTATGGAGGTTCCTTAAAAAACTACAAATAGAACTACCATATGACCCAGCAATCCCACTACTAGGTATATACCCTGAGGAAACCAGAATTCAGAAAGAGTCATGTACCAAAATGTTCATTGCAGCTCTATTTACAATAGCCCGGAGATGGAAACAACCTAAGTGCCCGTCGTCGGATGAATGGATAAAGAAGATGTGGCACATATATACAATGGAATATTACTCAGCCATAAAAAGAAACGAAATTGAGCTATTTGTAATGAGGTGGATAGATCTAGAGTCTGTCATACAGAGTGAAGTAAGTCAGAAAGAGAAGGACAAATACCGTATGCTAACACATATATATGGAATTTAAGAAAAAAAAAATGTTATGAAGAACCTAGGGGTAAAACAGGAATAAAGACAGAGACCTACTGGAGAACAGACTTGAGGATATGGGGAGGGGGAAGGGTGAGGTGTGTTAGGGCGAGAGAGAGACATGGACATATATATACTAACAAACGTAAGGTAGATAGCCAGTGGGAAGCAGCCGCATGGCACAGGGAAACCGGCTCGGTTCTTTGTGGCTGTCTGGAGGGGTGGGATAGGGAGGGTGGGAGGGAGGGAGACAAAGAGGGAAGAGATATGGGAACATATATATATGTATAACTGACTCACTCTGTTATAAAGCAGAAACTAACACACCATTGTAAAGCAATTATACCCCAATAAAGATGTTAAAAAATAATAATAATAAAAATAAATAAATAAAAATAAAATAAAAAAATAAAAAATCATCCACGAGAATTATCATGGTGAATGATATGAATAGATTTCCCAATATTGAACCAATTTTTCATTTCTGTTTTCTATCCCTCTTGGTCATGCTGTGTCACATTCTTAATGTGTTGGCGCCTATTTGCTAATATTTTATTTAGTATTTTTGTGTTGATATTCAGAAGAGATATCACTCTATAGTTTTATCTTTTTGTACCATGATTATCAGACTTAGGTATCAATGTTATATTTGTTTTCAAAAAGCAATTTGGAAATTTCTCATCGTTTTTGATGCTCTGCAACAATTTAAAGAGCACTGAAACTATCTGGACTTAGAAGGTTTGGAAGAATTTCCATGCATAACAGTCTGTCCCTGGTGCTTACTTTGTGGTGTGGTTCCTTAATAGCTTTCTCAAATTCTTCCATGTACACTGGTCTGTTTATTTTCTCTCTCTAGGGACTTCTCTTGCAGTCCAGTGGTTGAGATTTTACGTTCCAATGCAAAGGGTGCAGGTTTGATCCCTGGTTGGGGAGCTAAGATCCCACATACCTCGGGGCCAAAAAACCAAAACATAAAACAGAAGCAATATTGTAACAAATTCACTAAAGACTTTTAAAACATTAGTCCGCATCAAAAAACCTTTTTAAAATATTTTTAAAAATAAATTTTGTCTCTCTAATGGAGATACGTTTGGTAATCTGCATTTCCCTAGTAAATTATCCGTTTCTTCTAGGTTTTCAAATTTATTTGCAAAAAGGTTTTAAACTTTAAAACTGTCTTCAGTTTCAGTGGTTGTTCCTCTTGTCATTTTGGAAGTTTTATTTGTGCCCTTTTCTCTTTTTCTCCTGAACAAGTTAATGATTTTTAAATTTTTTCAATAAATCAGGATTTTGATTTATTAATTAGGTGTATTTTTTTCTCCACTACGTTAATTTTTGTGCTTCATACTTGTACTTTCTTTTGATTTACCTTTTTGTACTTTTTCTAGCTTTTTTGGAAGTGAGAATTTAATTCATTTTCTTCTTTTTTTTTAGTTGAAGGAGTTTTTGGTGCAATGCTTTTTACTCTGATCACTTCTTTTTTTTTTTTGCTGTACACGGGCCTCTCACTGCTGTGGCCTCTCCTGTTGCGGAGCACAGGCTCCAGACGCTCAGGCTCAGCGGCCATGGCTCACGGGCCCAGCCGCTCCGCGGCACGTGGGATCTTCCCAGACCAGGGCACGAACCCGTGTCCCCTGCATCGGCAGGCGGGCTCTCAACCACTGCACCACCAGGGAAGCCCTCTGATCACTTCTTTAAATGAAGCCTATAGCTTCTGACATTTAGTATTGTCATTAGTATGATCTGTAAGAAATTCTAAAGCCTCAGTTTGTATTTTTCTTTTCAACAAGAGTTGTTTAATACAAGGTGTTTTCATTTCTCGATGGAAGGACTTTTTTCCAAATGTAATTTCTGGTTTTATCTCATCATGATCAGAAAGTGCTGTGTTTTTTTTTTGTTTTTTTTTTTTTTAATAATACACAATGTATTTATTTATTTATTTATTTATGGCTGTGTTGGGTCTTCATTTCTGTGCATGGGCTTTCTCTAGTTGTGGCAAGTGGGGGTCACTCTTCATCGCGGTGCGCAGGCCTCTCACTATCGCGGCCTCTGTTGTTGCGGAGCACAGGCTCCAGACGCGCAGGCTCAGTAATTGTGGCTCACGGGCCCAGTTGCTCCATGGCATGTGGGATCTTCCCAGACCAGGGCTCGAACCCGTGTCGTCTGCATTGGCAGGCAGATTCTCAACCACTGCGCCACCAGGGAAGCCCAGAAAGTGCTGTTTTTATTCTTTCTACTTCATGGAACTCACTGATGTTTGCTAACGTATATTAATATATGATCAATATTTGTGAATGTTCCATGTGCATTTGAAAAAGGGTGTATTCTCCGTTATTATGGAAAAAGAATGTATTTTCTGTAAATCCAAGAGAGCTCCTTTCTTCATTATGTTTATTCTTCTATCTCCTTACTTATTTTTTGTCTACTTGATTTGTCTTTTCTGACAAGTTTATATTAAAGTCATATCATTAGGGCCTGTTAATCCATATCTCCTTGCATTTTCTGTAGTTTTTGCTTCATATACACAATGGCTGTGTTATGTGGTGCATACATTTTCTTAGGCATTATATCTCTGATATAGGATTTGTGAGAAAGCATAATGAGATATGGAAATTTTAACTCTATTTTTAATGCCTCTTGAGATAATAGTTGCCTTTGCAGAAGAAATGCTTTGAACAAGCTTGTGGAAACGAGTCCTCTGAGAATGTAAGTCAGTTGCTTCTTGTGGAACAATTTGGAATTCACTGGAAACAGCCTACGAGGCAAAATTAAACATATACTACATTTGGGACACAAATAGAAAATGTACATGTTTAATTTGTCTATAATTTTATACTCTTTCCTAGATCCCATCCATTACTTCTAGGGAAAATATATAACTAAATGTTTACTCTTGTTTAAAAACCAGTCCAATCGGATCTGCTAAAGAGCCACTTTAGACGGTGTTCAGTCTCCATTTAGGTGACTTAGAGACTCCTTGCAACCATCGTATTTCTTTCCTTCAGTGGGGGATGGGTTTCTTCTGTGACATTGTGATCTGCGGAGAAAGATGGGGTCTCCAAGCCTCAGTCCCTGTCTCCTCTACTTGTTGGGTGACATCCCATGTCCGTCAAGCCTCTGCAGCCCTGCTGGTCCCCAACAAGAGAGTCCACAAGCTGGTGTAAAGTCACCAAGTGAATTAATTTCTCACTCCAGGCAGTGCCCTTTGACGGTCTCCTGGCTGACTTCACCACAGCTCCCTATGGTCTAAAATCTCTGTGGCTGGTCCGGCAGTGACGCTCATTCAGCCCTGGAATATAAGCTGGAGGCTATGTCTGGTTGCATGGAAGAGAACTTCACCAAAGTAGCTTAACAAAGGGTTCAATTGTGATACAACAAGGAGTTTATGGCTGGTAAGTCCAGAGCCCATGTAACTACCCAAAGAAGTTGATTTTTTTCTCCAGCATTACTTGCAAGTAACTTTTGTCCTCAAAGTGGTAAGACGGCTGCTTCACCTTCAGCCTCATGTCTGAATTGCGGGTGGAAAGAACACAGACACAAGAAGGAAGACAGAATGGCACATCTATTACAAAAGCAAAGGCAACCCAGAAATGTCCACAGGGCTTCTGCTACTATCTCTTGGTCATATGGTTATCCCAGCTGCAAGAAACACTGTGCAATTCAGGATTTCACACGGGTACATTGCAGTTATAAGCAAAATTGTAGTTTTGTTAGTGAACAGGAGGGGTAAATGCTAGTAAACAGATGACTAGCAGCACGTGCCAGATGCAGCTGGGGCGAGTTTGCTCTACACCTGGCTCTAGAGCGACCTCACTCCCACCCCCATGGTGAATTCCTTTGCCAATTCCCAACCAGACTTTCCTATAATCCTAAACTCTTGTTCATTGTACGCACAAACCAAGGAAAGGACAAGAGAATTCAACCTCAGAACTTGAGTCTGGTTCCAAAAGGACAGAGGCTTGTAACATACTAAATATCCTACAGATAAACTTTGGATAAACTACGAAGAATCAAATGCTAGAAAGCACCGGGGAACAGCCAAACCAGATAGAAATGGAAAGTGTTTCCATCCTCGAGACGAGGACCACATAGGGTGACATCCATGTTTAAAAGGCTTTTCTCAGAGGGTGTTCCCCAGATCCTAGCTCAAGAAGTGACCAGACCTTAACTGTCTAATATCCCTCTTGTTTCCTGAGCTTGGAGAGACAAAATTTAGGACACATATCTGATGGCTTGATTCCTCTGCCTTCCTGTTTCCTTTCCCCTATAAGAAGAGGAGCTGTTCTCATCTCTTATTAGCTGGACTTCTACCGTGTAAAATGTTATCGCTTAGTGCGTAAACCTTTTTATGCAAATTGGAGAAGTGATAGAATATAGACCATCCATTCTAGAGAAAACACCCAGCTTGACAAAGTTGTCATCTTTTGACAAAATTCTATTAGTATTTTTAAAAGTATTAAAATCTGATTATTCAGGTATTTTTCTGTATTTTGTGGAGCATTAGCATGCATCAGAGTCGCCTGGAAGACTTGCTAACGTACAAAGTTTCTGAGTCAGTAGACCTGAGAATCTGCATTCCTAACAAGTTCCCTGGCATTGCCGATCTCGCTGGTCCAGGAATATACTTTGAGAGTGATTACACTGGAGCAAATATCCTGTGCTTGAATAAAAAGGGAAAGTCACTTCAATAATTTTCAAGGCATTTCCCCTGCTCCAAATGTTACCAGCTACAGCCAGGGAGCCAAAGACCCTTCTCCCCTCCAGGATTCTGCAGGAAAACTATACACACAAAGAACTGAATCAAATAAAGCTAAATACCATCTTGTTACCAGAATTCTAAGGCTCCCTAGTAAAGATGAAGTGGAGACCAGAGCAGGGATGAAAAACCTAAGTTAGGAGTCTTCCTTCTTTTCCCTGAAATGGAAGAGAGCTAGTTTCACATAATGGGGCCACCTGACAACCAAAGAGTCATAGTCTGAGAAGGTGAAACCCAAAAAGCAAGACTCCTCTGGACCACCAGAAAGAGGACTTTCTTGGTCTGCTTATAGGATGAAACAAGGAACCAAAAGTGTTGGTCATATCTGATCACAGCAGGTCAAAAGGTTGAGGGGGCGTTTGTTTCCTGTTTTTGAAAAATGAAACTCATAGCAGGAAGTGGTGTGACGGGTCTAATGGCTCTCCTAACATTTTAACATCCCCAAACAGATCAATCCCTCTGTCTTTCGTGAAAGGGATCATTTATGAAGTGTCACTCCAGAGTGTCTCCCTCCTGGGCTCTGGAGGGATTAGCACTTCCTCTTTCCAAGCTAGAGGGAGGGCAGTCGACTTGATGTAATAACGCCCACTGCTGCCCATGGGACCCTCCCCATGAGTTTCAAAATCACTAGGAAAGGCACCAAAGCGTACAAAATGCTTAGTATACATGGTTATTGTGGAAACCAGCTAAAGATGTGAATTTTGAGTCTTCATGAAATTGGGTCAAATAGAGAACAGTAGTACACGACTGAGAAAGTAGAGGGAAGCATAAAGAAGTGAGCTCAGGAAATTCCCAGAAAGAACAAGAAAGATTTGGGGCTCTCCATGCTGTGGAAATGTAGCTTGAGCCAAGTTTCACCAACTCTTCAAGGGGTAGGGTGAAAAAATATTTAGTGAGGGCCTCATGTATGCCAGCAAGTTGGTACACAGGAGTGAACAGGAAGAGTTAGCTGCCACCCACTACTGAGACAGTACATGTTGAAATGAAAATTCAAGATAATATTTTAATACTTTGTCCCAGGCATACCCAGCATCCAATAGGTGTAACTCCTATTTGATGTCGTGGATGAGATAGGAAAGCTTTCCCTAAGGTCAGATATAAGGTGAATCCTTCCATCTGAATTATTCAGCTGTGCTGAATGCTGTAAACGTGGCACCATTGATTCTTCCTGGGTTCTCTGCATCTCAGGGAAGGAACCTGGGCCAACGTTCCTTATCATCCCTTTC
>NW_006797698.1:2381178-2395512 GCF_000442215.2 Lipotes vexillifer
CAATGAGAAGCACTCCCACAAGATTTGGAACTTGCTGGAGAAGGAGCACATGGCAACCATTGCAAATAGACTACGGGAGACAGCGGTGTGTTTCACAGCTCATGGCTGCTGAAAATCACCCAGGTCAGCACACCACCTCGCTCCCCAGGCTTGGGCAAGCCTTTCATTCCTTGGACTAAAAGTTCATCCAACTTTTAGCATTGACATATATACACTACCAAATGTAAAATAGATAGCTAGTGGGAAGCTGCTGCATAGCACAGGGAGATCAGCTCGATGCTTTGTGACCACCGAGAGGGGTGGGATAGGGAGGGTGGGAGGGAGGCTCAAGAGGGAGGGGTTATGGGGATATATGTATACATGTAGCTGATTCACTTTGTTGTACAGCAGAAACTAACCCAACATTGTAAAACAGTTATACTCCAATAAAGATGAAAAGAAGAAAAGAAAAAGAAAGATATGGATGAAAGTCATATGCTCACCAATCTAATGTATCTAAAGGCAACTTAAATTTTTTTTTTTTTTTACCATTTTAGAAGGAAAAACAAAAAGTTCATCCTACTTTTAATACCTAGATTGGCTTCAGTTTTCCTAATCGAATACTCTGTATAAGTGGAGAGAGATGAAATGTTACTGGAAACAGTCAAGGCAAAATAAAGGCAGGATCCAGAAGCAGAGAAGAGCATGTGGTCCAGGAATTCTGGGGTGCAGACATATGGCTGGTGGCTACCATATTGGATAATGCAATTTCTAGAAAATACTCAAATATTTGGAAATTAAACACATACTCCTAAATAATCCATGAGTGAAAAAAGAGATCACAAAGAATATGCAAAATATTATAAACTGAGTGATAGTGAAAACAGAATACACAAAAATTTGTGAGATGTAGATAAACATGTGTAGAGGGAAATTTTATTGCTTTCTATCCTTACGTTAGAAAAGGAGAATTTTTAATAGTTTACAGGATATTGTCGATAGTATGTTGTAGGGACTCTGGATATTATTATGCTCTTCTGAAGAGTACTGTGTTTGCTCTAGCAGGCGCTTAAATTACTGGCAGATCCCTTTGAACTTGGGAAGGCTTGGTTGTCGACGTCATTAGCAAGGGGCTATTCCAACTTTGCTCTTTTAGGGCAAGTCCCTTAGTCCTGATGTGATTTTACTCCCGTTGGTATATCAGTGGAATACTTGGTGGACCAGAATCTCAAATTTTGTCTTTACTGCTGAGGGCAACTGTTGAAATCTCTAACTACCTCTTTCAGCCTTCCAAAAAAAGTTTCCCCTGGACCCTTTAGAGACTGCCGTTCACAGGTCAGCCAAAGACTTGAAGGGAGTTTATATGAAGAATTTCTAATGCTCCCACCCAACCCCCTGTGTGGCTCCTTTTGGGAGTTCTCCATCAATTTCTACCCTCTCTGGCTGCCCCCAAACTCAATCCTCTTACTCTCAGGTCACTGTGAATTTCTGCTTGAGCGATATCCCTGGGTCAGCAAGATGGGGAAGTGCTCTTGGGGGAAAAGCCACATAAAAGTGGCAACTCGGGCTTCCCTGGTGGCGCAGTGGTTGAGAGTCCACCTGCCGATGCCGGGGACACGGGTTCGTGCCCCGGTCCGGGAGGATCCCACATGCTGCGGAGTGGCTGGGCCCGTGAGCCGTGGCCGCTGAGCCTGCGCGTCCGGAGCCTGTGCTCCGCAACGGGAGAGGCCACAACAGTGAGAGGCCCACATATATGTTAACTCAAGTTCCTTATAGTGTCTCCCTGTATTTGGTCACTTCTCAGTATCTTCTAACAGTTGTTTAGAAATTCTCATTATTTTGAATTTTCTACATAGTGTATGAATGTCATTACGGGAGGATTGGGAGCTGGAAACCTTCCCTGGGGTTTTTAGCCGCTGCTTTGACCCACCAAGGAGCAAGCAGCCCACGTGCTCACTGGGCACTTCGGATTCTCTAGATCTGTGTTTTTCATGCTTTGTTCCAGTGTAGAGATATTTTTTGAGAATAACGAATTCCAAAGTTCACTATTTTCACAGCCTTGGCCAAGACAACCCTCTCTCCTCCCCCTGCCCCCACCCTCACCCACACCACTTCTTTCCTATTGGTACACAGACCATGGAGTTTCCAGAACATACCGACACATGCCTTCCCCGTTCTCTGATGCTGGGGGAGTGATGGCATGAAGCAACATCTATCCCTCCTTCTGAAAAGTCGTGGGAGGTATTTTCCCTAATTTTTAGTAATAAAGGAGAGAAAACCCCTTTAGAAGTTTTAATGAATGACATGTTTTGAGTGACGCGCCATTTAGAGTCACTGGATGGGTGTCATTTGGTCAAGTGCTTGTATTTTCCATTATGAAATCAATCAAGCCAGCAGAGTTCAAACAAAAGTACCTAAATTAAAGAAATTTATCTTCTTCTCCTAAAGGAAATGCAAATGATTTTAGCTTTTACTTCAATAGCTCTGAAGTCATGAGTCTATTCTCTTAGAAACAAGCTGGCCTTAATTCACTTATCCTGGAGGCATTTACCAATTCTCCCAATTTTTTTGTTTTAGATTTTTAATGTAACTGAAAGATTTTCTTTTAACATTGTGTAAATTTAAGGTGTGCAGGGTGTATGGCTGCTGTTGTAACAATATTCATCACACCACATACTTAGAGTACAATGTTACTGTCTACATTCAATATACTGTACCTTAGATCTCTATGGCTTATTTCGTGCTTGATACAAGTTTGTACCCTTGAATACCACCAGTCTTATCCCCTGTGCCTCCACCTCCTGATAACCACCGTTCTACTCTTTCTTTAAACAGGTCTGACATTTTAGATTCCACGTATAAGTGATATATATTACACAGTACTTGTCTTTCTCTGACTTATCTTACTTCCAATCCTCCCAAATTTAATACATAAATGTAAGACAATTCCAACTGGAATCCCAACAAGATTCTTTTATGAAAATTAAACAAAGCGATTTTAACTTTCACACAGAAGAATAAATGCCTGAAAATAACAAAGGAAATACAAAAATGGAGACTGGGGAGGAAATCTGTGTGTCACATTATAATCAAAGCCACTCTAATCAAATCCATGTTTTATTCATGCAGGAGTAGAAAAGTCAGAAGACAAGAAGAGAATCGAAAATCCTGACAGAGATCTTAGGGAATATGAAAAATTAACATATGATAAACGTCGCGTTCCAGTTCAGAGGGACGCGGATCACCTACTTAATAAATGATCTGGCACAAAGGCTATCTTAAAAGCATACACCAAAATAAGTCTCTGTTCTGCCTCGAGACACTTGTCTGAATCTTTTAGCAAAAGAAATGCTTAAGCTTTCTTAGGCGTCCGCTGCGTCTGGAGAAGATGACAGCCGCGTGTTGCAGGGCTCTCCCCATCAGCCCGGTCGGCTGTTCCCTAGGATGTCTTACATCATTCACCTGCTTCTTTTCTTTGCAGCTTCCCTTTCTTCTCTGCCTCCTCCCATTCTGTGCACCAAAACACCTTGCTGGGGACCTACCTACACACCAAGACACACCCCACCCACACTTTCTCCCCACTGTCAAGGGAGAAGGGAAGGAGTTGCAGGTGAAGCGGAGGCGGGGCTGAACATCGCCTCTGTTCTCTATGGCCGGAGGGCCGGCGTCACGAGGGGCAGTAACAGCTGTGTGACCTCCCTAGTCCGAGTCTGCCTCAGGGAAGTGCTCCTCTCTGCCCAAGCCCACTTGGCACCTCCGGGGGCCTCCATGTCCTGCAGCCAGGTCTAGGCTCCATTTCTTGACCAGACCTGGCCCCCTGGATACCCCTGCCCCGCTCTGATCATCATCCCACCAAGAGGTTCCCACGGGGCTCCTTTGCTGCGATTGGGTGGCCTCTTTCAAGAGTGAGTAATAGGGCTGCGCCTTCTACCCCTCCCGTTTCTACTTGCTTTCTCCTCCCCAGCCCAGTGCCTGTCCTGCCCCACATGGCACAGGGCCTTAAAAGTCATCGTGCCTGCCCCCTTAGCGGGCAAGGACACAGCCCAAGAGATACAGAGGCACCTGGTCGACATCCCACACTGATTTGCTACATCGACGTTTAAGCGGTGACTCCAGTGGCCAGGATGCTGTGGGAGCTACATGGACGAATGAGGCACGGGCCTGCCCGCAGGAAGCTGTGGTCCTATCGGTGTTCTATTGCAGACTCGGAATGCCAAGGAGACGTGAGGATGGAGGGACACAGAGGAGGGAGGGCCCGCGTGTTCTGGAAGGTGTGATGGAGGACCTGTGAACTCAGGACCCCGCACACCGCTCGCCACCCCAGACCCTGCCCTGGACACTGGGAGGGTCAGTGACCTGTGGGACGGAGAGAGCAAGTGAGGGGCTGGAAGCCAGACTCCGGGGCCGAGGGAGGCTGGCAGGAAGCAGCCGTGGCTGCGTGAAATCCAGCGCGTCTCAGATGGGCGGCCTCCCCAGGAGCTGTGTGTCAGTCAGTGTGCCCAGACTCCTTCCGGATGCGACACAGTCCCTGCTGCCAGGACTCCTCGCTGCGCCCTTTCTCGGAGCCCTGGCCCTGGGGGACCCGCCCCGCCTGCTCTCGCTGGAGCAGGACGTCGCGCTGGGACTGACAGTAAGCCTGGTGGCTGTAATAACGGCCTTCGTGTTCCCACAGGACGCCTTCGATTTGTTCCATGAGCTCCTTCAGCTGGGCGTCCTGCTCCGCCCCCTGCGCCCTGTTGTTGAAGCCACAGTGTCGCCGCTCACACACGACGTCCAGCCTGGCAAGCTCCCGGTTGTCCGTCTCTCGCAGGTACTCCTCCAGGGAGCCGCCGTCTAGGTCTTCCTTCCGCGTGAACACCAGGATGGTGCGGGCCAGGATGCCCGCCCCAAAGAGCTCCTGGAGGCGCCTGACCCCCGCCTGATCCTCCTCGGTGAAGCGGCCCAGCTGCATCACCAGGAGCACCGCGTGGGGCCCCGGCGAGGAGAAGGCCATGGCTTCGCAGGCGCCCCGAGCAGTCCCTTGCGGCGCCGCCCCCGGGGACAGGATGTCGGGGGTGTCGATGACCTCGAGCTCCTTCCCCGCCCACGCTCGGCGCCCCCGCTGGAAGGCCTTGGTCACGGGCCCAGCACTGACCTTGGACTCGAACACTCTCCGGCCGAGGATGCTGTTTCCTGTTGCGCTTTTCCCGCTTCCAGGTTTTCCCACCAGGATGAGCCTCAGCCTCTGTGGGGTCCCTTCATCCTCCCTCAGCCCTGGAAGCATCAAGAGAAGGTGGGAGACCGGGGTTAGAGCCCATCCACCCACTTTAGCCTCACCAGGGGCAGAATGTCCCTGGGGGTGGGGGGGAGGGACAGGAGAAGGGAAGACCGGCGTCAGCATCTGAGACGTGCCCTAGACTCACATTCTTTCCTTCCCTCTCTCTTTTTGTAACTTTTAGAAAAAAATTATGGTAGAATATACATAGCGTGAAATTGACCATTTTTAGGTGTAGCCTTAAGTACCTTCATATTGCTGTGCAGCATCACCACTATGCAGCTCAAGAATTTCCCACGTTCCCAAACTGAAACCCTGTCCCCGTCAACCGCTAACGCCCCATTCCTCCCTCCCGCTAACGCCTGATAACCCTATTCTTTCTGTCTCTGTGTTTGACTGTTCTACGGGCCTCATATAAGTGGAATCGGGCAATATTTGCCCCATTGTGTCTGGCTCATTTCACTTAGCATAATGTTTTCAAGGTTCATCGACGTTGTAGCATGTGTCAGAACTTCCCTCCTTTTTAAGGCTGAATAATATTCCACTGCAGGTGTAGACCACATTGTGTTTATTCATATATATATATTCATATATTTTATTCATATATATATATTCATATATATATTCATATATATGTTTATTCATATATATATATGGACTTTGGGGTTGTTTCCACCTTTGTGCTATTGTCAATAATGCTGCTATGAACCTTAGTGCACATATGTTCAATATCTGTTTCAATTCTTTGGGCTATATTCCCAGAAGGGGAATTGCTGGATCATGTGGTAGAAAAGCTCCATTTTATGTTTAGGTTTTGTAACTTCTCAGGGTCTCCTATGTGGGAATCATCCCATCATGACCTGGGACCCTGAGCTTCCTCAAGTACCTCTGATTGGAGACCCTTCTCAGGAAGAGTGGTGAAATTGAAAGCACGCAGCCTCTGTGTCGGTCCTCTCCCTGACGTGATCGACCACGTCACATTACCTTTAGTTCTCCCAGCGAGGAGTGTTGTGAGGGTGGGTTCTTTTCAGCCTGACCCCCAGCTCCACAGCACAGCTGCACACTGGGGTCACATTCTTAAGCTACATCCTTGGAGCTGGGGCTGGACATTCTCACCCAGCAGAACGTTCAGAGCCATCAGCTGAGAGAAGCTTTGTCATGCCAATCTAATACTTAGAAACCCAATGTCCAGATTTTTTAGAGACGACCGGAGCTGGAGGGCAGGAAGGGAATTCCCTTCTCGTGGGCTCCCAGGAGCCAGAGCACATAAAGAAGAGCCTAACCCCAGCCAGCTTCCAAGTCTGTTCCACATTGAAGACGTTGATGTGTCTCAGTGGCAGAGCCCCGGCCTCCTGAAAGTAGGATTGGCACCGCCTCCTTCCAAATCTCCCAGCAACGTGTATCTGCTGCCTTTCTCCCTTGGCTGGCTGACCCTCCGACCAGTTTTGACTGGATGATATTGGCTCCCTCCAGCTTCCCTCAGGTGGCTTGAAAGGAATTTGAGTGAATGGGTGGGAGTTTCACAGAAGCAGGGAAAGTGCAGTGTTCGTCTCCACCCTCCAATGCGAAGCTGGAGGGAGACAGGGGTCTCCTGTCTGGGCAAGCCTGGAGGCGCCCACATCATTGGACTTTAAAGCCAGATTTTTAAAGTAATGCTTAATCTCGATTGCTGCAAAAAAAAGGGGAAATCAGGTGTCGGCACTTGTATTGTAATTTTCCTATGCAGCTTATTAATACGGCTTTCTCTCAATGGCTCAGGTCACTGACGTTCATATAGTAAAAAAAAATCAGTCGTGTTGAAATGCATGATGAATCACAAATCAATTCTTCTGGCCAGGAAAGTGGATGGATTTCCGGCCTTCCTATATTCCTAAATTCTGTTTTCTCAGGCTAGATGGTGAGGTTGAGCCCATGAAAGTTAAGCCCCTGACCCTGATGCAACAGCTTTTGTGGGGAGGGAGCCCCTTGGGAAGACGGAGCCCGGTCCTGGGGGTACCTGAGTGCATCCTGCTCGTTCATTAGTGCTTTGCAGCCCTCGTGACCCTGAGAGCTCTCACACTTGAGCCAGCAAGATGCCCACATGGAGCCCGGGGGCGAGTCATTTTTCACACCCACTCAGCACATCCTCCCTGAGACTCAGTGAAAGGGCGGTTGATGCTGTCCATCACCCCTTCGGCCCACCGTGCCCATCAGGGGCCTTTCCCTCCTATCTGGCCGTGTTGAAGAGAGGCCCAACCCAAACGCCCTTCGATGGCCGCCGGGTGGGCAAATCTCTGACAGGAGGAACTCCTGCTGCCTCTCCCAGCGTACCCCCTGCACCTCACAGGTCCCCCGGCCATGCCTCTCTCAAGTTTATGTCTGCTGGAAAGATGTTTTACCTCCTGACCCGTCTTGTGTAGGATCCTGAGACAGCCCTTCCTCGCGATTCTCCGGGAGAATGAGTTCATAATATTCTTCCTCCTAAAAAAAGAATCATATGTCTTACTGATTTTTCCACCGAGTTTTAAGAGGCGCCTGACTTGTGCCTTTCTCTTGCCAAAAGGAAGTTGTTTGCATTGGTTTGGGGGGGAGAGACGGAGTGAGGGGGAGTCTAAGACACCCTCTACATCCTTTAGGGACCCTGTTTCCTCCTTTCTCCCCCCTGCACTGTGGTCTCCATTTTGGGGTGATTCTGTGATGGAGAGAAAGGATCAGGGATGCATCCTGACAGATACTGTCCTGGGAGCAGTGGCCAGCGTGCCTGGGGGACGTGAGCAGGAAGTTGCTGGAGGGGTTGGTGAGGGGCTTTTGGGGCCAGAATGATCTGTGGGGAGAGCCCGGCAGCAAGGGCTGCAGAGGCCAAGAGCTGGGTGGTGAGGAGGGCGGCAGACTCGCACAGGCTCCCTCTCCACGTGGGGCCCAGTCCCGGTCCTGCTGGGGGCCCGGAGGACTCGGCGCTCCTCCCCAGGCCAGCAGCCAGGTGGACGCACTGCCTGGGCCTCAATGTCCCTGGAGGTGTGAATGCTGGGCCACAACTACGTGTTCGTGACACCTCTTCCCTGTAGAAGGTTCCAGCACATTTTTTGACCTTCTGTAGAGCGATTCCTAGTCCTCTTTGCAAAGGAGGGCCGTGTCACCCACCCAGGAACTCGCGTCACCCTGAGGAGAGAGCAGCGTATCCTGCCTTCAATCCGTGCCACCCTGCAGACCAACACGGCTCCCTGTTTCAGGAGTCCATCATGTTGTATCTGCTTGGTATTCTTTGTGGGATGGGGAGGGAACCGTATGGCCCCATGACTGTTTTTCTGGAATGTGTAGGACACTCAGAGACAATCACAGTCAGATGACATTCTCCAGATGGAGGCTCTGAGTTGAAGGGGATGGTAACTCCGGGGGAACGTCCATAGACATAGCTTTCCAGTCACCACGGAATCCCTGGGGGGGGCTAAGGCTCTCTGCTCACCTGGCCCACCACCTCAGTCCTCACCAGATCCCAGGGGCTGGCTGGGGACCTGCGGGGCTGTGGCCGCAGGACTGGGGGTTCAGTGATGTCAGCTCGAACGTGCCAGCTGAGAGTGGACCCAGCCCAGGAGGTTTGGTGACTTGCCAGGGAGAGTGACCAGGCCAGGTGAGCATCTTCACCCAGACCTGTTCAGCCGCATTCTTGTGAGGACGCAGGCTTTTACCGCTCAAAGGGGCACCCTGTCTTTGCAAAGTGGAGATCCCTCAATCTCTTTGTCCTTGGGGCCCTTACATCATTGGTGGAAACGGAGGCAGCACTTGGCCCAGGAAACCTCCTTCCTCCTCTAGAGAGAAGGGTGGTGAGAAGAAGATACAGGCCGGGCCGGGACCAGGGCAGGTGGGCGAGGCAGACCCTGCGCTCCACCCTCACGCCCAGACAGCGCATCTGCCCAGCCCCTGGCCGCCTCAGCCTACACCCTGCCCGACAGGGCATCACACATGTGCCACGTGCCACAGTGTTTGTCTCCAACATGGAGCAGATACGTCACCTTTGTGAGGTTTCTCAGGAAAGCAGTGAAACTCACAGAAGCGTCTTGCCCAGGAGTAAACAGTGAGTTCCAGGCAGAGCACAAAGGGTACAAGGTTCTCCCGACTTCTTAGCCCTGGCTCCTTTTATTGCACCTCAGACACGCGCGCGCACACACACACACTACTTACACACATACACTCACAAAAGTACGAACACACACAAACATAGCACACACATACCTACACAACACACATGAACATATATATTCACAAACACAACACATAAACACATACATATACAAACACGAATATAAGACACACACACATATTCTCACAAACGTATAAACATACCTACAACACACACACACACAAACATAACACACACAGAAAACACACATACACTCACCTACACACAAAGAGACATACACAACACACACATACACACACACTACCCACACTATCCCCACTACACACTCTCAAACACGACAAACACAAATACACATCACACACAGACACAGTCCCCACACACTCGGACTTACCTCCATGCTGCCTGCTGGGCAGGACGAATGGCAATGTCCTGTGTCTTCCGGGGTCGCGGGCACTCGTGAATTCTTTGTTTCCCTTTTTAGAGCTGCCCCAGTGCAGGCTGAATGGAGAAGGTAAAAGAAAGTGTCCCAGGCGTATGAATAGATAGAGGACATAGCTTATAGTTTTTCAGCAAAATGTGATCTGAAAGCTCAGCTCAAAAACTCCCCTTGAGGGCTTCCCTGGTGGCGCAGTGGTTGCGAGTCCGCCTGCCGATGCAGGGGACGCGGGTTCGTGCCCCGGTCCGGGAAGATCCCACACGCCGCGGAGCGGCTGGGCCCGTGAGCCGTGTCCGTTGAGCCTGCGCGTCCGGAGCCTGTGCTCCGCGGCGGGAGAGGCCACAACAGTGAGAGGCCCGCGTACTGCAAAAAACAAACAAACAAAAAAAAACAAACTGCCCTTGAAAGCGCAGCCGTGAGCTGTGAGATGAGGGAAGAGGAAGTGGTAGGAACACCAGGCCAAGCCCTCATGACTCAGAAAGCTCTGCCAGCTGCATTTCCTCTGCAGCCATGACAACAGCCACAGGAAAAACAAGAACACGTGTATTGTTATTATTTTTATTCTGAACTAGCACAGCTAGAGCTCAGAGGCTTAAAGCAAAGCAGCAGATCTCTCAGAAAATGTTGCGCCTGGGGAAAGATTTTTTACTGATTTCCCCCCTTTTTTGAGAATTACCCACTTCCTGCAGACATCCTCTGCCTTCCGGGTCATGACAGATATTCTTTGTCTCTCTTTCTCCCCCAAGCTCCTCCTTCATCCACTCCACTGGCTGTCCAGGGTCTCCAGCTCGCTGACCCTACATCTTGGGACTCATCAGCTCCATAATCCCATGGACCAGGAGCCACACGAGCCAATTCTTTATAAGTCTCTCTACATGTGTGTGTGTATACACACACATATGCACACACATACGCACACACGTGCACACACACACACACATTCTGCATCTGAAAATTCCAAAATCTGTGTCACATCTGAGTCTGGTTCTAATGTTTGCTTTGTGTGTTTTCTCCTGCCTTTCAGCACGCCCTGTAATGTTGTTGAAAGCCTGACATGATATGTCAGATATTAGGAACTGAGGTGAATAGGCCTATGGTGTGAGATGTGATGTTGATTTGGCTACGAGCTGTGCTTAATGTTTGTTGTAGCTGTAGGTGCTAGAGGCTTCAGTTTCCTCTAGTGCCCTTGTGTTGTCTCCCCCGTTGTCTGTGGGTTTCCCTAAAACCCCTTCTTAAATAGAGCTTGTGCCTTGCTGTCCTCTCAGCTTTAATTCACTGTTTTCATACTGGACTCCTGCTGATGTGGGGTAGGGAGTGAAGGAGGGGAAGCATCATGTTGGGACTGAATCTCACTCTTAAAGTGGGTCTGTGTTTTTTGACGGCGGTCCCCAACCTTTTTGGCAACAGGGACCGGTGTCATGGGAGACAATTTTTGCATGGACAGGGAGGGGTGAGGTGATGGTTCAGGCAGTAATGCCATTGGATGGGGTCATGGTTCAGGCGGTAATGCAAGCTATGGGGAGCCATGGGGAGCGGCAGGTGAAGCTTCACTCGCTCACCCGCTGCTCACCTCCTGTTGTGCCGCCCGGTTCCTAACAGGCTGTGGACCGGTACCGGTCCACCACCCGGGGGTTGAGAACCCCTGCTTTGGGGTGCCAACAACATTCTGTGTCTTTAGCTGAGTGCTTGTTACTTGGATGTGTTCAGTTTGTGACAACTGACCATTTAATGAGCTGTAAACATATATGAGCCCTTTCCTCTATTAATACTATGCTGCGGGGACTTTCCTGGTGGTCCAGTGGTAAAGAATCCACTTTCCAATGCAGGGGACACAGGTTCCATCTCTGGTCGGGGAACTAAGATCCCACATGCTGCAGGACAACTAAGCCGGTGCACCACAACTACTGAGCTCGCGCACCACACGAGAGAGCCTGCATGCTGCAAACTACAGGGCCCATGTGCCCTGGAGCCCGCGCGCTACAACTAGAGAGAGAAAACCTGCACACCACAACTAGAGAGAAGCCCGCACTGCAACTAGAGAGAAGCCCAAGCAGATTGTGCACTGTAATGAAAAGATTCCGCGTGCCACAACAAAGATCCTGAGTGCTGCAACTAAGACCTGATGCAGCAGCTCCCCCACACACACAAAAAAAATAAGGAAAATAAATAAATATTTTAAAAATATACTATACTGCACAAAAACTTAAAATTGAAAACAAAAAGAAGAAAGTGGCTAATGAACACACACAAGATCATAGACTAGAAAATGCAAGTGTATGCAACCCGCCTGGAAAGAACACTACCATGAAAATGTCAGTACGTTCCTCCGAGGTGTGCGGATGCATTTAATTCAAGGCCTATTTTCTTAAAGGTCCTTGTAGTTTTCTTTTTTTATACTGGTTAGGGAAGTTGGTTCTAAAGCACAGATGAAAATACACCTGTAAGTTTAGCCAGCTTCCAGAAGGACGAAAACAGTCTCATACGATAGAGTCACCGGGAAATGCCCCGAGCCCTGCATTCCACAACCTGGGTGCCCCAGATGCTAAGCCAGGACCCCTTCTCCCCAATTCTTCCCCGCTTCCCACCCAACTCAGAGAGTAAGATTACACTGTGTGCTTCGATGGGAATCACTGGCTGAGTTCACCAGGAGCGGATTCTGAGATGAAAATGTGCAGGCGTGAAATTCATTCAGGAGCGCTCTTGGGATCAAAACCTGTGGGAGAGTGAAGGAAGCAGGACTGGACAGAAGGAGACACTGGGCTGCGATGAGTCACAGCAGAGGCCTCGGTCAACCTTACCAGGAGCTGGAGCTATGATGGCGGCACAGAGCTGTCCCAAACTGGGGCCTTTATATCTCTACATCGACCAGTCGGGAGATGTGACTGCCCTGGGATGGCGGGACGATCTTGCAGGAGCTGAATCTCTTCAGCTGAGAGTAATCCTGAGGGAATGCCTCAAGGTTATGGGGAAGGGGTCAGTGGTGAGTTACCCTCCATCAACACTCCTATCAGCTGGGAGGCAGGGGGCTCCAGTCCTGAAATGGCGGTGGGGGTGGATCTCAGTAGCAGACCAGAGCATACTGAGGAGCAAAATTTGGGCCATCTCACCATCACCAAAATGTCTACAAGTAACAAATGCTGGAGAGGGTGTGGAGAAAAGGGAGCCCTCCTACGTTGTTCATGGTAATCTAAATTGGTGCAGCCACTATGGAAAACAATACGGAGTTTCCATAAAAAACTAAAAATGGGGTTACCAATCCCACTCCTGGGCATATATCTGGAAAAGACAAAAACTCTTATTTGAAAAGATTCATGCACCCCAATGTTTATAACAGCACTATTTACAATAACCAAGACATGGAAGCAACCTAAATGTTCACTGACAGATGAATGGATAAAGACGATGTGGTGTGTATATATATATACACACACAGTGGAATATTACTCAACCATAAAAGAAGAATGAAATAATGCCATTTGCAGCAACGTGGATGGACCTAGAGATTACCATATTAAGTGAAGTAAGTCACAGAAAGACGAATATTATATGATACCAATTATATGTGGAATCTAAAATACAATTGAACTTATTTACGAAATGGATATAGACTCACAGGCAAAGAAAACAGAGTTACCAGACGGGATGGGGGGAGGGATCAATTAGTAGCTTGGGATTAGCAGGTGCAAACTACTACATATAAAATAGATAAACAACAAGGACCTACTGTATAGCACAGGGAGGAACTCTATTCAGTATCTTATAACAACCTATAATGGAAAAGAAACTGAAAATCTGATATATACATCAATTTGGTATACACCTGAAACTAACACAACATTGTAAATCAGCTGTAGTTGTGTGTTTTAAAAATTGGGGCCATTTCACAGGGTTTTCCGGAGCCAACACTAAAAATCCAAAGCAATGACTAAGATTTGGGGAATCTCAGTAGTACAGCAGGTGCATGGAGGTAAAGGTTTCAGCAAGGCAAGCCTGAAGCACCCATCAAATTACCAGGCGACACTTTCTTTTTCTGTTTAAATACAAAATGTTGTCTTCATCGGCTGCACCCAATCCAAGCTTCTGTGGTCAGAGATTTCAGAAGGAGAAAACACACTTTTCTTTAAATGAAAGCAAATACCAGTTCAGATAGTTTTCTTGGAGAGAACTTGAGATCTCATCAATTTTGCAAGAGAATGTGACTAGCCAAGAAGTGGGCCAATGGAGCTTGTGAGTGGGCCGGGGGGGAGAGAGGGGCGGGAGGAAAGAGCAGTAGATAGGGGGCCTGAGTGACAGTGGAAATGTTGTAGGAGGAGAAGCTCAGAGATTTATTTGTGTGACGTCCATATATATCATATGTAATAAGACAGACCTTTTTTTTCTATGCTTACAAAAATGTTAGTTGTTGGGCTTCCCTGGTGGCGCAGTGGTTGCGAGTCCGCCTGCCGATGCAGCGGACGCGGGTTCGTGGCCCGGTCCGGGAAGATCCCACGTGCCGCGGAGCGGCTGGGCCCGTGAGCCATGGCCGCTGAGCCTGCGCGTCCGGAGCCT
>NW_006797698.1:2396226-2397418 GCF_000442215.2 Lipotes vexillifer
CAGCTTGTAAAAAATATATATATACCCACTCCACATAGAAATATATATATATATATATATATATATATATATATATATATATATTAGCATATCAATGCTACTCTCTCAATTCGTCCCACCTTCCCATTCCCCCACTGTGTCCACAGGTCCACTCTCTACGTCTGTGTCTCTTTTCCTGCCCTGCAAATATGTTCATTAGTACCATTTTTCTAAATTCCATATATATGCATTAATATATATTTGTTTTTCTCTTTCTGACTTCCTTCACTCTGTATGACAGACTCTAGGTTCATCCACATCACTACAAATGACCCAATTTTGTTCCTTTTTATGGCTGAGTAACATTCCATTGTACATATGTACCACATCTTTTATATCCATTCATCTGCCAATGGACATTTAGGTTGCTTCCATGTCCTGGCTATTGTAAATAGTGCTGCAGTGAATATTGGGGTACATGTATCTTTTTGAATTATGGCTTTCTCCAGGTATATGCCAAGCAGTGGGATTGCTGGGTCATAGGGTAGTTCTATTTTTAGTTTTTTAAGGAACATCCATACTGTTCTCCATAGTGGCTGTACCAGTTTACATTCCCACCAACAATGCAAGAGGGTTCCCTTTTCTCCACATCCTCTCCAGCATTTATTGTTTGTAGATTTTTTGATGATGGCCATTCTGACCAGTGCAAGGTGATACCTCATTGTGGTTTTGATTTGCATTTCTCTAATAATTAGTGATGTTGAGCATCTTTTCATGTGTTTGTTGGCCATCTGTATGTCTTCTTTGGAGAAATGCCTATTTAGGTCTTCCACCCATTGTTTGATTGGGTTGCTTGGTTTTTTTTTTTTTTTGATGTTGAGCTGCATGAGCTGCTTGTATATTTTGGAGATTAATCCTTTGTCAGTTGCTTTGTTTGCAAATATTTTCTCCCATTCTGAGGGTTGTCTTTTCATCTTATTTATGGTTTACTTTGCTGGGCAAAAGCTTTTAATTAGGGCTCATTTATTTATTTTTGTTTTTCTTTTCTTTTTTTTTTTAACATCTTTATTGGGGTATAATTGCTTTACAATGGTGTGTTAGTTTCTGCTTTATAACAGAGTGAATCAGTTATACATATACATACGTTCCCATATCTCTTCCCTCTTTGTCTCCCTCCCTCCCACCCTCCCTATCCCCCCCCTCCAGGCAGCCA
>NW_006797698.1:2402428-2404480 GCF_000442215.2 Lipotes vexillifer
ATGGTTGTTAGTATTTGCCTTATGTATTGAGGTGCTCCTATGTTGGGGGCATAAGTATTTACAATTGTTATATCTTCTTCTTGGATCGATCCCTTAATCATTATGTAGTGTCCTTCTTTGTCTCTTCTGATAGTCCTTATTTTAAAGTCTATTTTGTCTGATATGAGAATTGCTACTCCAGCTTTCTTTTGGTTTCCATTTGCATGGAATATCTTTTTCCATCCCCTTACTTTCAGTCTGTATGTGTCTCTAGGTCTGAAGTGGGTCTCTTGTAGACAGCATATATATGGGTCTTGTTTTTGTATCCATTCAGCCAATCTGTGTCTTTTGGTGGGAGCATTTAGTCCATTTACATTTAAGGTAATTATCGATATGTATGTTCCTATTCCCATTTTCTAAATTGTTTTGGGTTCGTTATTATAGGACTTTTCCTTCTCTTGTGTTTTTGTCTAGAGCAGTTCCTTTAGCATTTGTTGTAAAGCTGGTTTGGTGGTGCTGAACTCTCTCAGCTTTTGCTTGTCTGTAAAGGTTTTAATTTCTCCATCAAATCTGAATGAGATCCTTGCTGGGTAGAGTAATCTTGGTTGCAGGTTTTTCTCCTTCATCACTTTCAGTATGTCCTGCCACTCCCTTCTGGCTTGTAGAGTTTCTGCTGAGAGATCAGCTGTTAACCTTATGGGGATTCCCTTGTGTGTTATTTGTTGTTTTTCCCTTGCTGCTTTTAATATGCTTTCTTTGTATTTAGTTTTTGACAGTTTGATTAATATGTGTCTTGGCGTATTTCTCCTTGAATTTATCCTGTATGGGACTCTCTGTGCTTCCTGGACTTGATTAACGATTTCCTTTCCCATATTAGGGAAGTTTTCAACTATAATCTCTTCAAATATTTTCTCAGTCCCTTTCTTTTTCTCTTCTTCTTCTGGAACCCCTATAATTCGAATGTTGGTGCGTTTAATGTTGTCCCAGAGGTCTCTGAGACTGTCCTCAGTTCTTTTCATTCTTTTTTCTTTATTCTGCTCTGCAGTAGTTATTTCCACTATTTTATCTTCCAGGTCACTTATCCGTTCTTCTGCCTCATTTATTCTGCTATTGATCCCATCTAGAGTATTTTTCATTTCATTTATTGTGTTGTTCATCATTGTCTGTTTCATCTTTATTTCTTCTAGGTCCTTGTTAACTGCTTCTTGCATTTTGTCCATTCTATTTCCAAGATTTTGGATCATCTTTACTATCATTATTCTGAACTCTTTTTCAGGTAGACTGCCTATTTCCTCTTCATTTGTTAGGTCTGGTGGGTTTTTATCCTGCTCCTTCATCTGCTGTGTGTTTTTCTGTCTTCTCATTTTGCTTATCTTACTGTGATTGGGTTCACCTTTTTGCAGGCTGCAAGTTCGTAGCTCCCGTTGTTTTTGATGTCTGTCTCCAGTGGCTAATGTTGGTTCAGTGGGTTGTGTAGGCTTCCTGGTGGAGGGGACTAGTGGCTGTGTTGTGGTGTATGAGGCTAGATCTTGTCTCTCTAGTGGGCAGGTCCACGTCTGGTGGTGTGTTTTGGGGTGTCTGTGGACTTATTATGATTTTAGGCAGCCTCTCTGCTAGTGGGTGGGGTTGTGTTCCTGTTTTGCTATATGGTTGGCATAGGTTGTCCAGCACTGTAGCTTGCTGGTCGTTGGGTGAAGCTGGGTGCTGGTGTTGAGATGGAGATCTCTGGGAGATTTTCGCCGTTTGATATTATGTGGGGCTGGGAGGTCTCTTCTTGACGAGTGTTCTGAAGTTGGCTCTCCCACCTCAGAGGCAGAGTCCTGATTCCTGGCTGGAGCAGCAAGAGCCTTTCATCCACTCGGCTCAGAATAAAAGGGAGAGAATGTAGAGAGAATTAGTAGAAGTAGGAGGAAATAGGAAAGAAAGAAAGAAAGAAAGGAAGGAGGGAAGGAAGGAAGGAGGGAAGGAAGGAAAAAATAGAGAAAGAAAGAAGATACAGTAAAATAAAATAAAGTATAATAAAGTTATTGAATTAAAAAAATAATTATTTAGAGAAAAAAAAAAAGGGCGGGA
>NW_006797698.1:2405297-2411020 GCF_000442215.2 Lipotes vexillifer
CGCAGCCCCGCCCGCCCCCGGCGGGGGAGCACACGAGCCTCTCGGGCTGGTGAGCGCCGGTCGGCGCCGATCCTCTGTGCGGGAATCTCTCCGCTTTGCCCTCCGCGCCCCTGTGGCTGCGCTCTCCCCCGCGGATCCGAAGCTCCCCGCTCCGCCTCCCGCAGTCTCTGCCCGCGAAGGGGCTTCCTAGTGTGTGGAGACCTTTCCTCCTTCACAGCTCCCTCCCACTGGTGCAGGACCCGTCCCTATTCTTTTGTCTCTGTGTTTAATTTTTTTTTTTTCTTTTGCCCTACCCAGATACGTGGGGAGTTTCTTGCCCTTTGGGAGGTCTGAGGTCTTCTGCCAGCATTCAGAAGGTGTTCTGTAGGAGTTGTTCCACATGTAGGTGTATTTTTGGTGTATTTGTGGGGAGGAAGGTGATCTCCGCGTCTTACTCCTCCGCCATCTTTCCACCGCCCCCTCTTATTTTCTTTACTCTAGGAGCTGGGTCAGAAAGGATCTTGCTGTGACTCATGTCAAAGAGTGCTCTGCCTATGTTTTCTTCTAAGAGTTTTTATAGTGTCTGGCCTTACATTTAGGTCTTTAAGCCATTTTGAGTTGATTTTTGTGTATGGTGTTAAGAAGTGTTCTAATTTCATTCTTTTACATGTAGCTGGCCAGTTTTCCCAGCACCACTTATTGAAGATGGCGTCTTTTCTCCAGCATACATTCTTGCCTCCTTTGTCAAAGATAAGGTGACCATAGGTGCATGGGTATATCTCTGGGCTTTCTATCCTGTTTCATTGACCTATATTTCTGTTTCTGTGCCAGTACCATACTGTCTTGATTACTGTAGCTTTGTAGTATTGTCTGAAGTCAGGGAGCCTGATTCCTCCAGCTCCATTTCCTTTCTCCAGGCTGCTTTGGCTATTCAGGGTCTTTTGTGTTTCCATACAAATTGTAAAATTTTTTGTTCTAGTTCTTTGGAAAATGCCATTGGTAATTTGATAGGGACTTCATTGAATCTGTAGATTGTGTTGGGTAGTATAGTTGTTTTCAAAATGTTGATTCATCCAATCCAAGAACATGATATATCTCTCCATCTGTTTGTGTCATCTTTGATTTCTTTCATCAGTGTCTTATAGTTTTCTGCACACGTGTCTTTTGCCTCCTTAGGTAGGTTTATTCTTAGGTATTTTATTCTTTTTGTTGCAATGGTAAATGGGTTTGTTTCCTTGATTTCTCTTTCCGTTCTTTCATTGTTAGCATACAGGAATCTTTGTTCTACCATCTCCTCTTGGGAGTTTGTTTTTGTTTTTCAGTTTGTGTTCTTATTATAGTGTTTCATAGTGTAAAGCACTTGTGGGAATGTTCTCTACTTTGGGTTACATTCTACTGTGATTGGATTCCATTTTTTGTGTCATATACGTGTATGCATGTGTACATGTGTATAGATGCACACACACATTTTGACTAACTTCTTCCTTTTTCATTTTTTCAGTGGTATTTGCCCAGTTGATGCATTGGGGTTTTTTTTGGGGGGGGGGGTTCATCTTGATAACTTTCTCTTTTCTATTATATAGTATTGTGATCTGTTGGCCTCTTGGTCCTATGGTTCTATAGCCATTGCTATAACTACTACATCATGGTTTTAGATTTTTTTAATTTTATTTTTTTATGATAAGAACATTTAAGGTGACATCTAACCATAAAAAGGTCTAGAGGTGTCTCAAAAAGTTAAACATAGACATACTATATGATCCAGCAATTCTACTTCTGGGCATTGATCCAAAAAGTTGAAATCAGGATCTTGAAGCAATATTAGCACTTCCATGTTTATTGCAGCACTCTTCCCAATAGCCAAGATGTGGAAACAACCCGAATGTCCATCAACAGATGAGTGCATAAAAAAATGTGGTATCTACATACAGTGGAATATTATTCAGCCTTAGAAAAGAGGGAAATCATATGCCATATGAGACAATATGGATGAAATGTAAGGACATTATGCTAAGTGGAGTGAGCCAGTCACAGAAAGACAAATACTGTATGATTCCGTGTATATACAAAATAGTCAAAAGTCATAGACTCAGTGAGTGGAATGGTGGTTGCCAGAGGCTGAGGGATGGGTAATGTATTGTACACTTACAATTTTGTTAGGAGGGGCTGACCTTGTCTTAATAGTGCACTTTTTCAGGCTCACAGACTTTGAGAACAAACTTATGGTTACTGGGGGGAAGGGTGGGGGAAAGGGATATTCAGGGAGTTTGGGGTCAACCTGTCCACACTGCTATACTTAAAATGGATAACCAACAAGGACCTACTGTATACCAAGGGAACTCTGCTCAATGTTCTGTGGCAGCCTGGATGGCATTTTGGGGGAGAATGGATACGATTATATGTATGGCTGAGTCCCTTTACTGTGCACCTGAAACTATCACAACATTGTTAATCGGCTATACTCCAATGTAAAATAAAAAGTTTTAAAAAATAGTGCACTTTTTAGTCGGTGGCTGTTGTGATAGTTTTACCTGGAAACCTGTCATTTTCCTTTAATAGGTAGTTAGTGTCCCCAAGGCAGACCTTCAGACCTGGAAGGCAATTTAGAGACCATTCCATTAAATCTACTCTAACTCCCTTTACTCACTGAAAAAGAATCAAATTCCGGAGTACTGGTGACTTCTCCAAAAGATTCAAATTCCAGAGAACTGGTGGCTCTCCAAGGCTCATAGAGGTGGACAAGGAAAGATGAGAACCTTGCCCACTGAATTCTCATCTGGATTCATCCAACACTTCACAAGAAGGAGGCTGTGTCCCTCCAGGTGCAAGGTATGGGGTGCAGCAGGGGGTGCTATAGGGAGACGATTAGCTACTCTGAAGAAAGAATATAACCTGTAAATCCAGCTGAATTTCTAAGTTGCAGTGTGTCTCTCAGTCACTCAGTTATGTTTCTTTCCCGGGTTTTCCTATATTTCAATGCACTTTGTAGCACTACCTTTTTATTGAGTGGCTGCCATGCTCTAGGCAACGTAAGAGATCTTTATAGAGATTTCTATCCTACGAAAGCCTCATGGCAACCCTGCAAGATTGGTTTTATTGTCCCTTTTCATAGCAGAGGGAACTGAACCTCAGGGAGCTGAAGGAATTTTCTAGAAGTGGTGGATCTGGACTCACAGCGTAAGTTGGTTCTTTTCTGAAGTACATGCCTTTTTCACTTTGCAGCCTTTCTTTCACCGGGAGGTCCTCTAGATCTTCCAAGAACCACTGGAGAAACATTTTTTAATGTTTTTTTTTCCCCCCCTAACTATGACTCCCACCTTTGGCTTCCCAAGATGGAAGAGAGAGAAAAACGATCTGTGAAATGTGAACCCTGCTCCTTGCCTTCCCTAATGACAGGCTTGCTAACAGTTTACCATTTGGGGAAGAGTGTGGACTATTTTCCCCTGATCCGCCTCTGACCTCACGTAAAGTGTAGAATGATAAGTCCGAGAAGGAACAAGAAGAGGCCGTAGTGTGCAGTGGTTAAGAGTGAGCATGGAAGTCAGACAGCCTTTGACTCAAATCCCTGTTCAGCCCAGTACCTTTTAGCATCGTGACCTTGGGCAAGTTTCTCAGTACTTTTGAACCACAGTTTCCTTACCTACAACATTAGAATAATAATACTACCTTCACCCTAGAGTATTTATAAGGAGTAAATATTCCTATGAAACATGCATATCAGAGTGTCTGGAATATAGTATATACTCAGTAGTGGTTGCAAAGGCATACATACATCTTAAACCTCTTGCTATAGAACATTTCAGACATTTACAGAAGAATAGTATAATAAACACCCATATATCCATCACCAAGCTTTGACGAATACCAACTCCTGACCATTCATGTTTCTTGTATATCCCAACCTACTTCCCATCCCAACCCTGGATTATTTTGAAGCAAATACTAGACATTGTATCATTTTACCTGTAAATATTTTAGTATGCATATCTAAAACAGAAAGATGATTTTTAAAAAACATAACCAGTATCAAAGGTACTATGAATCTTTAATTTTATCAAATATCCTCTCATTAGAGTTTAGATTTCAGGGATTATCTCATAATTTATTTACAGTTTAGTTTGTTTGAATCAGGATGGAAAAAGAAAAAAAAAAAGGTCCTATATGATGATCCCAGGTCATTTCATGCCTTTCCTGACTCAGACTTTGAATCAGTCATTTCTCCAAGAATCCCTGGTTTCATTGAGTAGAAACTGGTCCTGAAGACTATAATCTGGTTGGTCTAATTAGCCCATCACAGGCATTCTTCATTTCTGTTACATCGCTTTTGATCTCAAGCATTTACTTTTGGTTCTTTCTTAGGATTTCCATGTCTCTGCTTACGTGGCTCACCTGTTCTTACATTAGAGTCCGCGCATATTCATCTTAGTTGTTTTAAATTCCTGGTTTAATAATACCAAGATTCCTGCGTGGACAAAACAATCTTGCCTGCCATTTCTATAAACATGAATGTTGCCCATCAAGCCATCAGCATTGCAGCCCCCGGACAGTGGGCCCTGAGGGAAATTCAGAATAGAGGAAAGCAGGATACTGGCCCTAGATAGCTAAGATGCATATCAAAGGAATGGTTTCAGTGAGCCCAGACTCTTGCATCTTCCCAGACATAGAAGAGCACTGCATCACTAACTTGAGATGTCTGGTTTTTGTGTGACTAACAGTAACCTTTTGATGTTTGACTCCATATTTGTTTTGTTTTGTTTTGTCTTCAACAAAAACTCCTATATCTCCAGGCTCCTCCACTACCTCTTTGGAACAGTCCCTCAGAACTATCTGAGAGGCTGTCTCCCCAGCTATAGTCCTCAGGAATTCCTCGAACGAAACAGAATTCTCAACTTGTAGGCCGTGCATTTTTGTTCAGTCGACACCTACCACGTCCCGTTCTGATGCTTGCTCTGTCTCTTCAAATTATGTTTTTTGCTCTTTAGTACATCTTGTAATTTTTCTTGTTAGCTGGACATGAAGAAGAAAGAACTGCTGTAAAGAAGCCTTTAGTAATGGGGTGATGGGGTGGGGGAGGAGCAGTATTCTATAGTCCTATGATTATATCTCAGTTCTAGTGAGCCTTTGCCTCTGGACTGTGAACCTCACAAGTGTTTTTCAGTTTTTTTCTCTCCACTTAGGTGGGACAGTAGGGTTCCAGTGGTCTGGGGGTGGGTGTTTCCCTTTTCCTACATGAAAGGCTTAGCGCTGACTGTAGTTGTAGATTTTTCTTCCTCCAGGTTAGTTAGGCTCTGATAAAACCCCTGCAGGTTAGGCTCTGGTTAACTGGTTTCCCCTGAGGGCAGGCCTTGTTGAGAAGAACAAGATGCTCTGCTCTATTTCAAAATGGTTCCTTTGCCCTTCCCCCTGCAGGAAGCAACAGGGGATGTTTCCCCCCCTGATATTTACTGTGAGAACCTGGTGGAGCTCTTAGAAGTGAAACTCACAAAAGTGTGGTGATGCCCCCCATGACTGGGTCCCCCTGGAGTTTTAACTCCAGGCTGACCATCGAGCAATTCGTCAGTCACAGTTCAGGGCTTCCTGCCCAGCACTGCTGCCCACGGTGAGTCTCTGCTCTGCAAAGCCAGGATGCCCTGCACTTGCCTGTCTGTTCTCTGGTCTTGGGGGCAGCAGTTTGCCCTGTGTCCTCAAAGGGATCTCTTAAGGATTTAAGAAGAGTTGCTTTTTTTTTTTTTTTTTTTTTTTTT
>NW_006797698.1:2411147-2445793 GCF_000442215.2 Lipotes vexillifer
CGGGCTTTCTCTAGTTGCAGTGAGCGGGGGCTACTCTTCGTTGCGGTGCGTGGGCTTCTCCTTGCGATGGCTTCTCTTCTTTCTTTCTTTTTTTTTTTTTTTCTTGCGTTATGCGGGCCTCTCACTGTCGTGGCCTCTCCCATTTGCGGAGCACAGGCTCCGGACGCGCAGGCTCAGTGGCCATGGCTCACGGGCCCAGCCGCTCCGCGGCATGTGGGATCTTCCCGAAACGGGGCACGAACCCGCGTCTCCTGCATCGGCAGGCGGACTCTCAAGCACTGCGCCACCAGGGAAGCCCAGAAGAGTTGCTTTTTCGGCCTGTTCAGCTTTTCACTTATTCTTAGGATGGAGTAGTGACTTCCAAGCTCCTGACATGTAATTGGAATCTGGAAGTCAAATTTATCAATTGGATTCCATATTGCATCTGTATTTTGTTGTTGTTGTTGTTTAAAACTACAAAGAATTGGGGCTTCCCTGGTGGCGCAGTGGTTAAGAATCCTCCTGCCAATGCAGGAGACACAGGTTCGAGCCCCGGTCTGGGAAGATCCCACATGCCACGGAGCAGCTAAGCCCATGAGCCACAGTTACTGAAGCCCGTCCACCCTAGAGCTCGTGCTCCACAACAGGAGAGACCGCCACGATGAGAGGCCTGCGCACCACAGCGAAGAGTAGCCCCCACTCGCCGCAACTAGAGAAGGCCCACACGCAGCAACAAAGACCCAACGCAGCCAAAAATAAATAAACAAAATAAAATAAATTAAAAAAAAAAACCTACAAAGAATTAACTTATTTTCCTGGTAATTGTGAAATCGCTGAGTAATGAAAACATAATGAGGAACCAAATATATTAGTCCAGTGACAAAGCTTGAAGTGCAAAGAGAAAATTGTTACAAATTAACCTGTACTTGGAGTCCTAAGGCCTTATTACTCCCTTCTAATGCAATACATTAAAAATAATTCTAAGTTGCACTCAGTATATTGGATATGCAAGTATAATTCTTATCATTTTTGATAATGATTTAATTTGCCTTAGTTAATTATTTCTAGCTGATAAATATGAGCAGAGGCAAAGTTCTTTATACTGATCTGTTTAGAATATTTTATTAGTACATTGACCATTGGAAAAAACTGATTGCTATGAACGTGTTTACAGAGCAGATATGCATCTGTATTTTGAGTTCAATTTAGAAAAGTTTTCCTCACTCTCAGGTTTTGAAAGAATTTTTCTATTTTCTTCTAATAGTTCATAGTTTAATGTTTTAACAAATATCTGATGCATTTGGAATACTTCTTGGGTTGGTATGAGGAATGAATCCAATTTTAACACTTTTTCAAATGATTATTCAGTTATTTCAATACTTGTCATTATAAAGGCCATCTGCTCTCCCCTGATATGGGATGTTGCCTTTATTATATACTAAATTTCCCTACGCAAATGAGTGTTTCTCTAGATTTTCTGATTTTCCCACTGGTCTTTCTATTCATGCACCAATACTCTAAGGGGCTTTACAATATTGTGTACTATCTGGCCTTCCCTGTTGCTCTTTTTCTAATTCTCATTCCTACAATTACTTCTTCTCTTTGCATTGACTGATTTCTCAAATACCATGGGAAAGTGAGTTGAAGATGGTTTTAGTTTTAGTGAGAAAGTATTTCCCCACTGTAAGTTGCTGGCTTTCAGGATGAGTAGAAAAATAGATAAGAAAGTATGTGTCAATTCATATTTTACAGAATGTTTTTACTGAGAATGGCTATTGGTGAGTTATGTTAATAATTTTCCTCTTAATGAACATCCCCCCCTCTCTCTAGTTTTCTAGAGTAAATCCCACTTCGTTATACTGTAACCCTTTTAAAAATGTTTCAGATTCTGTTTTTGCTAATATTTTATGAGGATTTTGTATTGATATTCATAAATGTGATTCATCTGTAGTTTTTGGTAGAATCTTTGTCAGATTTGCAGCTCAAAGTTACATTTACTTAGAAAGAATTTGAAGGTTTACCTTATTTCCCTATATTCTGGGATAATTTAAGTAAAAGTGGGATTCTCTGATCGCTGCAGGTTTAATAGAATTCTCCTGTGAAGCCGTCTGGGACTTGATGATGTTTTGCGGGGAGCACTTCGACTGCTTTCTCTGTCCATTCTTCCATGATCACTGGTCGACTTCAACTTTATGTCTCTAATGGAGTCAATATTTATAAGCTCTATTTACCTACCATAGATGTACGTAATTTAAAATTTAAGACATTCGCCAATCTATTTTCGCAGCCGATGCAGGATTATCGTCTAAACTATCAAGCCAGATAACCATCAACCCACTTGAAACACTTTATGTTACTATAGATCATAAGGGACCCATTATTGTTTCTAAATATTAGAGTATTTTTAGAAGAAGAACATCAAATTTATCTTCCATTCTCTGTGCAGCGTAAGAAAAGCAAATCAATTTAGCTCTGTGTGGCATACACAAATTTCAGGACAGTTTTCACGTGTCTCACCAAACGGTTGCTTTCCTTCCGTGCTGAGAGTCCCTGTAGTGGGACTGTTTTGCTGGCTCCTCCATCCACACTTTCTTTCTGTTTGTGTCCAGATTGTTAGTGCTTTTTTTCTTTTAATATTTATTTATTTATTTGTTTCATTTTTGGCTGCACTGGGCCTTCATTGTGGCACAAGGGATCTTTGCTGCGGCGTGCGGACTTCTCTCTAGTTGTGGAGAGCACATGGGATGAGTAGTTGTGGCACGCAGGCTTAGTTGCCCCTCGGCATGCGGGAGCTTAGTTCCCAGACCAGGGATCGAACCTGTGTCCCCTGCATTGGAAGGCGGATTCTTAACAACTGGACAACCAGGGAAGTCCCTGTTAGTGCTTTTTTTTTTTTTTTTGCGGTACGCGGCCTCTCACTGTTGTGGCCTCTCCCGTTGCAGAGCACAGACTCCGGACACACAGGCTCAGCGGCCAGGGCTCATGGGTCCAGCCGCTCCGCGGCATGTGGGATCCTCCCGGACCGGGGCACGAACCCGTGTCCCCTGCATCGGCAGGCGGACTCTCAACCACTGCGCCACCAGGGAAGCCCCCTGTTAGTGCTTTTTAATGAGCATCTTACCGGGATTCCTCAGATTCGATATCTTAAACAAACTTGGACCTGTTCTACAACAAAATGTATATTATTTTGTTAAATGGAAAAAAGCAGTTTAAAAACAACCCAGATTCTAACATGGCAGATGCTGCTTTCATCACAGCAACACAAGAGTGAAATGCGATGGGAACTAGAATAGTAAGTAGAAGATATCGGGGAGAGTATCCTACATAAAATACAACTTCACCTGACTTAGAAAACTTGGAATGATTTATATACAGGAGAGTAAGAAATAAGGAAGGGTTGGGAATGGTTTCAACTTTATCTAAATACATTTTTTCGTTCCTTTGTGAACCATAGCTGAGTTGCCTACAATCCACAGCCTCTGATGTGGACACAACTGATGTGGACACAGCCTCCGATGTGGACGTGGCTGATGCCCAGGACAAAGCTCTGAGGATCCTGCTTGTCAGGAAGACGGGAAGTGGGAAAAGTGTGACGGCAACCACCATCTTCGGGGGAAAAAGTTCGACTCTAGGATTTCTGCCGAAGCTGTTACCAAAACTTGTCAGGAAGCATCCGGGAAATGGAAGGGGAGAGACCTTCTCAGTGTTGACACCCCAGGGCTCTTCGACAACGAAGAGAGCCTAAGCACCTTGTGCAAGGAAATCAGCCCCTGTGTCCTCGCCTCCTGCCCCGGGCCTCACGCCAGCGTCTTGGTCATGCAGCTGGGCCGCTACACGGAGGAAGAGCAGAAAACCGTGGCATTGATCAAGGCTGTGTTTGGGGAACCAGCCATGAAGCACATGTTCATCTTGTTCACTCACAAAGATGAACTGGAGGACCACAGCCTAAGCGACTTTGTGCGGGGTGCGGACGTAAAGCTGCGAAGCATCCTCGAGGAGTGTGGAGACCGCTGCTGTACCTTCAGTAACAGGAGTACAGACCGGGCTGAGAAGGAAGCTCAGGTGCGGGAGCTGGTGGAGCTGATAGAGAAGATGGTGCAGAACAACCAGGGGGCTTACTTTTCCGACGCCATGTACAAGGACACAGAGGAAAAGCTGAGAAAGTGGGAGGAAGTCTTGAAGAAAATCTACGCAGATCAGTTAGAAATAGAAATCCAAAAAGTGGAAGAGGAGTGTGCTCAGGCATGCAGGAAAAAGAGATAAAAATTAAATTACTAAAGATGGAATATGAAGAAAAACTAAGAAATGTTAGGGAGGAGGCCCAAAACAATATTTTTAGCCATAAACATGATGGAGATATGAACTCGCTTTTAAAAGTATTTCATTTGTTCAGGAAGTAACTATTTTTTCGCAATTTACTGTGGTTAGTGAAGCATCTCTCCAGCTCACTCCCAAGCACTCTCCATGCCTGCCCCTCCCCACAAACACCAATAAATTTAAGAAATTACAAAATTGCTAGTTTGAGCCCTTATTCACTGGGCATGGTTTTAAGACTCAAATGGAAGGAATTTGAAGGCCGAAATGCATCCTGTATTGAGTGTTGACACTACCTGTGAAGCACATTACACGGGCTCCTTGTGAGCATTTCGTAACTATCAGTAAATTATCCAGTTACCGCAGCAGCACTGTTCTCTGGTTTCTGAGAGATGAGGTGATAAATGTTTGTTGTTTCAAGCCACTAAGTTTTGGGGTAATTTGTTACACAGCAGTGGGTAACTAGTACAAGATGTATGTTTGTTTATGCATATATAGAAAATATGTCTTTAAATACTGGCCACTGCACTTGCCGCTGGCGAAAGAATTTCAGATTCTGGGGATCAGGGTGGGAGGAGACTTACTTTTTACTATAGATCCTTTGATCTATTTCAGTATATTGTTCGTTCAACAAATGAACAAAGAGACAAATAATAACGTTTGTAATATCCTCCAATAAACAATGATTCCAAAGGCCCATTTCAAACAACAATTGCCCAAGTCTCCTATTTTTCTCCGCTTTCCTTTTCTAGGTGCCAACTTAAAATTCTCCTTCCTATAAATTCGAAGAGCTCTGTGTCAGAAATGTTCCTGTTCCCCCTGCAGATCCACTCTCTTCCCTTTTCCGTCCTTCTTTGGCCGGGGACCACATCACTGGGCTCCACTGTTCTCTGTCTGTCTCTTGGGCCCCACCAGTGGGGCGGCCAGCAGAGGATCTGTGGGAGTTAGAGAACTAGATGAGGGAATTTGTCTCCTGGATCCTTCTCTAACTGCTCCGATCTGAGCAGCTGCCACCTCCAACCCAACGTCCAGCCACAGGCATCAGGGGCTCTCAGATCTGACCAGTAAAATATACCTGTGTAGGAGTCTTGTCACGCCAAGCCTGTGGTGTGTGTGCAGTAAAACTTTTGACTGCTTTCTGGGGTCACAGCTTGACCAGGGAACGAATTTTAGGTTTCAAAAATGCCCCAGTCTGTTGATTAGGGTCAATGGTAAAGCTGTAAGGTAGCCATAAAATAAACAGACTAATTCTCTTTGGGCCTCCCTCACTCTAAGGTGCGTGCTACTGGAAGAGTTCCAGGTGGATTGTGAGAAGGGGAAAGAGGGTTAGATCGTGTGCCTTAGCTCAAAGGGGGCAGATTTGAGTGTTGGTAATAATCTGACAAAACAAAACAAAACCTCGTTAAAATAAGGTAATTGCTGAATATGGATGCATAGTCTCTGGTATGTTTCTTAACACATTGGTCTTGTTTACAGTAGGTCTATATTCCTAAAACATTTTAAAGGAATCAAATATTTAAAGGATACAGTTTGGGAAATAGCAAGAAAGTATTTCTTCCCATGGGATTAATAATGCCATTATTTTCTTCGTTACCTGAAATTCTATAGTTTATTTATTTATCTTTTTTTATTATCCATTCATCTATATTTTCAAATTTATTGGCATAAACTTATTCATGGAATTCTCTTAAAATTTTTAAAATCTCCTTTGAATATACAGTTACATTCTTTTTTTAACGCTTAGTATTTTTATTGTGTTCACTCTCTTTTTGATTTTGATCCATATTAGCAGAACTTTATTAGTCATTCAAAGAATCAGCTTTAGTTTTTAAATTTTGATATGCTCATTTGTGCTCTTTTATATTTCAATAATTTCTGTTCCTTTCTTTATTATCTCCTTTCTTCTGTGTTCTTTGGTTTTACTCTGCTCTCCTTTTTAATTTTTTTGCTTTTTATTTTCAAGTGTACATATTTAAGATTATGAATTTCCCTCTAAATACTGCTGTAGCTTAGTCCAAAAGTTTTGATTGTTTCATTGTTATTCAGTTCTCAATATAGTTTCATTCATTAGGGGAATTACAAACTACTCTGCTCTGATTTCTGATAGAACATGAATTCCCTGAATTCAGATGTATCTTTAAAATTGCAGTGAGAAGTTTAAAAATTAGAAGAAGGCCTAGATGCAGTTCGAGGATATACGCAGTGTGGGAAGGGGTGGAGGCCCTGGTTTATTCACACAACACTGACTTGAACTTCACAGCTGTTCTAACTGGGGTGCTTTCCCTTCAGCCCCTCCTGCAGGGCCAGGGCAGGGTGATGTGCAGAAAGGAAGGGAAGGGGGATTCGAGTCTGAGATTCTCAGAGCCGCCAGCAGGGCCCTGCTCCCTGAAGAACTATCAGCTGCCTTTTCACCTCACCCACCCATCCCCTGTAATACAGGCCAGCTTCCTGCTGTTCTCCCCCCCAGCCCTTGAGTTCTGTTCCATGCATCCTGGGTCCTTACATGTACTGCCGCTTTATTTTATCCTGTATTTATGTCCTGTGGATGAGACTCATCCACCTCCCTAGACTGAGGTCTTCTCTTACAAATACCACTGCACAGAGCTGAACACACAGAATGTGCCTGGTGAAGAGCTGTATGAAGGAATATGCGACAAAATGCGATGAAATGGAAAGGGGAGGGATAGGGAGGCATGGACAGAGCCAGTCCTGTCTCTGAGCAGAGGCATGACTTTACACTGACTACTGCAGGAAGCACCTTGCTCATGAGGACTGTTTTGTGTTGACACCATGGCCTCAGTGTCCCTTGTGAGATATAACCTTGCCGACAAAGAGTAGCCACGGGCAAAATATTGTAAGGTGAGAAATGCTGGTCTTGAGCGTGGATCCTGTTCTCTGGGCTGCCCCCACTGCACCCACGCCCCATCCCTCCCACCTTACAGTCTAACCAGGACCCCTTGCCCGTCACACAGTCCCCCCCGGGCCTCCTCTCCTCTCACGGTGCCAGGTCCCCAGGACTTCCTGAACTGAGGTTCGAATAATGTATTAAGGTCCGTTCTTGGCCTCAACATCCAAGTTGTTCTGATCAAAGCCTCAGGACCTCCAGACCAGGCTCCCTCTCTCTTCCAGAGCCATCTCGTTCTAGAAAGGCTACGTCAGGTGCCCTAACAATGGTTTCCACCCCCTCTCTCTTTGGGAACCAGAACACCAAAAGAGAGCTTGTGAGCTCTGGGTTTTCAGGAGTGAAGATTGGGAGATGAGGTGTTGGCATCAGGAACAGAAGTGCAGAAAGGAGGATGAAATCATAAGCCAGATGTTCTAGAGAGTTCTCCCACGGCTGTTCCTGGTTACAAGCCGAGGTATGGGAGTTCTCATCACAAGCCGTGGAACACACACATTCTACAATGTCCCATTCCATGATCAGTGGTATTCTATCTATTTCCTAAAAATTTCTTCTAGTTTGGATTGCTTTCTCCAGGCTTTGGAATCCCCAGATTACCATGTTGCAGAAGATGGTGGTGAATGCAAAGAATATCAACAGTTTTATATCTATATCAACAGTGTCACCATCATCATCTTTACCACTTTTCTAGTTATTCTTCTCCATGAGGCAATTTATATTTTTGAAAATTCTCTTCTCTCCAGTGTTTTAACTGTTCTTCCAAGATCCCTGTGATGCAGTCCAATTAGATTTTACAATTTCTGTTAAAATATTAGGAACCTGAGGTTCGAATGATGTATTAAGGTCACACAGTTGGTTATGGAGTCGATGTCTAGTCCAGGCCTCTATTTTCCATATGTTCTCCTTAAGGCTCCAGAAAACAACTAGTATTCTAAATAATATTCGCAACAAGACATTATAGCCAGGAACCAAAGTGATATTGACAAGCTAGAATCCTGCGCTAAAACCAGCTGAAAATTATTTTAAAAATTCTTAAATGATAACTCTTCTGAAAATAAGTTTAGAAGAACAGACTGGAGGTGTTAAAAATAGGATATTTTCACTGTATAGTAACCTGGAAATTTTCTGTGAGCTAACACTGAAGACGAATCAATGATGCAAAAAAGCTTTCATCAAAAATAAGCCCCTTTAACCCAGACTTTATTATCAGAAGTCCAGATCCGACAGGAAATAATACTGCCAATGGTTTGAGTTGAGCCGACAACAAACACATAGAAACACATAGGCAATTCAGGGACTAGGTCTTGGATGGTATTGACAATTTGGAGTATTCAGGGGAGTGTAGCAAAGAATATTTTTAAAGTGTATAAAATAACTATACAGAAAATAATGAAGGAACTGAGTTTCAAGAAGAAACTTGGCAAGTAGGCAGATCTGAAGAAATTTGCTGGCTGTTGAAGTGTAAAGCAGAAAACAGACAAAAGGACTCATATTTCAGGATTTCTCCACCAAAAGGAGAATCTAAATAAGGTGTTCAAAAATGGAAGAGGGTACCATCAGCAAGAGAAGGTTACAGTTGAACAGAGACCTTGTAAAGTTTGATGATTTTAACCATGTGTAAAACGAGGTTAGGTCTTGCATAAGAGAGTAATGTAAATGAATGCTAATATGTTTCTCATTTTATAGTTGATAATTCTGATTTCAGTCTAACAATAAGTCATCTATAACATTAAGACAATATAGGATTAATGCAGGATTTGAGAGCCAAACTTTTTGATCTGCCTCCTTCACCCTCAAAAGTAACTCTTCTGCAAATATGCTCCAGTGCTTACATTTTTAACTCTTAGGAATCACTTGCTTAGGGTTTTATTAATTATGACTCCACAAACCCCTGGTTTAGCACATGTGAAATATCTACTAATACAAGATACATGGTTGTAGGGAACGGAGCACGGGTGTCAGGGGGAGAAAGGAACGGGCCTGAGAGAAATGAATGCACACAAGGAGGTCAGGTTCGGATCTCTGTTCCGAGTGATAGGAGAGCCGTCTCACTCACGTGACCCTCAGGAGACCTTATGAAGGCATTGCCCCCTCCAGTCAAGCTTGACGTGCAGGCTTGAAGGGTGAGTGGTGAGGTGCTGAATGGGGAAAATTGTACCCCATAGCCCCGCCTGGCTATGAAGGATTCTGTTGCCTGGTCTTCTGGGGATATTTACCCATTTTTGCACTCTGTTATGTCATGAGGCTCAAGTGAGAAATGGAAAAGGACCGTTAACATTTTTAAATGGTTAAACACGGACAAGAATAAAAACAAACACATACCAAAGGAACAGTTATTGCCCAAAGCACCAGTAAGCGATATCACCCAGAAACGTGGCTGACAGATTCCTTCACTAACTCCTAGCGTGAACAACTGATGGTGAACATGTACCAAACTATGCCCACCTGTTCAGGGATCGCTTGTCTCTGAAGCAGCCCTGCAGAGTGACAACTGCATTCCGACCAGCTCTCTGAGGATTGAGTCAGCTTTGATGGGTTTGTGAGCTGGGGACCGTGCTCCTGGGTGAGCGGGGGTGTCAGGTTCACTGGATATGGTCAGAAGTGTTGGGGAGCTCTAATGTCACAGCAGGAAGAGGCCTTAGATCATTGGCCACAACCCTAATTTTAACCATAAACAAGTGTTGCTCAGAGGCCTTATGAGTCTTACCCATAGACCACAGTGGCAGCCTGATGCCCACAGTCTTCATCTGCTGACCTCAACCCATGTTCTTTTCACTCTACTTGTGTATTAACAGGAGGCACAAGTCCTGAGGTGACAATGGGAAAGTCCAACACTGAGGGAGCTCACGGGGAATACCAGCAACGCTGAGCTGACGGAAAAGTCCTAAAGCCACCCACAGGTATAACGAGTACTGTGGTGACACTCAGAGAGGGAAGATCTAATGTATTAGTAGGAAGAGGCGGAGACGATTTTAGGGAAAGGCTAAAAAAAAGCCCTTATATATCTTAATGCAGTAGAACAACGGCTTTTGGAGTTAATACATTCCCTTTGTTAACCCCAGTATAGTTCTCCAGGTAGGAATTCAAGTCCCTGTCATTGTGTGAGTGTGTCTCACTGCCAGCGGGTCACATTTATAGGAAAGGGGGCCTTGCAACCATCTCTAACCACCCTAGCTTAACAGTCTGCCTGCTCCCTGAAATGGCCTCCATCTCTAGGAAAAGGAAATCATGACCCAGTGTCCAGAATAAATTAACCTCTGAAGCAAATTCCTCCACAGAGGTGCTAATCCTCAGAAAGGGTAAGACCTGACAGCAGAAGAGGCTGGGAACAGTCTGGGGGCTGAGCACCACAGTAGGTGTGTGTGTGTGTGTGTGTGTGTGTGTGTGTGTGTGTGTGTGTGTGTGTGTACTTCGGTTGCAGTGTGTGTGTGTGTGTGTGTATGTGTGTGTGTACTTCGGTTGCAGCACTCTCTAAGGAGCAGCCTGGGCAGAGTCTAGAATGGCCTTTCCAGAAAAGCTAGTGGCTCTGCTCTACTGTTTGTGACCCTCAGACTCATCAATTCTGGAATCGGTCAAGATTGGAAACCAGGAGTGAAGGGAAGTGTGTTCTCCTGAGACTGGGTACTTCAGACTCCCTGATGTAGTGGGGTAAGGAACTGCGGTTAGGAGTGTTAAAAAAGACATTGTGAACCTAAATGTCCACCAACAGATGAATGGATAAAGAAGATGTGGTACCCATATACAATGGAATTCCATGTAGCCATAAAATAAAGAATGAAATAATGCCATTTGCAGCAACATGGATGGACCTAGAGATTATCATACTAAGTGAGGTAAACAAGACAGAGAAAGACAAATATCATACGATATTATGTACACGTAGAATCTAAAATAAATACAAATAAGCTTATTTACAAAACAGATACAGACTCACAGACATGGAAAACAAACATGGTTACCAAAGGGGAAAGGGGGGAGGGATAAATTGGGAATTTGGAATGAACAGATAGACACTACTATATATAAAATAGATAACCAACAAGGACCTACTGTGTAGCACAGGAGACTATATTCAGTAGCTTGTAATAACCTATAACAGAAAAGAATCTGAAAAAGAGTGTATGCGTATGTATAACTGAATCACTTTGCTGCACACCTGAAACTAAGACGACATTGTAAATCAACTATACCTCAGTTAAAAAAAAAAAAAGACATTGTGCAAGAAAGAAGGAGAGGAAGTGAAAGAGACTGATACTGGGTAACACGGGATTGGGCGGAGTACAAAAAAAAGAGGGAGGGAGAGGAAAATGGGAGTTCACGTAGATAGATGGTAACTTCCCTCCTGTCCCAGTTTCACGTCCTTAATTTAATCTCCATGTACCAAATCAAGATTATGCAACTCAGCTTTCTCATGTGACTGTTGCTCAAGAGACCCCCTCCCACACTATAGGTCACAGTCCATACTTCTTGGCCTGGAATTGACAGATTTACATCAGGCCGCAAACTTTCTTCGCAGCCCCATCTCCTTCTATTTTGCTACCTTATAAAGGACACAGCCGTAGGCTTGGGGTCCTGAAAGTTCCCTTCCCTGCTCTGGCCCCAAACTCATTCTCTAAGTAACGTTGTTCAAGTTATTCAATTTTCTGAATCTTATTTTTACTTCTTTAGATATGGAGATAATAATCTTTACTTCCCAGTGTGGCTGTTAACTATTAACTGAGAAGAAGATATGAAACACAGTGTTCAGCCAGAACTAATTACGTGGTAGCATAGTTCACACCACCACATAGCGTAGTTCACCTGTGCACTTTTCCCCACCCATGCAGTGCTTACTTCTATCTTCAAACCATCGTTCATGCCATTTCCTCTCACCTGTCTGTTTGTCTCTCCACGTATCCCGTCCTCCCATCCTTTAGAGAAAACCTCCTCTCTGACCTCCTACACAGCAACTTGAGATCACTGGACTCCTCTTTTCCACAGGTGTCAGTCTTTGTCTTCTCATCAATATATTGAGGACACCTGCAGAGATGAAGCCACATTGGTTTCTTCTTTTTTCCCTTACATTGTCCTCTGACACATGACAGGCACATCAGAGACATCTGACTCTACTTACTGTTTATGTACATGGCCGCCTACTCTGATCCCCAGAGTCACGGAAATGACCTCTAGGAGCTACTTTGCAGAATTACTGTGTACTAGGCCAGCGCTGCTCAACGTGTGGGCCATGAAGCAGCAGCAGCAGCATGAATTGGAAACTCGTTAGAAATGCAAAGTCTTGCTCCCTCCCCAACTTACTGAACCAGAAACTCTGGGAGTCCAGCAATCTGTGTTTTTACAAACCCTCCAAGTGAGTCTGATGCAAGGTAAAATCCGAGAACCACTGGGCTAAGGCATTTTCGGTAGAAGGTCTTTCACCTCGGATTAAATCAGCTAACGGGAGACCACGAGCGGTATAGACAAAGCACATCTGAAATGTAAATGTTTTGGGTGCGAAAGTCAGCATTGGACCCTCTCATCTGAGATGAACCTAAAAGAAAGAAAATGTATAAGTGCTTTGGGCAATCAGGAAATGTCCTAGATGTCCTATGTAGGGAGAAAGCCAGAAAGTTGAGGTGCCTCGGAGATAAACCGCCTACTTCTGTTTATAGTTGGGTAGAGGGCACATGATGGTAACCCAGCTTCAACAATACAAATGATGACAATGCCCTAGGGAAGCAGTCCTCAAAATGAGGTCCTTGGACTAGTAGCATTAGTATCTCCTGGGAACTTGCTAGAACTCCCACTTTTCAGGCTCCACCCAAATCCTACTAATTCAGAAACTCCAGGGATGTTGCCTAGCCCTATGTGTATTCCCCAGTTCTTCAGGTGATTATTCTGATGCAGGCTAAGGCTTGGAAACCACGGTGCTAGGTGCTGGGGCTACATGCTTTACGTATATTTTTCCATTTAATTCTGACAATCCTATCAATAGTTTAAGTTTTTTCCCATTTGAAGATGAAGGAAATTAGAGTCAGATTTGCCTAAGGACACATAGCTGGTTAATGGCCAAACAGGATTTGAAACGGTCAGATTCCAAAACCCCATTGAGTATACGGAGGATGTCTTTTGGTCATCGGTGGTCACTGATGGGTAACTAAAAATGGCGGAGCGGTTTGGGGGATCATGTGGAAGACAGGAAGTTAGAACTAGAGCAAATAGAGCAAAATCTCCGCAATTTCAATGGATAATATTCAAACCCAGGACCTAGTAGCAAGTTAGATCTGAGGTGCCCATCTCTTTTAAAATATCCTACGCGTCTGAGAGCAATGGGTCATAGGCTACACTAACCGAACCTTCCAGCCTATACCTGGTGTTTGAGGACTTGAAGCTTTAACTCTTCACTTGAACTACTTTGAGCCCCTTTGACCTCCTTCTAAGTCTCTCCCTGTGTGCTGTTTTCTTTGCCTAAGCACCCTCCTGGTGGAAGAGCTTTACTCAGAAGAGAGGAGCGACAGTTCAAGGATAGTGGGCTGCAGCTGATGTTTGGCAGAGGGGATTTCAGTCCCTTCAGATCATACCAGATAAATAGGCTTTCTGCCCTCTGGCAGGATGGAGCTTTTGCCTCAGGAGCAGCTCGGGGTCTTGTGGTTTCCTTTCACAGACAGAATTGCAAACAGTTATTTTTCACTCTTGGTTAAAAAGAAACACCCAGACACCGAGTTCTTCTCAAGACATAGTTGAACTTAGAACGAGAAGTGAAAAATGAAAGAGTCTTAGGCAGGAAGTGGTTGGAAAGGAAATGAAGGGCTGACAGGGTGCTGAGCACTGGGGAGGGTGTTAGGAAATAGATTGGGGCAGAGACCCCAGTGGGCTCACCTCAAGGCTCACAGCCAGGGTCCTTCTCCAGCTCACTTGAACCGCGATAGTTCTGTTTCCGTACACTGAGGGGGCGGGGCGGGTGGGGAGGCAGAGGGTGTGAGAGAGGACATTGAGTAGGACCCCCAAAATGATACCCAAGTGCAGATGATGTAAAGCAGGATAAGGGACAGGGCTTTCGGATCCATTCTTCACATAACTCACAATCGGGGCCAGGGCACTACAACCCCAAGTCAATCTCAGAGTGAGTTTCCATTGTTTTGCAAGAAAACATTCAGGATCCAAACTTGACAAATGCCTGCCTCAATCTCCAGCCTCATTTCTACACAATCTGACTTCCTGCCTCCAGGTTCTTGCCATCCTTGCCTTCCTTAATACCTGAGAGTTCCATGCTGTCACTTGCCTTGGAATATGCTGCTACTTATTCCTGGAAACACCTCCAATCCCTTTCCTCACTCACTTTTCAAGTTCAGCTCAAACAATTTTACTTTTTCTTAGAAGTCTTTCCCAGCTACCCCCCTCCCATTAGTTTAGTTTACCCTTTATACATTCCCAATGGCACCCTGGCATTTTCCTTCATAACATTCACTATGCTATAGTCTTTGTTTAACGTCAGGCTTGCCTAAGAGAGGAAGAGGTGATGGTGAAAGGTAGTGATGGTAAAAATCTTGTTTTCTTAAAAGACAGAACCAGAATTCTTCTGGAGTGCAAGTATCTATTCGAGAAAAGCACCATGGTTGATACATTTGGAAGGAAAATGAGACCCCAAAACCAGATACAGCTAGAACCAGGCCAATCAACGGGAAACGAATTTCCTTGTTTTAGAAAAAATGAATAAGATCACTCATGAAGAAATGCAAAAATTCTAAATTAACTATTGCCAAATAGAAGCCAGCAATAACTTAGATGAGAAAGATTAGTCCCAAATATGCAAAGAAGGTTCAATATCGGGAAATATTTTCATATAATTTAATGTATTATAAAGCTATGGAGCAACATAATCCAGTTATCACCTTAGTGTTGAAGGTAATTTGGTAAAATTCAGTATCTAATACCTGGTTACTGTTTTAATTTCCTTCTCAACCTCAAAGCCCACACCTTATTTAACTGGAAGCATTGAGGTATTGCCACAAAAGTTAGAAACAAGTTAAGGAGGCCTACTATATTGGGATTATTGAACGTTCTTCTGGATACTAGCCACAATAAACAAACAGTGGACAAAATTGGATGGTTTTTTTCAAAACTCCAAGAGGAAGAGGTAAAACGATCACTTTCGGCCACATAAAGAATTTCTACAAATCAACGTCAGAACAATTAACAACAGAATTTAAACATGAGTAACAAACATATGAGAAGATAATAAAAAAAAAAGACATAGTTCTTTAACATACGAAAAATAACTTGACCACATTCATGTTGAGTAATGCATATAAAAATCCCATGAATACAAGTTTTCATTGATCAGATTGGCAGATAAAATCATGAACAAGGATATGGGGGAATTAACAAAATGCTGGTGTAACTAGTTTGGTTAAAATTTTTATTGTGGACAATCCAGTAATATCTATCAAAATTACAAATGCATCTACCAATTGTCTAGCAATTCCATTTCTAGGAATCTATTCAGGTGATCCAATCATCTATTGCTATATAACAAATCACTCCAGAACTCAGTGGCAAAAAACAGTTTTATTATGCTCGTGATTTTGTGCTTCAGGAAGTCAGGCAGAGCGCGGTTTTCCCCTGCCTCTTCTCCACGCAGACTGGGGCTTCAGTTGGTGGGGCACTGGCCTAGCTCCACACCTCTGTGCCTCCCTGTTGGTCAACTGTGTTCCTCGATTCCTCCCTGTTGCATCTTTTGGGGCTGGAATGTTCCAGATGGCTTCTTCACGCCTTCACCAAGGTGACAGTGCTTTACTCCTGGTGGTTTTGATTCCCGAGTTCACCATAGTAATGTAAAGTCAGAGGAATTTAAAGGGATTATTGTCAGCTTTGTCCACTGAGAGAGGAAGCAGATAAAAGAGCGGTCACCGTGGCTACTGAGTGGGGGGTGACTGTGTGGGAATGAACTGGTGAAGGAGTGGGTAGGACGGTCCACACTTAAGGTATGTCCATGTCCAATTCCAAGGAGCTGACAACTATCTTTACCTCATGGTACGAGATGTTCCACAAGGAGACGATTGTGAGCCATCATTTGAAACCATAGACAAAGCAATGTGATGCAAGAAAACTCGAAATAGACATCTCTTTGGGTTCCCTTGCTTGCAAATATACCTTTTTGTAATGTAATACTGCTGGTAATTGCATCTTGTAGTGGAATGCTTCTGTTGATGTCTTGTTTGATGTAAAATGTCTTTAAAACTTTTTTAATTAAAATTTTAGCCATGAGGAATTTCCCTGGTGGTCCAGTGGGTAGGACTCTGCAGTCTCAATACAGGGGGCCTGGCTTCAATCCCTGGTTGGGGAACTAGATCCCGCATGCACGCTGCCACTAAGAGTTCGCATGCCGCGGCTAAAAAGCCCGCATGCCACAACTGAGACCCAGCACAGCCTAAATAAATATTAAAAAAAAATTTTAGCCGTTAATCTTTACAGTTATTCCATGAGATGACCCTTCTTACAACTCTGAGAATCCTTTGGAACTAGGTCTTCGGCAGCTATTTCTTTGCAATGTAAAGCTAACAGTTCCTCACACTTTTCAGTAGACAAGTCGCTCAGTCCAGCCTCTTTGAAAAGCTCTGGGTTGGGTCTTTTGTTGTTTGTTTGTTTGTTGGGGTTTGTTTGTTTGTTCACTGAGTTTTTGTTTTGCACCCATCACTTCGGTGAAACTTTGAAAGTCAGGCGTCCGTCGTTCCTCCCCTGCTTCACCAGTTCACCCCACACACTTTCACCTGCACTGAACAGCCATTGTGACGGGTTCTTGATTTCCCTCCACCCTCCACAAATACCTCTTTTCTTTTTCTCTTCTTCTTTTTGCGGTACGCGGGCCTCTCACTGCTGTGGCCTCTCCCGTTGCAGAGCACAGGCTCCGGACGCGCAGGCTCAGCGGCCATGGCTCACGGGCCCAGCCGCTCCGCGGCACGGGGGATCTTCCCGGACCGGGGCACGAACCCGTGTCCCCTGCATCGGCAGGCGGACTCTCAACCACTGAGCCACCAGGGAAGCCCTATTTTTAATTTTTTTAGGAACCTCCATACTGTTCTCCGTAGTAGCTACACCGATTTACACTCCTACCACCGCGTGAATTCTCCACATCCTCACAAACACTTCTCTCCTGTCTTTGTGATGATAGCATCCTAACAGGTGTGAGGTGATACCTCATCGTGGTTTTGATCTGCATTCCCCTGATAATTAGTGGTGTTGAGCACCTTTTCAGGTACCTGTTGGCTATTTGTATGTCTTCTCAGAAACAATATCTATTCAGGTCCTTTGCCCATTTTTTAATTGAGTTATTTGTCAGGATACTTATCCAATCACTTTCTTTTATAAACCAAAAATATTTTGGGTATTCAAAAGAGCAATATTTTAAGCTTTTGTTCTGAAAAAATGTTTTTATATAGGTACTTTAATGAATTTTACATGTGATTTAGAAAATTGATGGGCTTTGAATTTGATATTGCATTATATGTGTTTTCATGAAAAACAATAAGAACTAGGTCCCTGTTAGTATTTTGACACAGAATGGTTTGTTTTTAGGAAGAGATTACTGATATTAAGTAGAAGACTGCATAGTAAAGGATGTGAAAGAATGCAAGACAGTGATAATAGTCAGGGTGTGACAAAGCAGTGGTGTCCACCCATGTCCCGGGACTCCACTGCGTTTCCAAACCTCTCTTATAATGAGGTCGGGGCCTGTGATTGTTTCTCATCAGTGGTTGGGAGAGAAAGCAAAGTGCATCACTACTAACCTGGGATATTTAAAGGCTATCTTAAGTCCCACATTTTCTCTGCCCCTGCTGTGGTGAACGCCATATAAATAAGGGAAAAAAGCATTTGAGTGATTTCAGCTTTAACCCCTTGGGTCATTCTTCCTGAATGTAGAGACTCAGATTATTATTGTAGACACTGCCTAGACCATTGCTTCCCAGGGGTGCCTCCCTGACATTGCAGAGCTGGACAGGAAGGAAAAGCAGGGAAACCATGAGTGAGTTATTTCCAAATGCGCTGATGGACGTGACTGTTACAGTCAGACAGACATGGACTTCTCCCGGGTTCCCCCTTCTGTACCCTCCCCGCTCTGCACAGTGCCCTGTCCTGTGCCCCTCACACCCACGCTCTTTCTGCCCCCAAGCCCAGCGGCACTTGCCTTTAGGACAGTCACTGCTACGGTGTGGATGAGGTGTCATTCCTCCTGGGAGGAGTTGAGGCGTGTTCATTCAGGCAAACCTGTAACTGCGGGGACACAGCCCGGGTGGGAAGGAAACAAATCTACCAGCATCCCTGGTGCCCCTTTTTTTCCTGTCCAGTTTAAATGATTCAAACATTGGGTTTTTTCACTATTGAGAAAAGACAGTCCATGTGACAACAAATTATTCATTAAATTTTGCCATTTTAACTATTTTAAAAAAGAGAATCAGACACAGGCATGTGCCGGGGCTCACTTGCAGTGAGGAAACTCAGTGGAGATTCAAGAGAGGAAGAAGCAGACTAGGTTTCTTGTTTTCTGTTTTTTTTGTTTTGTTTTTTTCTCTTCAAGCTGAACGGGCAAGTCACAGATTTCACTGGGGAGGCTTCTGCTTCTTTCAACAACTCAGGTAAGCCCACACTCAAGAAAGTTCTGCAGTGTTGATTTCTAGTTCCCAGGCTAAAGAAAACATTTTTAAACAAATTTGCCCTATTTTCAGGGAAACAATTTAGAGTGATGGCATTTGGCTTAAGTGAAGCCAGTTTCCAGGACCTGTAAACTTCATGGAATTTAGGCTTTACCCATTACTGGCAAAGAGAACTTCGTTTGCATAGAGCCAATAAAAAGTGCTAACCGGGAAGAATTTGGTCATTAACTCATGCATTTTCTCTGCCTTGTCACTTGGTACAGGCTGCCAGTTTTAAGATACTTTGCTCTGCGTAGGAAAAGGAACTAAATGGCAAGGCTTCTACGTGGAAAGAGGAAAATTCAAGTAATTAACGGATCAAATGAAGTGTATTTCTGGTTTAAAGGACAGCGTACTTTTCTGGAGTCGTGTTCTTAATTCATTGAGCCTCTCAGCAAGGACGCAGCGTGGAGGGAGGGGTTGGGCGAGCTGGGGAAGGATCAAAGGAAACAGCAGTCTGAACCTGGGACCCAAGGCAGACCTAGAAAGGACGCAGAGGGAAAGGAAGGTGTGTGGCCACGGAAAGCAAGAGTGGGCAGGGAGGTCCTGCAGGGAGGAGGGAAAGTGGGGGAGAGGTGCGCATGGAGATGAGAAGTAGGTGGGGCGACAAGCCAAACCCATTTTCTGACTCACTGGGTTGACTCTGAGCAAGTGACTAAACTTCTCTGTAAAATAGAGATAGCACTTCTTTCCACCCACCTCCTCAGCTTTGTGTAGACAAGTGAGGCATGGTTGTGAACGTGCTCTAGAAATATAAGGTTCTCTCATGAGCCGTAACTCAAAAATGATAGTTTTTTAATTGGTCTCTGGTCTCTCTGTCCCTCAGGAGCTGCCATGGGCCAAAAGGAATGCAGTCACTCTGGTAAGAAAATGACTTCCTCTGTGTGCCTGTTTTACCCATTCTGTGCTTATTTTGTATAAAAATCATGCTATCCTCTTGAAACAAAGTGTAAGCGAGCAGCAGTTTATTCACTAGAGAGAATCATTTCACAATGCTCATTTCAGTATTTTCCTGGTCTAACCATTTCGCTGGTGGTCGGGACCACACCTCTGCCCAGCCACGGTCAGAGGAGCCGTCTCTGGTCCTGGGACAGTCAGGTTACTTTCCCCACCTGAAGACGGAACCCACTGTCTTGGCTACCCGTCTCTCATCTCCAGAAAATTTGCCTTTTACAGGGCCAGAACTGGATGATATAGGCAAATTTTGAATGACAAGGTATGTTTTTAATTCTAACTCATCCTCCAAATATGTTTTTCTAGAAGCCAACATGGCAATGCCCTGCAGACCTAGAGAAATCTAGAGTTTTAAAAGTCATTATTTTATTTGATAATAGAGTTAGCGTCTATTTCATAAACACCATACATTGTGAGAGTATCTTTTCCCAGACTTTTCCTTATCATTAAAAATATTCCATTGGCATGATCAGTGTGGTAATAACAAAGCAAGCCTATTCTTTTTTTTTTCACCTTTTTTTTTTAATTGAAATATAGTTGATTTACAGTGCTGTGTTACTTTCAGTTTTACAACAAAATGATTCAGTTATACACACACACACACACACACACACACACACACATACATATGAATAGATTTTTAGATTCTTTTCCATTGTAGGTTATTACAAGATATCGAGTATAGTTCCCTGTGCTATACAGTAGGTCCTTGTCGGTTATCTATTTTATATATAGTAGTGTGTATATTTTAATCCCAAACTCCTAATTTATCACTCCCCTGCCCGTTTCCCTTTTGGTAACTGTAAGTTTGTTTCTATATCTGTGATTAGCAGGACCATATACAAAGAGTCAACAAGCTCAACATGCCAGAGGATCAGAGCTGAGGGTCATTCTGGCGGGCAAAACAGGAACCGGCAAAAGTGCTACAGGGAACAGCATCCTCGGGAAGCAAGCATTTGAGTCCAGGCTGAGTGCCCAGTCCTTGACGAAGACTTGCAGTAAAAGTCGAGGAAGCTGGGGAGACAGAGAGACGGTTGTTATTGACACACCAGACATGTTTTCTGGGAAGGACCCCTCCGATTCCCTGTACAAAGAGGTACAGAGGTGCTACTTACTCTCTGCACCAGGACCCCACGTGCTGCTCCTGGTGACACAGCTGGGCCGATTCACCACTGAGGACCAGCAGGCTGTGCAGAAGGTGAAGGAGATCTTTGGAGAGGATGCCATGAGACACACAATTGTCCTCTTCACCCACAAGGAAGACCTCAATGGAGGCTCCTTGATGGATTACATCCATGGCTCAGATAACAAAGCCCTAAGTGAGCTGGTGGCTGCGTGTGGGGGGCGAGTGTGTGCCTTTAGTAACCGTGCTAAAGGGAGCAATCAGGATGACCAGGTGAAGGAGCTAATGGACTTGACTGAGAGCCTAGTGATGGCGAAAAGGGGTGGCCACTACAGCAATAGGCTGTACAGCCTAGTAACAGGGTCAGAATGTGCAACTGTGCAGTCAGAGGAAAGATTACAGGATTTCGAAGAGAACTTTGTAAAGTACATGGAAATTCAGAGACGTTCAACCATGGTCAAAGCCCTAATCCTAATAGCAATGTGTATTTTATCGTGTATTCAGGTGTTTGTCAGATTGCAAACTCTCTTATTTCGTGTATTGCGCGGAATGTGCAATTTCTTTTACCGCTTACTGTTTAGCATGTGCAATTTATTCTGTAGCTTACTGTTAATTATACCCCGAAAATTAATGGTAATTCTTAGAAAGACCATTAGACTGGAATGCAAGACTCCTATATTATAGTTACAATCAGTGGTTCTTTATCCACTGTCATTTAGTGGGTGAATCACACACTTTCTCCCCTGTAAAATACAGTGCCTGACAGCACTAAACGTTTGAGATTCTGTGAAGTGCTTAAATCGTAACATCATTCTATTTGTTAGTAAACCAAATGATTTTCAAAGTTACTGTTTGTTTTGAAATATATCTTTTGAAACTTGTAAGCATAAAATTCCTCTCGTTTGCAAATCTCTAAAGTCAGTTTTATGTTCCTGAAAACTCCTTTTCCTCTTTATACTATTTCTACTGAATATAACAAAAATAACAATAAAATTTCTACTGGGTACAGTAAAATAACAAGTAAGCTGTAAAATTCCTGAGATCACATGTCTTTAATTCTGTGCTATGGTTTTATCCTCAGAAGATGGTAAGTGAACACGTGGCTCATTTCTGTAACACAACCAATCCATGCTCAACAATCACATGCAGACACACTCACACATCAATAGTCTGTTTTATGTGCATCAAATTTGCTTAACATTGAAAGAAGCTCAGCCAGATTTTATCCCTGGTGCCCATTCCCGGTTAGCATTGAAACACACATAGAGGCTTACGCTTCAGACAAGATGGCGGACTGAATATTTTGGAGCATCACGCTGTTAAATGCAACTAGAATTTTTTAAAATAAACACAATCTTTATGACTGATGAACTCACTAGAAGATTAGGAAAACTCCAAGAAGGAAGCAGACAATACGCATAAAAAGGATGTGGAACTAAAAGGGGAGTTGAGAGCCGTGAGGACAGGCAAACCTAGAAGGCATGGTTGACCTACAGACAAACGCCTACATCAATCCCAAGATGAAGAAACTCATCCTTGGGTTGTGGGTAAAGTTAGAGAGCTGATTCTGAGGTCTCCGGTCCCCAGACCCAAACCTATATTAAACCTTTAAATCCTAATACTATAAATTAATATTTAAAGTATTTTTTAACCAAATGCAAAATATTCTGTTTTTTTATTTCTTCTTATGCTCATTTTTTTTTTTTTTTTTTTTTGCGGTACGCAGGCCTCTCACTGTTGTGGCTTCTCCCATTCCGGATGCGCACGCTCAGCGGCCATGGCTCACGGGCCCAGCCGCTCCGCGGCATGTGGGATCCTCCCGGACCGGGGCACGAACCCGTGTCCCCTGCATCGGCAGGTGGACTCTCAACCACTGCGCCACCAGGGAAGCCCCTCATGCTCATTTTTGTATGATGTGCTTTTCAAGGAATTTTTCCATTATACTTAAGTAGTTTAATTTATTTGCAGAAATATAAAATATTTTATCATCCCTTTAATATGTACAAGAACTAAATTATTGGGTTGGCCAAAAACTTTTTGGCCAACCCAATACTTGTTCCTCTTTGAATTCTGATATTGGCAATTTATGATTATTGCTTTTTGTTTGATCAGCCTGGCTAAAAGTTTAATTTTATAAGTTTTACAAAAATCTAACTTTGATTCTCTCCTTTATATTTTCTCTGTTCCATGCCATTGAGTGCTTTTTTTTTTTTTTGCAATACGCGGGCCTCTCACTGTCGTGGCCTCTCCCCTTGCCGGACGCGCAAGCTCAGCGGCCATGGCTCCGCGGCATGTGGGATCCTCCCGGACCGGGGCACGAACCCGTGTCCCCTGCATCGGCAGGTGGACTCCCAACCACCGAGCCACCAGGGAGGCCCCATTGAGTGCTTTTTAAAATGTCTTTTGCTCAGAAATTTTTAATTTCGAAGAAGTTCAACTCATCCATTTTTCTTTCATAAAATCATGCTTTTAGTGTTTTATCTAAAAAGTCATCACCAAACCCAAGATCTCCTAGATTTTCTCCAGTGTTATCTTCTAGGAATTTTATAGTTTTACATTTTGCATTTATATCCATGACCTCTTTTGAATTGATTCTTGTGAAAGGTATAAGATCTGTGACTAGATTCTTTTTTTTTTTTTTTGCATGTGGATGTCCAGCATCATTTATTGAAAAGTCTATGGTTTTACAACCTAAGTGTCCATCAGCAGATGAATGGATAAAGATGTGGCACATATATACAATGGAATATTACTCAGCCATAAAAAGAAATGAAATCGAGGTATCTGTAGTGAGGTGGATGGACCTAGAGTCTGTCATACAGAGTGAAGTAAGTCAGAAAGAGAAACACGAATACCGTATGCTAACACATATATATGGAATCTAAAAAAAAAAAAAAAAGTCATGAAGAACCTAGGGGCAAGACGGGAATAAAGACATAAACCTACTAGAGAATGGACTTGAGGATACAGGGAGGGGGAAGGGTAAGCTGGGACAAAGTGAGAGAGTGGCATGGACATATATACGCTACCAAATGTAAAATAGATAGCTAGTGGGAAGCAGCCGCATAGCACAGGGAGATCAGCTCGGTGCTTTGTGACCACCTAGAGGGGTGGGATAGGGAGGGTGGGAGGGAGGGAGACGTAAGAGGGAAGAGATATGGGGACATATGTATATGTATAACTGATTCACTTTGTCATAAAGCAGAAACTAACACACCACTGTAAAACAATTATACTCCAATAAAGATGTGTAAAAAAAAAAGTCTATGCTTTTAGACAGACTCACAGGTATAGAAAATAAACGACTGGATACAGTGGGGAGAGGGAAGGGGGGTGCAAAATAGGGGTATGGGATTAAGAGATACAAACTATTATGAAGCAAATAGATAAGCAACAAGGATATAATGTACAGCAATGGGAATTATAGCCATTATTTTGTGACAACCTTAAATGGACTATAATCTATAAAAATACTGAATCACTATGCTGTACACCTGAAACTAATATAATATTGTAAATCAGCTGTTTTAAATTTAAAAAGTAAAAATAAATTAAAAAGTAAAAATAAATTAAAAATTTAAAAAGACTATGCTTCCTCCATTAAATTATCTTTGCTTCTTTGTCAAAGATCAGTTACGTTTAAAATAGCTATAGCTGTGCTTCCCTGGTGGTGCAGTGGTTGAGAGTCCGCTTGCTGATGCAGGGGACATGGGTTCGTGCCCCGGTCTGGGAAGATCCCACATGCCGCGGAGCGGCTGGGCCTGTAAGCCATGGCCGCTGAGCCTGTGCGTCCGGAGCCTGGGCTCCGCAACGAAAAAAAGAATTTAAAATAGCTATAGCTATGGTTGGATTTACATCTACCTTTACCATCTTGCTCCTGCTTTTTATTTGCCCCATATTTTCTTTTTTTTTTTCTTTTAACAAGTTTATTTTCATGGATGTTGCAGAGAACCCTCAGAAGCTCCTTGCTGTTCTTGCTACTCCTCCTTCAAGCCTGGGTCTTCTGTCTCTCCCTCCCCTAAGAGCTGCCTTTGTTGAATGGCGGCTGTGATTCAGACACTAGGCTGGGCACAGTCATTCCTCATTCCTGTATCACTTGTTTATTGATTGTGACAGTGTGCCAGACACCGATAGGCACTTTAAATATGCTTTCTCGTTCATCCCACAGGGCAAGCCCTAAGGGACCAGTTATTATTACCCTGTGTAACTAGGCTGGCCTTCTGCAGGGCTTGGGTTGCTGATAAAGTACTGCTCCTGAGCCCCTAGAGGCTGTGCATTATCTGAGTCCCCTCCCCTCCACATGCCCATCTATTTGTCTTCTCAGCCACACAGTAGGATTTTTTTTTTTTTTGGAGTATAATTGCTTTACAATGCTGTGTTAGTTTCTGCTGTAGAACAAAGTGAATCAGCTACATGTATACATATATCCCCTCCCTCTATAGCCTCCCTCCCACGCACCCCCCATCCCACCCCTCTAGGTCAGCACAGAGCGCTGAGCTATACAGCAGCTTCCCACTAGCTATCTACTTTACACATGGTAGTGTACATATGTCAGTGCTACTGTCTCAGTTCGTTCTGCCCTCCCCTTCCCGCATTATGTCCACAAGTCCATTCTCTACATCTGCATCTCTATTCCTGCCCTACAAATAGGTTCACCTGTACCATTTTTCTAGATTCCACATATATGCGTTAATATACAATATTTGTTTTTCTCTTTCTGGCTTACTTCACTCTGTGTGACAGACTCTAGGTGCATCCACATCTCTACAAATGACCCAATTTTGTTCCTTTTTATGGCTGAGTAATATTCCATTGTAGATATGTACCACATCTTCTTTAGCCATTCATCTGTTGATGGACATTTAGGTTGCTTCCATGTCCTGGCTATTGTAAATAGTGCTGCAATGAATATTGGGGTGCATGTATCTTTTTGAATTATGGTTTTCTCTGGGTATATGCCCAGTAGTGGGATTGTTGGGTCATACGGTAGTTCTACTTTTAGTTTTTTAAGGAATCTCCATACTGTTCTCCAAAGTGGCCGTATCAATTTACATTCTCACCAACAGTGCAAAAGGGTTCCCTTTTCTCCACACCCTCTGCAACATTTATTGTTTGTAGATTTTTCGATGATGGCCATTCTGACTGCTGTGAAGTGATACCTCATTGTGGTTTTGATTTGCATTTCTCTAATAATTAGTGATGTTGAGCATCTTTTCATGTGTTTGTTGGCCATCTGTATGTCTTCTTTGGAGAAAGAAGTCTATTTAGGTCTTTTGCCCATTTTTTTATTGGGTTGTTCTTTTTTTAATATTGAGCTGCATGAGCTGTTTATATATTTTGGAGATTAATCCTTTGTCCGTTGATTCGTTTGCAAATATTTTCTCCCAATCTGAGGGTTGTCTTTTCGTTTTGTTTATGGTTTCCTTTCCTGTGCAAAAGCTTTTAAGTTTAATTAGGTCCCATTTATTTATTTTGTTTTTATTTTCATTACTCTAGGAGGTGGGTCAAAAGGATGTTGCTGTGATTTATGTCAAAGAGTGTTCTGCCTATGTTTTCTTCTAAGAGTTTTAGTGTCTGGCCTTACATTTAGGTCTTTAAGCCATTTTGAGTTTACTTTTGTGTATGGTGTTAAGAAGTGTTCTAATTTCATTCTTTTACATGTAGCTGTCCAGTTTTCCCAGCATCCGTTATTGAAGAGGCTATCTTTTCTCCATTGCATTTGCTTGCCTCCTTTGTCAAAGATGAGGTGACCGTAGGTGCATGGGTTTACCTCTGGGCTTTCTGTCCTGTTCCATTGATCTATATTTCTGTTTTTGTGCCAGTACCATACTGTCTTTATTACTGTACTTTTGTAGTATAGTCTGAAGTCAGGGAGCCTGATTCCTCCAGCTCCGTTTTGCTTTCTCAAAATTGCTTTGGCTATTTGGGATCTTTTGTGTTTCCATACAAATTGTGAAATGTTTTGTTCTAGTTCTGTGAAAAATGCCATTGGTAATTTGATAGGGATTGCATTGAATCTGTAGATTGCTTTGTTGCCCCGTATTTTCACTGTTCCTCTTTTTTTTCATTTTTGTGTGTTGATATTTTCAAAATTATTCCATTTCCTCTCCTCTTTTGGACTTCTTTTTTTAAGTGGTTGCTCTCGAAACTAAAGTATTTATCCTTAACATATTATTCTCTACCTTGAATTAAGAGTGGACCACTTCAAAGAAGATATTAATATAAGAACCTTATGGAAGTGTACTTGCATCTAACCTCTACCCTTCCTTCGTGATATTGTCATTTTTTGCTTCTCCATATGTTAGAAACTCACAATAGGTTATTAATATTTTGCTTTAGTCTATTTCATTTTTAAGAAACTAAGCAATAATCAAAATAGCAGTCTTTTCATATTTCCCACATATTTAATTTTTCCAGAAAACTGTATTCTTTCCTGTTGATCCAAGTTTCTATCTGGTATCTTTCTCCTTCAGCCTGAAGAATTGTGGGACAAATTCTCTTTGGTTTTCTATCTTAAAATGTCTTCTTTCAATCTTCATTTTTGGAGGGTAGTTTTGCTGGGTCGATCTTTCATTTTCCTTCAGCATTTTAAATATTATTGATATTCCAGTGTTTTCTGGCTGGCATTATTTCTGATAGGAAAGCAGCCATTATTCTTATATTGTTCCCCTCTGTGTAATGTGTCTTTTTTTCCTCCCCTAGTTAATTTTAAATTATTCCCTCTCTCTCTCTCTCTCTCTCTCTCTTTTTGGTTTTTGTTTTTAGTAGTTTGACTGTAAAGTGCCTGGATTTTGAGTTTCTTTGTATTTCCCACATAAAGTTAAAATTTTTGGATTTATGGGTTGAAGTTTTTCATCAAAATTAAAAAAATTTTGGTCATTATACCTTCAAATACTTTTTCCTACCAGTTCAGTCTTTTCTTTTCCTTCTTGGATTCTAATTACATTAGACTGCTTGGTACTATCCCAGTGATCACTAGTGCTGTGTTTGTTTATTTTTTATATTTTCCTTTTATGCTTTAGTCTCAATAAATTCTCATGACCTGTCTTCAAGCTCATAGGTCCTTTCTTCAATGTTCAATATGTTATGAGATCCATCCAATAAATGTTTTCTTTTCCAAATATTTTATGTTCTATTTCCAGAATTAATACTTTTGAGTTTATATTTCTCTCATGAAATTCTTCAATTCTTAACCCATTATATTTATTTTTCTATAAATGATTTAACACTTTTATGATAGCTATTTTAAAGTCCTAAGTTCCAATGAATGAGTCATCTGTGGTTCTGCTTCTAACGTTTAATCTTTTGATTATGAGCCATATTTTCCTGACTCTTCATATGTCACATAAATTTATATTGCAGACAATAAAACTGAAGTCTAAAGCTTATGTTTCCCCAGCTTTGGTTTATTTTATGGATAGTGCAAGTTCATTTATCGGTCTAGTGATTACTCTGATCACATCATTGGCTCCAGTGCTTGAGTTGATATGAGAATGAGCCAACATTAAATCGATTAAGTTCACTTCAGATTCATACTACACATAACAATCTCCTACCTAAGCAACATTTTATCTAATCAGCATTTGAACTGAGAAAGGTATAAGGCTCTAATTTGAAATGGCTTTACCTCACTAGCAGGGCCTAATGGGATAGAAAAATTTCTCATTATCTTCTTGACACTTCTCCATTGCTGCTTTCTTAGGAAAAAAATATTGCGATGAGAACGGGAAGAGTTTTCCAGATAGACAATTTAGCATTGCCTTTAGGATCATACAGATTCCAATCTATTTAGATAACCCACCTTGTTGGCAAATGATCATCTGACTTCTCCTCCACTCTGCAAAATCTGTCTGTGACAAGCCAATACCTCCAAATGTTTATATCCACACCAAGTACTTATCCCAGGTATAGAAGGCTCCCCAGCTCTCTCCTCATCTATAAACAGCTCTTTTATATCTAGAATTCAGTTCCTCAGTGCTTCCTTGCTTCCACCATCCTTTGACATAGAGAAGTATATTTTCATTCTGTCCAATTCTTGTTGTCAGTGTGGAAGCTGAGGGTTTTTGAATCTTTCTCCAACTTAACCAGAAGTAAAAAACCCCCCATTTTAACGGATTCTTTTTCTTTTTCATATTTTCTATAGCTTGTCTTTAATAACAATACACTTTTCAGCTAGAATTCCACTTTTCAAACATTTGTACTGTTTTCCTCTTAATGGTTCCAGAACTATAAGGTCTCTGGTGTTCTATTCTCAGTCCTTTTTCCTTCATATCCAACACATTTTCTCTGAGTGTTTTTTGCCCATTCTTTTGTTTTCTGGCACGCTGGTATTTCTTCAAATATACGGCCTCCCAGTCCTTTCTCCTGGTCTTTTATTAACTGAAACTCATCCTAAGTTCTTGCACAAGTCTCAGTTTGTGTTAACATTTTCATCTCTCTCACTCGGAACTTTTATTTTCTGTCTTGGGCTCCAGTGTCCCATTGTACATAACATTGGAATATGAAGCACGCAACATTTTAACTTCTGATTTGGCTTATGAACTTTTCTCTCCTTTTATGTTATGCTATCAAACTAGGAAGCTTGCCCTGGTGCTTGACCTATGAAACTGAATCCTGGATGACACCTACTTCACTGGTACTTCTAACAAGTAAAGCTTGGTTGCCACAAACTCTCTCTCTCTCCCACAAAAAAGAAAGTAGGATCTACATGGCACTAAAATAGTCCTTCTAAATGCTGGTGCATAGTGGCACCAATGTCTATCAGATAGTCAGTATTTCATTGGAGACATGTTTCGCTACAATCTCCTATCCTGAGATGATATTTGGGTAGTTCTTATTCCTCTGTAGCCCTGGGGATGCGGATAGTTGAGCTCTGGCTATGTCAAGAGAACACAGGGAGAAATCAGGCATGAAGAGTGATCCCAGAAGGTTTGAACTTATTATTCTCTTCTGAAGGTCTGTTCAAGAAGGATGTTTTCCTTCTGCATAATTTTTACTGGATTTATAAGGATAGAGAAGAAAACAATGAATATGCAAATCTGAAAGGAGAAGAAAGAAGTGTGGAAATAGGGAGGAGAGGAAGCAGGAGCCCCGGATGGTTCTGAGACCCAGGAGTCTCAGGGCCTCGGCCTTGGATAGGTTTCCACAACCGATGGCAAGTCGAAGAATACCAGGGGAGCAAGCCCAGAGACAATGACAAATAACCAAAAGCTAATCTAATCAGAATGCAGAGGAAAATGGAGACAGACAGTTACTTTGGGGTAGGAAAGCGATCCCAGAAAGCACTAGTAGGGCCGTGGGAATGTGAGACAGGGAAGGGAAAGGAGCCGACCCAGGTTGTGTTGATGAGCATCTTACCACTGTAGACAATGATAAGGGGGTTTCCACCACAGACAACTGGGTCTCTGTCCTGCCGGGGACCACAGCAGTTGGTCCAGAATATACCTCAGAATTATCTTACTTGGTGGGCAGTGCACAATTTAATAAGCAAGGAAACTGGGGTATTTATCCACTAACTTCTCACTGTCACAGACTGAGGTCAGCTCCTGGGGACCTTAGCTCTCTGATGAGTTCAGGCTGCTCCGTGCACTAGCCAAGCATCCTCTCGTAACCAGGTGAAGCCTCAGGCAGAGTCACAACTGGTTGAAGGAAGACACCGCATGCATGCATGAGAACACTGAATGGCAAGGAGATGTCAAAGAGGCACTGAAAGCATCTTCATGAAAGGTACATGTTGGGTGTCAAAGACCTAGTCAAGATTGGTCTATGTGGCTTGGACCAGGGTGAAGCCAGGGAGGAGCCATATGCATCTCAGTCTTAAGGAAGTACTCACTTCCAGGGCCATTCACCTGTAGGGTTGGCACTTGAGAGACCTTGGCAGTGACTGTCTCCTTCAACTTTGTGCCCTGGACACCAAACTTGCCTCACACTAGTCCTGGCACTGCTGATCTAGTGGGAGAATGAGAGACTCCTGGCTTCAATGATGCTGAGTGGAAACAATGAGAGTGTCAGTAATTCGAGAGATTCTGTACCTGAAATAAAGGATGGAAAGTAGTGGAAGTTGGGTCTCTTTCCTACCTGAGAAAATGGGCTGGAAAGAAAGAGATGAAAAAGCAGGTCCCAGTCAGTAGATTAGGGCTCAGGACAGCCCTCCTTCCCACACATAGGGACAGTCAACTCCAGAAAGTTTGAGTTAGGTTAGTGACCTGACCAGTCCTAGGGCCAGCCCTTTTGTAGCCTGTTCACCACACCATTGGCTCTTTTGCTGACCTCACTCTCACGACCCTCTTGAGAGAAGACAGAACAACTAGAATTGGTGACACCAGCACAGGGGACCAGACTGAGCCTCCTCATAAGGCTAATTTAGGAATTGTGTAAAGGTATCCATCCTCAACATACCGGCTAGCTTCAAGCCCTTCAGTAGCTGAGACTTCCTTTCTCAGATAAAACTCTGCTTCTGGATTCTTCTGACAGACTGGACCCCAGAGGAGCCCTGGCCACATGGATGTCCAGTCAATGGACAGCTGTTGAGAAAAGCTATCATGTTCTTTGTTCTGGGGCAGGAGGCTCTCTGGACTTATTTGATATGGGGGAAAAATGCCTACAGGGTAAAAAGTCATTGAAGATTAGCTCACTAAACAGTTCTAGAAGGAGAGTCAGGCCTCGGGGTCCTACAACACCCTTCCCTTCCTCAGGTATGACAAGATATTTGGTATCGAGGGGCCCTGCTGGAGACACACACCACATTAGTCACACCAGGAGGGAGGTTTTGTAAGGGAAATGCTTTAAGCCCACAGTGAATGTTCCTGTCTCTTTAAGTCGGCACTACCACCTAACCCTCCCTCTGCGCTTTCCAGAGCTCTGAGTCTCAAAGGTCTGAGACTTCCTCTGTGCACACTGGGAGAAAATAGCCTGCAACGCTCGCAACCAAAGGGAAAGCAGAGATCAGGGCTTTCTCAGATCACCTGTCAGAGTCTGTCACCAGGAAAAGCGAGCCCCGGCAGGGGACAGGAGCTGCAACCAACCGGAAGGAACATGGCTCTGAGAGCATTTACTGTGTGAGCACCTGGGTTCCACCAGGCACCACGCGGGTAAGTTAAAGCCGGAGCCATTAAGATGGGGCATCCAGATTTGTAAAGATGTCACAAGTTTCCAGCAGAGGAAGTTCAAAAGAAGGTTTATGAGCATCTTCTCCAGGACACACACTCCTGTCTCCTTCCACACTCCCTCCATACAGTAAGAGAAGTGTGTGCTGGAACCACATCTAGGAATAAAATACTTTTTAAAAGGCATTCAACATTGCCCAGATGGCATTTTCAGCACAGGCAGAAGATATTTCTGTGGCCCCGAAAGCAGTCTAACTTCAGAGCAAGTTACAATGTGGTGAGTCAGGATACCATCAGAATTCACCCCCCAGATTCTCCCTCTCCCCTCTGTCCACAGGAGGGGACCCTCCAGAAATTTAAGAGGTCCAGAACTGGGTCTTCAACCCCTCTCCCTGCATGACCCCTTACATGTCTTCTCCCTAATTCAGGTCTCTCCCACGCCAGCTGCAGGGACACCTCAATTTCATCATCTGTACAGTGAAGGGGTCTGAATAAATAGCTCATTTCCAAACTCTGATTTGTGGACTGATTACATCAGATACATCAGGTTCATAAATCGGAATTTCTGAGCATGGTCCCCCCAGAATGGACATTTTTAAAGAACACTCAAGTAATTCTGAAAAACAGCAAGTCTGAGAGGCACTGAACTACATGCACTTTGAGTTTTCAGAGTATTCCGAATACAGGATTCTACATGTTTTATGTAGTTCAAAAACTAAGAACCATTTGTCGTCCCAGATTGCAGTGGGAGCTTACCTCCTTCTTGAAAATTATTTTAAATGATTTTAACCCCCATTTCAAACTATATGGAAAGTCCAGTGACCTACTCAAGAGTTCTGTGGATTCCGTGTAACTCAGTTCCTCATTTCCGGCTTTGACAAGGACATCTTGCTTTAGCTGAATTTTTCTTCTTGGCTCTGAACCTTGTGGCTCTTTCTTCATTTCTGCTCTGGTGTCAATTATGGGAGTTTGTTGATTTCTAGACACAAAATAACTAATCATATTATGTGATTTACCCCTGGGGTAAACTTTACAGAAAGCTTTGGATGGGGTGCAACGGTGTGGGGGGGGTGGTGGCAGGAGAGTTACTGCAGAAACACCGACAGCTTTGGCTTGAGTTCTAGGCAAACCTGCCATCTGAGTCCTTTGGCCAGAGACAGGTTATTCAGCCAACCTCTCCCTTTGCTTTTGCTTCGTTGTTGGTGCCAATAGGGGGAGAACACAGTTACCTGTAGGAACCAGGTGGGTGTCATGAAGAGGTAGAATTTGAAATGGACCTTAAAGCACAGACAGGACTCAGGCAGAAGTGTGTGGTGGGATGAATGGTCCTAGGAATGAACGCACAAGGTGGGTTGGAAAAGGCCCTTAAATCTGCTGTTTGTGGAGGGGCTGACTGGGGAGGGGATTAGGTGGAAATGAGGCTGGAGTAGACTGAGAAGAGACTGTGCTCTCGTGTGATCAGGCAAACTTGACCACAGAATGTTTAATTGTATTAAATAATGTATTTTACTTCAAAAAGCCTCAGGTTTGAGGCAAGAACATAAAGAGCTGGAGGGGAGCATCCCAGTCTCACCCTATTTAGACATATTAGGACGAGCCAAATCATGTGGTTTTCTGAGAGCAGGAGCTCTCCAGACCAGTTTGGGAAATACGTCTGTTTTCCTATTTCCAAAAACAAAATTCCAATTTTCTTCTTGTTTGTTTCCCAGGCCAACAACCCTAAGGTAGGTCCTAAGTCAGTGAGCAAACTTTCTTCTTCTCAGCGTTTTCCAAAGTCCCGCACCCCACCCCTGGCTGCTGAATCTCCTGGGAAAACTTATTTTCTACCACTTATGTCACTAACATAAAATTACCTGGAAAAATTAATATCTAAAGCTTACTCATTGACATCGAGCATTATCATCTCCCCTCTGCTCTGTGCATTTCAAGGTCTTGAAAGACAAAACAAGCTCGCGAAGTGTTCTCACAGTATCATCCCAACCCCAGACAAGTCTCTTCCAATGTCTTCCGTAAATTCTGATGCTCAGAGAGGGCAAGAACTATGACATTCTCACTGTGGTGTCGCCAGCTCTTTGGACTTTGCCTGACACATTGGAGGTAGTTATACTTATTTGATGAATGAATGATTGAACAAATGGTGTTTGGGACTCTTTCAGTTAATCATGAGAGGACAGAAGACAGCAAGAGATGAAGAAAATGACTGTGGCAAGAACACGCTTCACAACGCGTGTTTGCCCCCAGGTGTGAGCTCCAGGTAGTAAGGGGGATGGGCTATCTCAACACTGAACAGAGAGAAGCCCCAGAGGTTTCTCGATGCTGGGATGAAACAGCAAGAGCCCTGGGGCTGGCATTTGACCTAGATCTCTGCCCCTGACCTGCTGTGAGATATTGAGTTCTTTGACTAGCCTGCACCTCCGTTCCCAAAGTAAAATGAATAAACCTCCTCTGATCTCCACAGGAGCGGGTGTAGAGGGAATCCAACTGTATACTAGAGGGAACGTGATTCACCAGGTAGAAGGCGTTAGGGAACAAGGATGGAGGGGTAACCGGGTATCTTATTAGGCAGCAGGTTTAAGAGAGAGGAGAGGAAGAGGAGGGAAAGA
>NW_006797698.1:2445803-2467731 GCF_000442215.2 Lipotes vexillifer
AGGGAAGGGGGCAGAGATGGTCTCATCTGATCCTCCCCACAGCCCTATGCGGACGGCGCTACATCAATGATCCCATTTGTGCAGAAGAGGTTTAACACTTAGATTAAGCAGCTTCCCAGGGTTACACGGCTGGCAGGGGGTGGGGCTGTGATTCAGACCAAGGGTGTGGGACACCAGACAGCCCTCGTGGCCAGGCCCACTGCCCCTCCTGCCCATCTTCGGTAAGAGGGTATCTGGGGAAGTAAGGCAGAGGCCACTGAAGTTGTCAAAACGGTCCAGCTCTGCACAGTGTGGATGACAGATAATTTACAGCCTTTTATTTGAAGAGGAAAGTAATCTACTGAGAATCAAGTGATTTTCTAAGGGTAAAACATGGCAAATCAGAACTGGAATTTATTTTTCCTTACTGTCCTATAGGAAGAGTTTCCTGAACCAGATACAGAGTCAAAATACCAAAATTTCTCAAAAACTGTCTAAGTGAATATATATATTCATATCAACCACATACGTCTCCTCTCACCTTTTCTTTTATCTCTTCAAGAATAAAAATTCCTTGATCGTGTGCTGATGAAGTTTCTTTCATATTTCCATGCCCTGCTGCCTGGATCAGCTGTCATTTTATCTAAAGAGATTCATATTTGACTTACTTCTGAGAGTTGTTTTTGGTCAGGATGAGTTTTTCTTTTTTAAAAAATTAATTTATATTTTTGGCTGCATTGGGTCTTCATTGCTGTGCACGAGCTTTCTCTAGTTGCAGTGAGAGGGGGCTACTCTTTGTTGCAGTGTGCGGGCTTCTCACTGCAGTGGCTTCTCTTGTTGCGGAGCACGTGCTCTAGGCACGCAGTCTTCAGTAGTTGTGGCACTCGGGCTCTAGAGCGCAGGCTCAGTAGTTGTGGCACACAGGCTTAGTTGCTCCACGGCATGTGGGATCTTCCTGACCCAGGGCTCAAACCCATCTCCCCTGCATTGGCAGGCGGATTCTTAACCACTGCGCCACCAGGGAAGCCCCCATGATGAGTTTTTCAAGTAGAAGATTTCAAACAATGCATACCCTCTTACATAGTCTGTACAATATTCAGTATCGTACAATATTCAATATTCAACTGCCTGGCAGGGCAGACGCCACTACTCTTTCCACAGAATACCCAATGGATTCAATTCCCTAGAAGAGGAATTCCTGTAAGTCCTTGGGGAAGCCAGAGCTAGGCTATGACTCAAGACTCATTTTTTTTTTGAAGTTTTTTAAAATTTATTTTTAAAAATTTTTATTGGAGTGTAGTTGTTTTACAATGTTCTGTTAGTTTCTGCTCTACAGCAAAGTGAATCAGTTATACGTATACTTATATCCCCTCTTTTAGTAGATTTCCTTCCCACTTAGGTCCCCACATAACATTGAGTAGAGTTCCCTGTGTTATGCAGTAGGTTGTTATCTATTTTATACATAGTAGTGTATATATGTCAATCCCAATCTCCCAGTTCATCCCACCCCCCCCCTCCCCCTTGATATCCATATGTTTGGTCTCTACACCTGTGTCTCTATTTCTGCTTTGCAAATAAGTTCATCTGTACCATTTGTCTAGATTCCACATATAAGCAATATTATACGATATTTGCTTTTTTCTCTTTCTGACTTACTTCACTCTGTATGACAGTCTCTAGGTCTATCCACATCTCTGCAAATGGCACTATTTTGTTTCTTTTTATGGCTGAATAATATTCCATTGTATATATGTGCCATATCTTCTTTATCCATTCATCTGTCAATGGACATTTAGGTTGTTTCCATGTCCTGGCTATCGTAAATAGCGCTGCAAAGAATATTGGGGTGCATGCATTTTATCTTTTTGAATTACGGTTTTCTCCGGGTACATCCCTCCCATTGGAAGGTACATTGGACTTTCCTCTTTGCCACCGGGATATCCGTCTGATACAAAGAGTTTCTGGGGCTGGAAATGGCCAGTGCTTCAAACAAGCCAATGTCATTTACAGCAAAGGCAATTTTCATTCTCTAGTCTAGCGAGTTTGCTTACTTTGATTCCAATGATAATAGTAATAATAAAGCAATAAAAAAAATCCTGCTTCTCATTCCATAGAAGAAGACTTTCTTTATTTCATGCCTTTTCAGGTAGAGGGGAGATAATCAACTGATTTGTTTTCGAACATTTCATGCTTTCCTATAGGATGAGGAAGAAGCAAGAGTTCATTGTGTTAATATAGCCTAGCATCACCTGGCTTGCTTAAAGTTATATATGGATATTTGAAAGTAAAATATAAGTTAGAAAATTAGCAATGGAAACGGCTCCTCTAAGGATAATTATTCTTGGCTGTCTGAATTGGAGGTGTTCTCAGGCCTTACCAAGTCCCATATGGACACTTGCTTTTTATTCCTTTCCTTTTTTTATTCCAGAAGAGAATGGACGGGCTTCAGAGGAGCAGATACGGGACCATGGCTGAAGGTAAGAAAGCCTCCAAATTCTCAAGAGCTCTAGGCGTCAGGGAAGAGTCACTGTTTTCTCTCCTCCTCTCCCTCACCTCAAACACAGTGACAGAAAAGAAACCCAGTTATTTTCAGCTGCAGAAGAAAAGGCAGCTATCATGTTCTTATCTTCCCCACCATCATCACAGCCACACACGCCCGAGTGTGAAGCTCTCCCCTGTGCCCTGATGTACGGGAAATGAGGAAATGAAACTTCAAGTCAGAAGTCAGGGGACTTAGAAACGAATTGTGAAAATGATACCCTTCCCGGCCTGCACTCAACTGAAAAGAGGAAAAGTTCCCCATAAAGATTTAGTAATCGTGTTTGCTAAAAAAAAAATCCAGGATACTTAAGAAAGGGAAGAACCAACACAAAGTAAAAGGAATAACAATAACAGATTTTAGAAGACTAAAATGAACTTAATTCATTTGAGCTCATAAGAACTCCAGAAATCCTTGGATTCTCACTCTCTTCATCCCTTGAAGATTTTAGCTCTTGTTGCAGGGTCACCCTCGACAACACCACTTTTGTTCTAATTTCCTGTCATTCTATCAGCCAAACTGACGATCTTTCCAACGCATGTATTTCTTACACATGATGGTCTTATCATCTCTTCCTCAGCCACCGATCCAGGGTCATCTGTCAGACTCCGTCCTTGACTTTAACGACAAGCCTTCTCTAGGCTCACGTTCAAACATCCAACTCCCCACCCAAAAAGAGGAAACCCGGGGACATTCAGCTGGTCCTCGGTGGTAGGTCACTGGAGCTCTGACATCTGAGACTTCCTTTACCCCCAAGGTTCAGATGAATGTGATTGGCAGCCTGTGTGCCTTGGAATTAATTGGTGGGTGAAAGAGAGGTGATAATAGTTTCTCACTGATGACTTCTCATCCTCCACCTCTTTCTAATCTCACATTTATTTAGCATGAAACTGGGCTAAGCACCATCCCTGGAAAAGCACAGGGACCAGCTTTCTGAAAGCTGTATTGTCCCTGGTCCTGATGAAGTCCTTGGAGCATCCTTCATAGTGTAGCAGTTCTTACTCTTGGCTGTGGGTCCAAGTTCAGGCTCCCAGTGTGGGCTTCCTGCCATTCAAGAGTCGCCTAAAGTTGTATGCAAACATCTGTATGTATTTAAATATCACTATTAGGCAGGGAGAGAGGTCCATAGCTTTCATGAGATACCATGAAAGGTCAGTGACCTAAAAGTCTTAAGAATCACTAACTTTACCAACAGGACCTACTGTATAGCACAGGGAACTCTGCTCAATATTCTGAAATAACCTAAATGAGGAAAGAATTTGAAAAAGAATAGATACACGTATATGTATAGCGTAATCATTTTGCTGCACACATGAAGCTAACACAACATTGTTAATAAACTAAACTCCAAGATAAAATAAAAATTTTTTTTTAATCACTGACTTAGTAAAACACGAAAAACTTTTTTTTTTTTTTAATAGGCGGGATAGAACATAAGCTGTTTGCAACCTCGTCCTCATTGAGGATCATCCTGGTGGGCAAAACAGGCAGCGGGAAAAGTGCCACCGGGAACAGCATCCTCTGCCAGCCAGTGTTTGAGTCCAGGCTGGGGGCCCAGTCGGTGACCAGGGAGTGTCAGGGCGCAACGGGCACGTGGGATGGGAGGAGCGTCCTGGTGGTGGACACGCCCCCCATCTTTGAGGCGACGGCCCAGGACCAAGAGGCCTACGAGAACATCGGGGACTGCTACCTGCTCTCGGCCCCGGGGCCTCACGTGCTGCTGCTGGTGACCCAGCTGGGGCGCTTCGCAGAGCAGGACGTGGTGGCCGCGACCAGGGTGAAGGAGGTCTTTGGGGCGAGAGCCCTGAGACACACGATCGTCCTCTTCACCCACAAGGAGGACTTAGCGGACGGATCCTTGCGTGACTACGTAGCAAACACAGACAACGTGAGGCTGAGGGGCCTGGTCCGGGAGTGCGGGCAGAGGTACTGCGCCTTCAGCAACCGGGCCTCCGGGGACGAGCAGAGGAAGCAGCTGGCCGAGCTGATGGCCGTGGTCGAGGGGCTGGAGAGGGAGCTCCAGGAAAAGAATTTGAAAAAGAATAGATACACGTATATGTATAGCGTAATCATTTTGCTGCACAAGTGAAGCTAACACAACATTGTTAATAAACTAAACTCCAAGATAAAATAAAAATTTTTTTTTAATCACTGACTTAGTAAAACACGAAAAACTTTTTTTTTTTTTTAATAGGCGGGATAGAACATAAGCTGTTTGCAACCTCGTCCTCATTGAGGATCATCCTGGTGGGCAAAACAGGCAGCGGGAAAAGTGCCACCGGGAACAGCATCCTCTGCCAGCCAGTGTTTGAGTCCAGGCTGGGGGCCCAGTCGGTGACCAGGGAGTGTCAGGGCGCAACGGGCACGTGGGATGGGAGGAGCGTCCTGGTGGTGGACACGCCCCCCATCTTTGAGGCGACGGCCCAGGACCAAGAGGCCTACGAGAACATCGGGGACTGCTACCTGCTCTCGGCCCCGGGGCCTCACGTGCTGCTGCTGGTGACCCAGCTGGGGCGCTTCGCAGAGCAGGACGTGGTGGCCGCGACCAGGGTGAAGGAGGTCTTTGGGGCGAGAGCCCTGAGACACACGATCGTCCTCTTCACCCACAAGGAGGACTTAGCGGACGGATCCTTGCGTGACTACGTAGCAAACACAGACAACGTGAGGCTGAGGGGCCTGGTCCGGGAGTGCGGGCAGAGGTACTGCGCCTTCAGCAACCGGGCCTCCGGGGACGAGCAGAGGAAGCAGCTGGCCGAGCTGATGGCCGTGGTCGAGGGGCTGGAGAGGGAGCTCCAGGGCGCCTACCTCAGCAACGACCTCTTCTTTGATGCACAGCGGCTCCAGCAGGGCGGGGGCGACCCCCATGGAGAAGGTCTCGTGCGCTACCTGGCCCAGGTGCGGTCGCATGTTGCGAAGCAAAAGCACGACCTGAAAGAGGCCCAGAGAAACCGGGCCTTCAAGGCTGTCCTCCGAGTCAAAAACTGGATCATTTCTCACATCAGAATATTTGCTGTTTTTGTTATATGCTTTTTGAGTTTTCTTGCCATTTTAATTAGCTTGTGTAGCACTCACGAATGCTGAGCATTTTCAGATGATAGCTGCCATCAGCTTCCATTTTTTCAGAGTCAGTATCTTTGTCTGTGTTGATAAGGAACTTTATTTGCTTTTTACATAATTTCACTTTCAATTTCCCTTCCTTGCATCAGACACACCATCTATTTTCTTCCGTTGCTTTTTATTTTCTATCCACCTGACCCATCCATAGATCAGTCCAGAGCAGGCTGTTGTCCCATGTCTGGAAACAGTTCTTTTACACAGGCATACCTCGGAAACATCGCAGGTTTGGTTCCAGACCACCGCAACGAAGTGACTATCAAAAGTATCACACCAAGTTCTTGGTTTCCCTGTGCACATAAAAGTTATGTTTATGCTACACTGTAGTCTATTTAGGGTGCAATAGCATTTTGTCCAAAAAATAATGTATATACCTGAATCTAAAATTACTTTACTGCTAACCATCATCTGAGCCTTCAGTGAGTCATAATCTTTTTGCTGGTGGAGGGTCTTCCTCCATGTTGATGGCTGCTGACTAATCAAGGTGGTGGCTGCTGACATTTGGGGCAGCTGTGACAATTCCTTAAGATAAGGCAGCAGTGGCGTTTGCCACATCAACTGACTCTTCCTTTCACAAATGATTTATCTGTAGCACACAATGCCATCTGATAGCATTTTACCCACCATAGAACTTCTTACTACGAATGGGTAGAAAGAAGAATTGGAATCAGTCCTCTCAAACTCTGCTGTTGCTTTATCAATTAAATTTATGTAATATTCTAAATCCTTTGTTGTCACTTCAACAATGTTCACAGCACCTTCACCAGGAGTAGATTCCATCTCAAGAAACCTCTGTCTTTGCTCATTCATAAGAAGCAACTCCTCATCTGTTAAAGTTTTATCATGGGGTTACAGCAATTCAATCACATCTTCAGGCTCCACTTCTGATTCTAGTTCTCTTGCTGTTTCCACCACATCTGCAGTTACTCCTTCCATGAAAGTGTTGAGCCCCTCAAAGTCGCCCATGAGGTTTGGAATCAGCTTCTTCCGAACTCTTGTTAATATTGGTGTTTTGACATCATCCCATGAATCGTGAATAGTCTTAAGGGCTTCTAGAATGGTGAGTCCTTTCCAGAAGTTTTTCAATTAACTTTGCCCAGATCCATCAAAGGAATCACTATCTATGGCAGCTATAGCTTTATGAAATGTATTTCCTAAATAATAATACTTGAAAGTCAAAATTACTCCTTGATCCATGGGCTACAGAATGGATGAAATCTCAAACTGCTTAGAACTGCTTTTACAGCATCCCATAGGTTTTGGGTCATTGTGTTGTCGTTGTCATTTGTTTCTATGTATTTCTTTATGTCTTCTTTGATTTATTCAGTGATCTCTTGCTTATTTAATAGTGCGCTGTTTAGCCTCCATCTATGTGTGGCTTTTACAGTTTTTTTCCTGTAATTGATTTCCAATCTCATAATATTGTGGTCAGAAGAGATGCTTGACACGATTTCAATTTTCTTAAACTTTCCAAGGCTTGATTTGTGACCCAAGATGTGATCTATGCTGGAGAAAGTTCCGCGTGCACTTGAGGAGAAAGTGTATTCTGCCACTTTTGGGTGGAATGTTCTATAAATATCAATTAAATCTATCCGGTCTATTGTGTCATTTAAAGCTTGTGTTTCCTTATTTATTTTCATTTTGGATGATCTGTCCATGGGTGTAAGTGGGGTGTTAAAGTCCCCTGCTATTATTGTGTTACTGTCGATTTCCCCTTTCATGGTTGTTAGCATTTGCCTTGTGTATTGGGGTGTTCCTCTGTTGGGTGCATAAACATTTATAATTGTTATATCTTCTTCTTGGATTGATCCCTTGATCATTATGTAGTGTCCTTCTTTGTCTCTTGTAACAGTCTTTATTTTAAAGTCTTTTTATCTGATACAAATATTGTTACTCCAGCTTTCTTCTGACTTCCATTCGCATGGAGTATCTTTTTCCATCCCTTCACTTTCAGTCTGTATGTGTCCTTAGGTCTGAAGTCGGTCTCTTGTAGACAGCATATATATGGGTCTTGTTTTTGTATTCATTCAGCCAGTCTGTGTCTTTCGGTTGGGACATTTAATCCATTTACATTCAAGGTTATTATCAATATGTTTGTTCCTATTACCATTTTCTTAATTGTTTTGGGTTTGTTTTTGTGGGTCTTTTTCTTCTTTTGTGTTTCCTGCCTAGAGAAGTTCCTTTAGCATTTATTGTAAAGCTGGTTTGGTGGTGCTGAATTCTCTTAGCTTTTGCTTGTCTGAAAAGCTTTTGATTTCTCCATTGAATCTTAATGAGATCCTTGCTGGGTAGAGTAATCTTTGTTGTAGGTTTTTCTCTTTCATCACTCTAAGTATATCCTGCCACTCCCTCTGGCCTGCAGACTTTCTGCTGAAAAATCAGCTGATAATCTTATGGGGATTCCTTTGTATGTTTTGTTGTTGTTTTTCCCTTGCTGCTTTTAATATTTTTTCTTTGAATTTAATTTTTGTTAGTTTGATTAATATGTGTTTTGATGTGTTTCTCCTAGGGTTTACCCTGTATGGGACTCTCTGTACCTCCTGGACTTGGGTGACTATTTCCTTTCCCATGTTAGGGAAGTTTTCTACTATAATCTCTTCAAATATTTTCTCAGACCCTTTCTTTTTCTCTTCTTCTGGGACCCCTATAATTCAGTCAGAACACACACATTTATCAATTAAGTTCACTGTCCTATATGGGTGCAGTTCGTGGCACCCCTAATCAATTATAACAGTAACCTCAAAGACAACTGATCACAGATCACTGTGACGGAAGGGGGCATGGGGAAGTCATTCTGGCTTATACGTGATTTAACTTGAACTTTATGCTAGCTAGAACAGCCTGTTTTGTGGCGTATTAAATGTACATTGTACATCTGCTTTAACCATTAAAGAAAAGAATGCATTTAAAAATCACAATGGAGGGCTTCCCTGGTGGCGCAGTGGTTGAGAGTCCGCCTGCCGATGCAGGGGACGCGGGTTCGTGCCCCGATCCGGGAAGATCCCACATGCCGCGGAGCGGCTGGGTCCGTGAGCCATGGCCGCTGAGCCTGCGCGTCCGGAGCCTGTGCTCCGCAGAGGGAGGGGCCACAACAGTGAGAGGCCCGCGTACCAAAAAAAAAAAAAAAAAATCACAATGGAAGGAATTTCCTGGTGGTCCAGTGGTTAGGGCTCTGCACTTCCACTGCAGGGGGCATGGGTTCAATCCCTGGTCGGACAACTAAGATTCCACAGGCCGCACAGTGCAGCCAACAAATAAATAAACAAAAATAAAAATAAAAATGGAATAACTGTGGTTCAGGTATTCAAAATGGAGCCGGGTGGCCATTGTGGATGTGGTTTCAGACACACTCTTGCATCACTGAGAACTTGAATCTGCTGAAATGTATCAAACTCAAGGATACCACCAGCTGTTCTCAAAATATATCTGCTAGCCACTGCCAGCTGCATCTTTATGGCTTCAAGGTCCCCCTTGTAACTATGAAACCATTTTGGACCCCAACCAAACCTTGCTTAACAAGCACCTTTACTTCTTGCCAGCTCCAATTATAATTCTTGACAAACAATTATGTAATTTTATGATTTTTGCCTTTATAAGCTCCCCATTTTGTAGTAGCAGAACACAATTCAAATGCTTTTGGATCTGTGTCTCCCAGGCTGTAGTTCTCAGTTTGGCTCAGATAAAACTCTTTTCTATTACTATTGTAGACTGTTTATGGATTGCTCCCATCAACACCATAACAAATATAATAATATTGAAAAAAGTTATAAATATTGTGAGAATTACCAAAATGTGACATAAAATGAGCAGACACTATTGGAAAAGCAGCACTGATAGACTTGCTCCATGCAGTGGCCACAAATCTTCAATTTGTAAAAACCACAATATATGCAAAGCACAATACAATGAGGTCTGCCTGCATATTTTTCTCTAGTTTTCTGCTTGTTAATGGAAAGAGGTAAATAATAATACTAGTTACTCCATCATAGCCAAAACCAGAAGACCCCTCCCTCATTTCTTCTTTATGCAAAGTATTCATTGAAGACACTAGACATTTGTACTATTGATTTCCCCACATTCTGAATTTTGCTGCTTACATCGTTATGATGTCATTTAACGTGTTCCTCTGCCTCACCATTTTTGTAAACTGGAAGTTAGTTGTGGTTAGTTTGATCAGACAGATCAGAATAAAGTTCAATTTTTTTTACAATGTTACTTAGAGATGATAGTCTATATTTCCACAGGGGGTACTCAACGTCTGGTTTTCCCTCTTTTTATGTTAGCACTCATTGGTGATCATTGTGTAGATCCATTATTTTAATAGGTATTAAAAATGGTGATATCCTGGACTTCCCTGGTGGTGCAGTGGTTGGGAGTCCGCCTGCCGATGCAGGGGACACAGGTTCATGCCCCGATCCGGGAAGATCCCACGTGCCGCGGAGCGGCTGGGCCCGTGAGCCATGGCCGCTGAGCCTGCGCGTCCGGAGCCTGTGCTCCGCAACGGGAGAGGCGACAACAGTGAGAGGCCCGTGTACCAAAAAAAAAAAAGGAGATATCCTATTCTAAAATTTCTTTTTCATTAAGTAGCTAGAATATTTCTCTTAGGATATTCTTTCCTTCTTCATGTATTTAGTAACCCGAAGTATAGTTTATGCAGGAAAGACTAGATAAATGCTTGATAAGCACCAGGGTATATTACAAATGAATAAATGATTTAAATGTTAGCAAAAAGGAAAATTTTAAAGTCCTAGAAGGAAACAGAAAAGTATTCCACTACATGTAATCTGTACATGTGGAAGGTCTTTCTAATGGTGACTCAAAAGCCAGAACACACAGATAAATTTATTGATTAATTTGCCTATATAATAGTGATACATATCTACATTACAAAAGTAAAATTGGGAGGACTTCCCTGGTGGCGCAGTGGTTAAGAATCCACCTGCCGATGCAGGGGACACAGGTTCAATCCCTGGTCCGTGAAGATCCCACATGCCGTGGAGCAACTAAGCCCGTGCGCCACAACTACTGAGCCTGAGCTCTAGGGCCCCCATGTGGCATCTACTGAGCCCACGTGCTGCAACTACTGAAGCCCGCACACCTGGAGCCCGTGCTCTGTAACAAGAGAAGCCACCGCAATGAGAAGCCTGCGCACCGCAACGAAGAGTAGCCCCCCGCTCGCCATAACTAGAGAAAGCCTATTCACAGCAACGAAGACCCAACACAGCTAAAAATAAATAAATAAATTTAAAACGTGAAAAAGAACATTTTTTTAAAGTAAAATTTGAATGACAAGCTAGAAAATAGTATTTGTAACTCATCTAATAGGCAAATGTCTAGTCTCTCTAACATGTAGAGTTCCTAGGAAATTGAAAAATAAAAAACCAACAACCCGTTGTAAAAATGGACAAAACAATATCAAGAGAATCGACAGAAAAACAAATATATTAAACATATGAAAAAAGGCTTAATGCCACTCACATGGAAAGAAGGGCATATCAAACACCTCTTCGATGTGATTTCTCTCCTGTTTGGTTTTCAAAACTCGAAAGTATGAGACAAACAGGTGCCTTCATACTTCATTAGTGAAAATACAAAACTGCATAACACATGTGTATGGAAATATAGCAAAGAACACAATGTTATTTCAAATAGCAAAGGTTGGAACAATCCCCAAAGGACCATCAGCTGAGACATGTGAAAAAATAACCCCCTGCATAACTACACAAAAGACTAGTATGCAGCTGTATAAAATGAATAAGCAAGCACTCCAGATACTGATATGGGAAAATCTCCATGACGTATTGTTACATGGAAAGAACAAGATGTGGAGCTGTAAAAATAGTACACCACTTTATACGTTTAAAAAGGGGAATAAATTAAGAATATATACTCAGATATGCTTATATTTGCAGAAACAGTGTAAGTATATTCAAGAAATAAAGTGATTAATTTTAGAGAACTGTGGGAGAATCAGGTGGACAAGGTAGAACCCAAATCTCTTAATATATGCTTTTCCATAATTTTTTATTATGGTAAAAAACACATAACATGACATGCACCCTCTTAACAGATTTTTCAGGGCATAGTACGATATTGTTAACTATAAGAACAATGTTGTACAGACCTCTAGAACTTTTTTATCTTGCATGGCTGTAACTCTGTACCCATTGAACAGCAACTCCCCATCTCCTCCTTCCCCTAGCCCCTGGCAAATACTATTATACTTATTGTTTCTAAGAACTTGACTACTTTATATATAAGTGGAATCACGTAGTATTTGTACTTCTGTGACTGGCTTTTTTCATTTAGTATAATGTCTTCCTGGTTCATCATATATTGTAGCATTTTAACAAGATTTCCTTCTTCTTTTCTAATCACTGAACAACATTCCATTGCATATACATATATATAGTATATAATATCTCTTCACACCTGTTGCAGTGGGCTATTATCAAAAAGACAAGAGAGAAATAGTGTTGGCGAGAATGTAGAGAGAAGGCAACATTTTTGCGTGCTGTTGGTGGGAATGTAAATTGGTGCAGCCACTATGGAAAACAGTATGGAGGGTCCCCAAGAAATTAAAAATAGAGCTATCATATGATTCAGCAACCCCACTTCTGGGTAAATATCCCAAAGAAATGAAATCAGGATCTCAAAGAGATATCTGCACCCCTATATACATTGCAGCATTATTCATAATAGCCAAGATATGGAAACAACCTAAGTATCTTTTTTTTGTGTGTGTGGTATGCGGGCCTCTCACTGTTGTGGCCTCTCCCGCTGCGGAGCACAGGCTCCGGACGCGCAGGCCCAGCGGCCATGGCTCACGGGCCCAGTGGGATCTTCCTGGATCGGGGCACGAACCCGCGTCCCCTGCATCGGCAGGCGGACTCTCAACCACTGCGCCACCAGGGAAGCCCCAACCTAAGTATATATTGATGGATGAAATAAGATGTGGTAAAAACATACAATGGAATATTATTCAGCCATTAAAAAAAAAAGGTAACCCTGACACTTATCACAACATGGATGGAACTTAAGGGCATGATGCTAAGAGAAAACAACCAGACCGAGAAAGACAAATACTTGTGATATGATTACATGTGGAATCTAAAAAAGCCGAAGTCATAGAAACAGAGAACAGAACGGTAGTTGCCAAGGCCCAGGGGAGTGGGAGAAATGGGGAGATGGTGGTCAAAAGATATAAACTTTCAGTTATAAGATGAATAGATTTTGAGGATCTAATGTTCAGCACGGTAACTATAGTTAACAATACTGTATTATATACTTGCAAGTTGCTAAGACAGTATATCTTAAATGTTCTCACCATCAGAAAAAAAGGTAATTATGTGAGGTGATGGAGGTGTTACCAACCTTATTGGGGTAGTCATTTTGCAATATATACATGTATCAAACTCTCATGCTGTACCCCTTAAAGTAACGCAATATTATATGTCAATAACATCTCAGTAAACCTGAAAGAAAATTCTTTTGGATAAATATCCAGAAGTAGAATTTCATACTTTTTGAATTTTGAATCATTTGAATGTATTTTTCTATTCAAAAATTAAACTTAAAAAGAGTCCCCAATCTTCTTTACAGTCGTATTTTTTATATTTACATTTTTAATTTTATTTTTTAAACACAAAGGAACTTGAATGTAAAACGTATGCTGTGTTGTAGGTATGAGAGCAGGCTGCCCCAATAACCAGAGGCTATTAATATACCTACATATGATTATTCATATGGAATTTAATTCTCAGATTGAACCTCAAGACTTTTACTATCTGTTTTATTTTAACTCACAAATGTAAGAAAAAAATATGGATTTTTCAGAAACTATCACCCATTAAAACCTTAAGTCTAACACAAATATCAGAAGCCTTAGAAATCATTAAAAGGTTTTTGTACTGGAATTAAGTAGTTGGCAGCTGGATTAATTCCTTAGTTCATTCATTTTTTTAAGAAAGGAACATATTATAATGTAAACAGTTGAAATCAAAGCACATTTTTTTTTTTTTTGCGGTATGCGGGCCTCTCACTGCTGTGGCCTCTCCCGTTGCGGAGCACAGGCTCCGGACGCGGAAGCTCAGCGGCCATGGCTCACGGGCCCAGCCGCTGCGCAGCATGTGGGATCTTCCCAGACCGGGGCACGAACCCGTGTCCCCTGCATCGGCAGGCGGACTCTCAACCACTGCGCCACCAGGGAAGCCCCTCTTTGAGTTTCAACCTAATTCCTAAGCCTCAGGGACAAGGAGGGTGGGGGAGAGAGGGAAAAAGAAAGAGAAAGAGAGAGAGAAGTATAAAGGAGTTCTCAATAACTTTTTGTAGAGGAAATCTAGAATTTTACTTAGACTTTTTAATTTTTGCAAGATCGCCTAATCTTGGCAATTTTACCATGCTTCTGATTTTTGTTCTAGTCTATTTCACTGTGAATGATTGGCAATAAAATCTTTTGATCCTTCACAGACTCCTGTTCATTTCCTCAGGGCCAGCAAAGGAAGGTAGACTAGGTCCCACTTTCCATTCCAGCTTGGACTGGGGAAAGAAGAAGTAGCCATCATGTGAAGAAAGGAAGGCCCTGAGTGCTGTCCCAGTGGAGGTGGAGAGCTCAGGGCACCTGGCAAGCAGTGCTGGGCATCAGAGAGGCCCACAGGAGTCCAGCTTCTCCATTCTGCCACACCCAGGAGTTGACTGGACATTGTCTTACCTTCATGTATCTGAATCCTCTGGTTCTTGTGTGACTCTCTGTATTCTGACCCCAGGCTGGCCTTGGCCTCAGTCCCAGTGTCTGTCCTGAGTCTGATCTGTCTACACAGATGAAGTGATTCTTGTGACTTGATTCTGATCCTTAATATCAGCCTAATTAATCTCTGAAGACTTTGCCCAGATTTCCCCACCTTATTTTTTATTTCTCCTTTATTATCCCCTACTACCTGCCCCAGCCTGACAATTTATTTACCTACAAAGAGCTGAAGCACCACAGTGTGATATGCAGTTACCTCTCAAGCCCTCAAAGTCATGGACCCTCTTCCCATCTCACCAGTCCTACCATGCCCCCCCATGCTTGTAGCCTGAGGGTATCTCTAACTTAAAGAGACCTCAGGCATTTCAGCTTGCTATAGCAACTTACCTTTTAAATTATTTAGTAATGTGGGGCTTCCTACAGTAACTTACCCTTTAAGTTATTTAGTAATTTTGCAGTAATGTACTTTTAAAATTATTCAGTAATTTTGGGGGCTGAAAATTTTTCATTATTTTGCCTATATTCCCCCATGGATGGTGATATTCATGCTCTCCATGGCACTTTATCAGGTTACTAACCTCTGACAAAAGCTCTCTTGCCTGCTCTTCCCTGGCTTCGCCAGTTTCTTTGTTATTAAAAGCACAATATCTCCCCTTACATTTTTCAATTATGTCCCTAAGATATCTGTTATTTGTGTTTTTGACATAATCTTCAAGCTTCCCAGTCTCTAAGTCTTCCTTCCGGGTAAACAGCACAATCGTGTATTTCATAACTTGCTTTCCAAAGATGGTCTTTAATTCCGCCACGGCCTTTTTGTCCTCTTGCGTGATCCGTCCTAGCTGTAATACCAGGACCAGAACCGTACTCCCTTCTTTATAGTAGGACAAACAGCGTTTGACCTCCTCATCGACCTGGGATGGACCCCCTTCAGCTCCAGACACCAGGCAGGGCAGGGGAGTGTCCACAACCACAACATCCTGCCCATCCCACACCCTGCAGCCTCTCTGGCATGTCTTGGTGACTCGCTGTGTTCCCAGCTGAGAGTGGAACTCTGGCCTCCCGAGGATGGTGTTCCCACTGGCACTCTTCCCAGTTCCGCTCCTCCCCACGAGGATAATGCACAGGGGCTCTGCTGAAGAGAAAGCAGGAAAGATTCGTGACCATGGGCTGATCTGGCTACAACTTTCATCTCAAGACTACTGCCATTAATTACAGCAGAGGATGCTCAGAAAGTTCCATCCCCAAGCCCTGGAACAGCCTGTCAGAATTACACAGTCTGGGGTTTCCCTGGTGGCGCAGTGGTTGAGAGTCTGCCTGCCGATGCAGGGGACACAGGTTTGTGCCCCGGTCCGGGAAGATCCCACATGCCGCGGAGCGGCTGGGCCCGTGAGCCATGGCCGCTGAGCCTGCGCGTCCAGAGCCTGTGCTCCGCAACGGGAGAGGCCACAGCAGTGAGAGGCCCGCGTACCGCAAAAAAAAAAAAAAAAAAAAAAAAAAAAATTCCCTATTAATGAGATGATAGATGCAGAAAGATCTTATAATGTGTATTACTGGGGTTTTCCTTATGACTTTGCACTTGTACTGTGATCTCTCTCTTCCGTTCAGGTCTCACAGTTCTAGATTGTGAGTTTTTACCAAGTTACTGATATCTGCCTCAAAACAAAGAGAGAGGAAAGCCCATCCCATGTTCTTCCTTCTGGGAGAAATTACTCAATTGCTTATCCTGAACCCACAATCTCATAGTTGAACAAACAGGGTTAAAAAATACATTAACTCCCTCTTCCATGCCCTCGGACAGTGTGGTTCTCACCCCCTCTGCAATCTGGTCTAAACTCCACATCCCACATCTAGAGGTGTGAGCCCTCATCTCCATCAAGGCCACGCCCCTTTGTCCTCTCACAAGTAGATGCTCAGTTCTACCTCCTTGCTTCAAGTTACTAGTGTACTCTCTGGAGCTTTGTACTCAGCCATCCAAATTCTACCCATTCTCCAAAGCCTGTTTCAAATCGTGCTTCCTCCATACAGCCCCTCCTGACTTTCCCACATGTCTGTGCTTTTAGGAGGCTGCCCAGCACCTGGCTCCCCATTAAGAATGTGAAAGGGCACAACAAACAGATATGCCCCCTTTGGTCTGATGTTCTTCCTAGGTGAGGATCTTTGAAGCAGAAGAGAATGGGATGAGTAGAATGGGAAGAATCTCAGCTCAGGTCAATAGAATTCGTAGCACTGAGTGGACTGTATACAAGGGGACTTGTGTGGCTTAAGCAGTAGGTAAGGTAGTGTGGCTGGACTAATAAAGCCCACCTAGTGCCATGTGGGGCATGACCATCATGAGGATTCAGGCTCCCTGTCCTTGTCTGGTCAAAACAGCCCCCACTTCTCCAACAGAGGGAAGAGTAAAGAACCAAGAGAGTAAACAAAGAGGTCAAGAAAGGCGGAGGGGGCTTCCCTCGTGGCGCAGTGGTTGAGAGTCCACCTGCTGACGCAGGGGACGCGGGTTCGTGCCCTGGTCCGGGAGGATCCCACGTGCCGCGGAGCGGCTGGGCCCGTGAGCCATGGCCGCTGGGCCTGCGCGTCCGGAGCCTGTGCTCCGCAACGGGAGAGGCCACAACAGTGAGAGGTCTGCGTACCGCAAAAAAAGAAAGAAAGAAAGGCGGAGGGCAGGGAGGAAAGGAAGGGGTGGGGGGGAAGGAGAGGAGACGGGAGGAAGAAGGGAAGGGTAAAACCAATGAACCAGGACTGTCTCAGCAACAGCACTGAGTGCTAAGCCCTGGGCAACAGATACGCTGTGGGGAAGACAAGAGACTGGAAAAGGCCAACTCCTTCCCTCAAGATGCTCACCATCCAGTTGAAGAGATGGGAGAAAAGTCAGGAGAAAATTATAGACCAGCTCAGAACAGATGATACTCAGCGTCTGAGCCCCAAGTCTGGGAAGGGGAAAGAACACAGCATTTAAAGAAAGCAGCTGAAATGCTAATGACACCATGTCCGTGTTATGCTGCCTTGGGAGAGTTTCCACTTCCCCCCAAATCACTTCACACAAGCCCACATCCTATAAAAAGTCTTCACCAACACCCTCATTCTGAGATGCTCCTTGGTCCCCATGATGTGCTACATTCCCTCACTGCCGCAAGTCCTTCCGCCCAGTTTTGTTCAGTAACAGGAATATTCCTGGGGGTCTTGGCTGACGGGCATCGACAGAATTTTAACTCCCTATTGCTGTCTGAGTTCACGTATTTCTGGCTAAATTTACTCAACTGTAAAACGAAAATAATGAAAATGACACCATCTTTATAGGATTGTTATTAAGGGCTATATTGTGAGGTTGTTATGAGGATTATATATTATATGCTACTAGGATTGAATAATTTATATTTTATCTCCCAGCATATAATGTCAGTTGCAATAATTATCATTAAAATTTTAATTTTAATTATTATTTTAGGAAGTCCTACAAGGACAGAGATCTCATCTACCTTATTTACTAAGAAATATTCAGTTCTTGCACAGAGCTGGCCCAGAAATAACCCGAAAGTCCAACAACAAAGAGATGGGTGAATTTGTCACGTATGCCCATACCATGGACCACGTTACGTCCACTGAACAGAACAAGGTAGATCCATGTGTATTGACTTGTGCAGTGTGCACGATGCACCATTAATGGCAATCATCACACAGATACTGAGCTCCATCACTGAATGCTGCAGGTGTTATTCTGTTTAGTGTTATCCATGAAGAAGTGATTTCTGCCTCCCGGTAGGAGTCCAAAATTGAGTAGTGCTGGGTCCCAGGCTGGGGAGAAGAGGCTGAGTCAGGGAAGAAACTGCAAGAGACAAGCCCAGCTCTGTAACATTTCAGGGAAGGCTGGGGACACCCGCACGGGTGCCGCACCTACTCACAAGTGTTAGCAGTTCCCTGGGAGACAGACTGTGGGCACCAACCTGAGCTAGGGCTCCAGGGTGCATTTTTGTTCTGACTTATCTAGATAATTTTTCCGCTTCATTTTGATGCATGATGCATTCAAAAGAATACAGATATGAGCTTAACATTCTTTTAAGAATTATCTTACCATGTGGATGGTCCTCCCTCTGACATGTAGCTTCATTCACACAATCCTAGAAAGAAAATAAAGGGGAATATAATGCACACAGATCTAAAATCTCAGCTTTTCACAAAGTAAAGGAATGGAGACACAAGTATATAATTCAGAGTAATTCAATGATTAGGATGTGGTGAAATGAACGTCACGGTCATGGTCATGGTCATGGTCGCTGCTGGCATGTGTAGTCCTGTCCATGATGAAGCTGACCTTGAGACCCCGCTGCTGCTGGAACAGGTTTCCCAGAAGTAAGAAGGTGGGTTTTGTTCTCACTCAGAGGAGCCCCACAAATGCCATCTAACCCAGGCATTGTTCCTGAAGCACTTTCTAACTTTACCTCTCCACAGTCCCCAATAGTAACAGTAATCCTTTCCAGTGTCTCCCAGAGTTCCTGCTATTCCTGGAGAAAATCCAGAAGCTTAAGAAAAGCTTCTGGACTCCCCGGAAGAAGAAACTAGTCAAGTGATGGCTGTGCGGGGCATTTGAGGGACAGGGGAAGGGATGAGATTGGAAATCAAGCTCCCCATGTATCTCCAATGTCTTCTCCCCTTACTGCGCCCCCAGTATCGACATGAAGCTTCTCCAAACGTGAGATCCAGTAAAATTTGGAACCTTCCCCATCCAGATGGGCAAATGGAGACAATGAAGGATGAAGAGCTAAACACATAATTAACATCCCCTTCTCCTGCCTGGGGAAGCCTCACTCCCAACATTTAAATTGGCATGAAATCAGAAGTTTTAAAGTCAACTAAAATATCACGCTGGCTATTGTGTGTGAAATGGATGGGCGTGGGGAGGGTAAGGCGCAAGAAAAAAAAAAACGATTGGAAATTGTTATGCAAATATGTGTAAAATAGTACAGGCAAGAAAAGAGGTTGCCCTGGTCCAGATGGTGGTAGTGGAGACAGAGAGAAGCAGGCGGATTCCAGGTGCCTTAATCACACAAGACGATCATCTCCTGGAAATCAGATGCAAGCTGGCCGTGGTATCAAAGCTGACATCTGCGCTTAGGTTTGAACAGCATGATGGGCAGGACAGCCACTGACAGAACTGAGAGGAAAACTGAAGTCTCAGAGATTCAAGAGGGAAAAACAAAAGTCTGGACGTGTTAATTCTGAGATTCTTTAAGAGAGCGATGTCAAATAGCAATTGGATGGACAAAGGAGTCAGAACTTAAGAGGAAAGACCTGGACTGGAGTTACTAATTTGGAAACTGTTAGCAACAGATGAAGCTCAAAGCTGTAAAAATGTGGAATCACCTGAGGACACAAGTATAGAGAAGGGAGGAAGGGCGAGAACCAAGCCCTGAAGACACCAGCTGTCAGGTCATTAGAGGAGGACTCAGCACTCTCTGGAGTAGCAAGCAAGGACGAAGAAACAAGAAGAGCATAGTTTTACTGAAGCCAAGGGAAGAGAGGGTCTAATGAGTCATTTATGTGTCCAATACTATGAGGGGTAAAGTCATATAAGCTCTAAAATATATCCATTAATTTGCCAATAAAGTATAATACTCGAAGTAGCCTCATCTTTCCAGTTTACCGATAAATATCCCTTTAAACAAAGCCTCTGCAACATTTCAGTTATTTGTGCCTTTATCCCACTAGCTCTAACAACAGAGACCCTCGGAGACCTTCACAAGAATCCTCACCTGGAATCTACTGTCTTCATTTCTGAAGTTCACCCAGTATGGTCCTTGGTTCTCATCCACCAAACACTGGACCTTGCAGAGGAGGTCCTTCACCTGGGCGTCCCGCTCATCCTCACTTGCCTTGTTGTTGAAAGCGCAGTATCGGCCACCATAGTTTTGAACCAAGTCCCTAAAAGACTCGTCACTTTCAATGTAATCTTCCAGCAAGCCATCCGTCAAATCATCCTTCCAAGTAAAGACTATAATGATGTGCTTCCTGGCTTTAGCTCCAAACACCTTCTGGATGCCCTTGATTGTTTCTCTGTCCTCCACCTTATAATGGCCGATGGGAATTACCAGAAGCAAGGCGTCGAGGCTGGGAGCTGAGAGCTCCAGGCAGTGCTCAATGTAGCCTTCCTTGTCATTGGCACAAGCTATTGAGGAGAAAAGGTCAGGGGTGTCGATGACCACAACCTCCCTCCCCTGCGTGGCCCCACTCTCTCTCTGGCATGTTTTAGTCACCATCTGCTCACTGAGCCTGGACTTGAACACAGCTTTGCCCAGAATGGTGTTTCCTGTGGCACTTTTCCCTGCGCCATGTTTCCCTAAAAGAAGAAGCCTCAGTCCCAACATGGAGCAGTCCGGCTCTGACTCTCTCTCCTGACACAGGTTTCCACTGGTTCTGTTGGGACAAAAAGCAACACAACAATGTTCAACTCACAAACAGAGTGGATAGAGGAACAACAAGAAAGTACCTTCTGGGCTTCCCTCTTGGCGCAGTGGTTGACAGTCCGCCTGCTGATGCTGGGGACACGAGTTCGTGACTCAGTCTGGGAAGATCCCACATGCCGCAGAGCGGCTGGGCCCATGAGCCATGGCCGCTGAGCCTGTGTGTCCGGAGCCTGTGCTCCGCAACGGGAAAGGCCACAGCAGTGAGAGGCCCACGTACCACAAAAAAAAAAAAAAAAAAAAAAAAAAAAAAAAAGAATTACCATATGGCATAGCAATCCCACTACTGGGCATATATCCAGAGAAGACCATAATTCAAAAAGACACATGCACCCCAATGTTCATTGAAGCACTATTTTCAATAGCCAGGTCATGGATGCAACCTAAATGCCCATTGACAGACGAATGGATAAAGAAGATGTGGTACATATATACAATGGAATATTACTCAGCCATAAAAAGGAATGAAATTGGGTCATTTGTAGAGACGTGGATGGACCTAGAGACTGTCATACAGAGTGAAGTAAGTCAGAAAGAGAAAAACAAATATCGAATATTAATGCATATATGTGGAATCTATAAAAATGGTACAGATGAACTGGTTTGCAAGGCAGAAACAGAGACACAGATGTAGAGAACGAACGTATGGACACAAAGGGGGGAAGGGTGGGGTGGCATGAACTGGGAGATTGGGATTGACATATATACACTAATACATATAAAACAGGTAACTAATAAGAACCTGCTGTATAAAAAAATAAGTAAAATAAAATTCAAGAATTTTTTTTAAACTTTAAAAAAAAATGAAAGAAAGAAAGCTTTCTCCAGAACTCTTGCTGACATTCTAAAGCAGCCTCCACCTTCTTTCCAGGATATAGCCCAAGGGGGACGAGGCTTCAGGCATCCAAGCAAAGCTTCCAAAGATGTAGGGATTTGTCCCACATCAGGGGCAGTTCAGGTGCACAGAAAAAGGTGGTCAGAGAAGCTTCCGGAGCCCAGCCTGGAGAGAACTCAGTCCCAGCCCAGCAGGAGGGAGGAGACGAGTTCATGGGTGGAAGCTCAGGAGGCTTAAATTTAGATAAAATCAGAAAGAGT
>NW_006797698.1:2467764-2479163 GCF_000442215.2 Lipotes vexillifer
CAAACACTGACCACTTTCAATGATCAGTTAATGGAATCCTGATTGTGCAAGGGTTGGGAAATATCGCGAGAGCAAATGTGGAAAATCAGGGTCCAAATGGCCAGCTTCCCTGCCCACTTCTGCTCAAGGAGGCAGGCAGCTGCCACTGACTTCCCTGGGGTGAGGGTGGGAGTTTGCTGTGTCACAGTGGTGAAGTCAGGGGATGCCGGAGGAGCGGACCTACCCCCGTTTTTCTTCCAGGCCTTCATCTCAACCCTGGGTGGGGCGAGCAGCCCCCTCCCAGACCCGCCTCTTCCTAGGAAGGCTGCGCACAGATACGACTCCCCGGGGAGGGGGGTGACCTCTGTGCCCCCCCAGGCTGGGGAGACCTGCGCTGGAGCGGGAGGAATATCCCAGAGCCCCTGAAATCAAGCCCTCCAGGTGGCTGTCTCCCCGCCCTGCGTCGGCCGCCTTTCCCATCCTCATGTTCACGTGTCCAGCACAGAAACCGCCACCACGCACACACGTACCTCGGTCCTGTCCCCTGACCTGTCACAGTCTCAGAGCCTCCAGGTTCCGCGCGCCTCTGTCCCTGCGTCGCTCGCTGGGTGAAGCGGCCACTCTATCCCCTCAGAGGATGGAGCAGCGGCGCGGGGAGAGGAAAGCAGGGGCTGGACCAGCTTCGCCGGGTCAGGATCTTCCTAACATAGTGTTTCTGAGGAGGAAGAGGTTTTTAGAAATAGGTTTCCAATGCAGTCGGCGGGGAAGTTCAGAAGTGATGCCAGATCACAGGGTGAGAACGTCTGGGTCACGGCGGTCTGAGTCAGGAAGGGACCGCGCCCACCTACCTACCCGGCGCGGCCAAAGGCCGGTGGGAGGTGGAGGGCGGAGGCTCCGCTGGGGCTGAGGGGACCCGTGCTGAGCCCCAGCCGAGCTTCGGAAGGGTCCCTCGAGAAGGATCGCTGTGCCGACGGCACAGGCAGCCGTGCGGAGAACAATCGGGGGCCTTTCAAGGCTTGCGCGAACTGGGGGTCGGGGGAGGGCCCGGACCAGGTGTTTCTGCCCCAGCAGGTCCCAGTCTTCACCGCTCAGCCCTGCCCTTTCCCGAGATTGGGGTGAAAACCGAAAGACATAGTTTACCTTCTCCCACCAACTCCTCGCCCTCCGTCTGCCCTGCAGCAGCCCGTACAGCTTCCTGTAACAGCTCCTCTCCTGCCTTCCAGAGGGCTCTCCCCGAACGCCCCCTCCGGAGAAACTCGGAGCCTCGGACCAACGCTGCTTCCCAGGAGAAAGTGTTCTTTCCCGGAGCTAGACAAACATTTGAAATGCTAGAACGTTGATGCTTTCAGAGTTCATAAAACGAAACCCTATTGTGAGCCGTAAGCGTTCAAAGCTTCCTTCTAGAGAAAAAGCACAGAAAAAGACCTTATTTTATTTTATTGTGCTCAAAAAACAAAAAAACAAAAAAAACAACCACACATGTAACACTGACCATCTTAGCCATCTTTAAAGGTACAGCTCAGCAGCTTCAGGTGCGTTCTTGACATCGTGCTGAGAGTTCCAGAACTATTCCATCCCACAGCCTGGAGCTCTGGACCCATTAGATGCCAATACTGCTCCCCCCTCCCCAGCCCCTGGTAACCACCGTCTACTTTCTGTGCCTATGATTTAGATACTTCCTGTGACTGGAATCAGACAGTATTTGTCCTATGTGACTGGCTTTTTACACTTAGCTTAACGTCCTCCCTGTGAGATGACTTTCAATCACGGTGCAGAGGCCCTTGAGCTCACACTGTCACTCCAGGCTGGGTCTATGAATTGTCTGAGGTGGGGCTGAGCCTTCCAGAGACCCCATGGAAGGAGGAGCAGTGGGGGCTGGACTGGGCTTTGAGGGGCTGCCGTGTCTCCTGGGGTCCCCCTCCCCTCTGGTCTTCAAGTTCAGTCCGCTGACGCCGCTACCAAGGGCTGGGGTGACACGGCTACACCTTGGAGGGGAAACCGAAAGACGGTCTCCCATGCCCCCACCCTCTTAGTAAGGAGGACCAGGTGCAGGAAGAATCCCCACCCTCCATGGGGCACTAGGTTAATTCACATAAAATCAACACATCAAAACCATCAGACAAGGGCTTCCCTGGTGGCGCAGTGGTTGAGAATCTGCCTGCCGATGCGGGGGACACGGCTTCGAGCCCTGGTCTGGGAAGATCCCACATGCCACGGAGCAACTGGGCCCCTGAGCCACAACTACTGAGCCTACGCGTCTGGAGCCTGTGCTCCACAGCAAGAGAGGCCGCGACAGTGAGAGGCCCGCGCACCACGATGAAGAGTGGCCCCCGCTCGCTGCAACTAGAGAAAGCCCTCGAGCAGAAACGAAGACCCAACACAGCCAAAAATAAATAAATAAATAAAAACAACCATCAGACAGAAGCCTGCCACATGGCCAGTCAGTCGTCCCAGCTGTGTCACTCCCAGAAGTGGAGGTCAGGTGAAGGCAGGGTCACAGGCCTGGTGGGATACCATTTCCCCAAAACAGAGAATACAGTAAACTGAGATCAAGAAAAGCTCCCTCTTTCTTAGATGAAATATGAAGCTTTGGGGAGCACTCTGAATAAAACCAAAGCCTCAAATAACTCCTCGATGAGTCAGCAGTTGATTATTTGCCGAGTCAACGATTTTGCAAAAAAAAAAAAAAAAAAAAAAACGATCCTCAACACATCAGCTTTTGGAGAATGGACTTCTGTGGGGAAGGCGGCTGATTCTGGTTGGGCCCGGATCTGGGGAAGGATGGGGCTTTCCTGCTCCCTAGTGGCTGTGTGGGTAATGACAAGGGCAGCAAAAGCACTCCCCAGGTGGCTTTTGCAAGGACTCTGCAGGTAAGACACCCCTCTTTCCCCTTCCCCTCCGAGACTCTCAAAGGGGGCGGGAGGGAGAGGGACTGGATTTCCAGAAAGTACATATGTAACATGTGTACTTCCTCTTGGAAGGCACAAGTTATGCGAACAAGGAGGAAGCTACCAGGACCCAGACACAGAGGTTCAAAGACTCTCCAGACACATCCCTGGCTCAAGGAGCTCAATCAAATGACAGAAAAGAGACTAAAGCTGTGGATATGAAAAGTGTACATGCGCTGCCATAGAAGCGTGTTCAGGAGGCCATGGGAGCAAAGAGGAAGGCTGTCAACTCCGCAAGATGGAGAAACAACCAAGTGGGAAGCAAACTCATCAACAAACCCATAAACCAGCCCTTTACTGTGCCAGGGACTTTAATAGAGGAGATTAGCAGGCACAGTAGAGGCAGAAGCTACACAGGGGAGCTTAAGCCTATCTGCAGTCTTGAAGGGCAGGTAGAAATTTCCCTGGGAAGGACACTCAGGCAGAGGGAGAGTGGCAAATGCCACAGGCAGTCAGAATGATGAGAACAGCTTGGGCACGTGGAGGAAATGGGGTCAGGCTGCAGGACCACTGAGAGGCTACTGCAATAGTCCAAGCTAGAAACAAGGACATGAACGAAAATAGTGACACTGAAAATGGACGTGGAAAAAGGAACAGATTTATGATAGATTTAGGAGCTAGAAACAGCACAAGAATAAAAAAGACTCATTCAGGGTTGCTTTTACAAGTGCTCCAAGTTGTCACATCAAAGGGAGTGCTACTCACAACATAGAAATTTCTTATTTCAAAAAAAAAAATTTATAGGTTGTTTTATTTCCAAGATAGGACATGTGTGCATACTACAATTTTGACAGATGGCAGTAAAAGTGTCTTGTAATTAAATTTGTATATTTTGACAGTTTTCAGATGTAATTAAAATGTCTTATTCAAACAAACTCCTTGTTTGTTACAATATTTATTATTAAGAAATAATATGCAGCCCTGAACCAAGATGGCGGAGTAGAAGGACGTGCTCTCATGCCCTCTTGTGAGAACACCAGAATCACAATTAGCTGCTGGACAATCATCGACAGGAGGACACTGGAACTCACCAAAAAAGATACCCCACATCCAAAGACAAAGGAGAAGCCACAATGAGACGGTAGGAGGGGCGCAATCACAGTAAAATCAAATCCCATAACTGCTGGGTGGGTGACTCACAGACTGGAGAACACTTACACCACAGAAGTCCACCCACTGGAGTGAAGTCTGAGCCCCATGTCAGGCTTCCCAACCTGGGGGTCTGGCAACGGGAGGAGGAATTCTTAGAGAACCAGACTTTGAAGCATAGTGGGAATTGATTGCAGGACTTCGACAGGACTGGGGGGAACAGAGACTCCACTCTTGGAGGGCACACACAAAGTGGTGTGCCCATCAGGACCCAGGGGAAGGAGCAGTGACACCAGGGGAGACTGAACCAGACCTACCTGCTAGTGTTGGAGGGTCTCCTTCAGAGGCGGGGGGTGGCTGTGGCTCACCATGGGGACAAGGACACCGGCAGCAGAAGTCCTGGGAAGTACTCCTTGGCGTGAGCCCTCCATTAGCCCCACCAAAGAGCCTAGGTAGGCTCCAGTGCTGGGTTGCCTCAGGTCAAATAACCAACAGGGAGGGAACCCAGCCCCACCCATCAGCAGTCAAGCAGATTAAAGTTTTACTGAGCTCTGCCCAGAGCAACAGCCACCCCTACCCCCCCCCAGTCCCTCCCATCAGGAAACTTGCAGAAGCCTCTTAGATAGTCTCATCCACCAGAGGGCAGACAGCAGAAGCAAGAAGAACTACAATCCTGCAGCCTGTGGAACAAAAACCACATTCACAGAAAGATAGACAAGATGAAAAGGCAGAGGGCTATGTACCAGATGAAGGAACAAGATAGAACCCCAGAAAAACAACTAAATGAAGTGGAGATAGGCAACCTTCCAGAAAAAGAATTCAGAATAATGATAGTGAAGATGATCCAGGACCTTGGAAAAAGAATGGAGGCAAAGATCGAGAAGATGCAAGAAATGTTTAACAAAGACCTAGAAGAATTAAAGAACAAACAAATAGGGATGAACAATACAATAACTGAAACGAAAACTACACTAGAAGGAATCAATAGCAGAATAACTGAGGCAGAAGAACGGATAAGTGACCTGGAAGACAGAATGGTGGAATTCACTGCTGTGGAACACAATAAAGAAAAAAGAATGAAAAGAAATGAAGACGGCCTAAGAGACCTCTGGGACATTAAACGCAACAACATTCGCATTACCTGGGTCCCAGAAGGAGAAGAGAGAAAGGACCTGAGAAAATATTTGAAGAGATTATAGTCAAAAACTTCCCTAACATGGGAAAGGAAATAGCCACCCAAGTCCACAAAGCTCAGAGAGTCCCATACAGGATAAACCCAAGGAGAAACAGGCCAAGACACATAGTAATCAAATTGGCACAAATTAAAGACAAAGAGAAATTATTGAAAGCCTCAAGGGAAAGACGACAAACAATATACAAGGGAACTCCCATAAGGTTAACAGCTGATTTCTCAGCAGAAACTCTATAAGCCAGAATGCAGTGGCATGATATACTTAAAGTGATGAAAGGGAAGAACCCACAACCAAGATTACTCTACCCAGCAAGGATCTCATTCAGATTCAATGGAGGAATCAAAAGCTTTACAGACAAGCAAAAGCTAAGAGAATTCAGCACTACCAAACCAGCTCTACAACAAATGCTAAAGGAACTTCTCTAAGCGGGAAACACAAGAGAAGTAAAGGACCTACAAAAACAAACCCAAAACAATTAAGAAAATGGTCATAGGAACATACATTACCTTAAACGTGAATGGATTAAATGCTCCAACCAAAAGACACAGGCTTGCTGAATGGATACAAAAACAAGACCCATATATATGCTGTCTACAAGAGACCCACTTCAGACCTAGGGACACATACAGACTGAAAGTGAGGAGATGGAAAAAGATATTCCATGCAAATGGAAATCAAAACAAAGCTGGAGTAGCAATACTCATATCAGATAAAATAGACTTTAAAATAAAGAATGTTACAAGAGACAAGGAAGGACACTACATAATGATCAAGGGATCAATCCAAGAAGAAGATACAGCAATTATAAATAGATATGCACCCAACATAGAAGCACCTAAATACATAGGGCAATTGCTAACAGCTATAAAAGAGGAAATCGACAGTAACACAATAATAGTGGGGGACTTTAACACCTCACTTACACCAATGGACAGATCATCCAAAATGAAAATTAATAAGGAAACACAAGTTTTAAATGACACAATAGACCAGATAGATTTAATTGATATTTATAGAACATTCCATCCAAAAACAGCAGATTACACTTTCTTCTCAAGTGCGCATGGAACATTCTCCAGGATAGATCACATCCTGGGTCACAAATCAAGCCTCAGTAAATTGAAGAAAATTGAAATCATATCAAGCATCTTTTCTGACCACAACGCTATGAGATTAGAAATGAATTACAGGGAAAAAAACGTAAAAAACACAAACACATGGAGGCTAAACAATACGTTACTAAATAACCAAGAGATCACTGAAGAAATCAAAGAGGAAATCAAAAAATACCTAGAGGCAAATGACAATGAAAACACGACGATCCAAAACCTATGGGATTCAGCAAATGCAGTTCTAAGAGGGAAGTTTATAGCTATAGAAGCCTACCTCAAGAAACAAGAAAACTCTCAAATAAACAATCTAACCTTACACCTAAGGAACTAAAGAAAGAAGAACAAACAAAACTCAAAGTTAGCAGAAGGAAAGAAATCATAAATATCAGAGCAGAAATAAATGAAATAGAAACAAAGAATACAATAGCAAAGATCAATAAAACTAAAAGCTGGTTCTTTGAGAAGGTAAACCAAATTGATAAACCATTAGCCAGAATCATCAAGAAAAAGAGGGAGAGGACTCAAATCAATAAAATTAGAAATTAAAACGGAGAAGTTACAACAGACACTGCAGAAATACAAAGCGTCCTAAGAGCCTACTGCAAGCAACTCTATGCCTATAAAATGGACAACCTGGAAGAAATGGACAAATTCTTAGAAAGGTATAACCTTCAAAGAGTGAACCAGGAAAAAACAGAAAATATGAACAGACCAATCACAAGTAATGAAATTGAAACTGTGATTAAAAATCTTCCAACAAACCAAAGTCCAGGACCAGATGGCTTCACAGGTGAATTCTGTCAAACATTTAGAGAAGAGCTAGCACCCATCCTTCTCAAACTCTTCCAAAAAACTGCAGAGGAAGGAACAATCCCAAACTCATTCTATGAGGCCACCATCACCTTGATACCAAAACCAGACAAAGACACTACAAAAAAAGAAAATTACAGACCAATATCACTGATGAATATGGATTCAAAAATCCTCAACAAAATACTAGCAAACAGAATCCAACAACACATTAAAAGGATCATACACCATGATCAAGTCGGATTTATCCCAGGGATGCAACGATTCTTCAATATATGCAAATCAATCAATGTGATACACCATATTAACAAATTGAAGAATAAAAACCATATGATCATCTCAATAGATGCAGAAAAAGCTTTTGACAAATTCAACACCCATTTATGATAAAAACTCTCCAGAAAGTGAGTATAGAGGGAACTTACCTCAACATAATAAAGGCCGTATATGACAAACCCACAGCAAACATCATTCTCAATGGTGAAAAACTGAAAGCTTTTCCTCTAAGATCAGGAACAAGACAAGGATGTCCACTCTCACCACTATTATTCAACATACTTTTGGAAGTCCTAGCCACGGCAATCAGAGAAGAAAAAGAAATAAAAGGAATCCAAATTGGACAAGAAGAAGTATAACTGTCACTGTTTGCAGATGACATGATACTATACATAGAGAATCCTAAAGATGCCACCAGAAAACTACTAGAGCTAATCAATGAATTTGGTAAAGTTGCAGGATACAAAATTAATGCACAGAAATCTCTTGCATTCCTATACACTAATGATGAAGAATCTGAAAGAGAAATTAAGGAAACACTCCCATTTACCATTGCAGCAAAAAGAATAAAATACCTAGGAATAAAGCTACCTAGGGAGACAAAAGACCTGTATGCAGAAAACTATAAGACACTGATGAAAGAAATTAAAGATGATACAAACAGATGGAGAGATATACCATGTTCTTGGATTGGAAGAATCAACATTGTGAAAATGACTATACTACCCAAAGCAATCTACAGATTCAATGCAATCCCTATCAAATTACCAATGGCATTTTTTACAGAACTAGAACAAAAAATCTTAAAATTTGTATGGAGACACAAAAGACCCCGAATAGCCAAAGCAGTCTTGAGGGAAAAAAACGGAGCTGGAGGAATCAGACTCCCTGACTTCAGACTATACTACAAAGCTACAGTAATCAAGACAGTATGGTACTGGCACAAAAACAGAAATATAGATCAATGGAACAGGATAGAAAGCCCAGAGATAAACCCACGCACATATGGTCAACTAATCTATGACAAAGGAGGCAAGGATATACAATGGAGAAAAGACAGTCTCTTCAATAAGTGGTGCTGGGAAAACTGGACAGCTACATGTAAAAGAATGAAATTAGAACACTCCCTAACACCATACACAAAAATAAACTCAAAATGGATTCATGACCTAAATGTAAGACTGGACACTATAAAACTCTTAGAGGAAAACATAGGAAGAACACTCTTTGACATAAATCACAGCAAGGTCTTTTCTGATCCACCTCCTAGAGTAATGAAAATAAAAACAAAAATAAACAAATGGGACCTAATGAAACGTCAAAGCTTTTGTACCGCAAAGGAAACCATAAACTAGACAGAAAGACAACCCTCAGAATGGGAGAAAATATTTGCAAACGAATCAATGGACAAAGGATTAATCTCCAAAATATATAAACAGCTCATGCAGCTCAATATTAAAAAAAGAAAGAACCCAATCCAAAAATGGGCAGAAGACCTAAATAGACATTTCTGCAAGGAAGACATACAGATGGCCAAGAAGCACATGAAAAGCTGCTCAACATCACTAATTATTAGAGAAATGCAAATCAAAACTACAGTGAGGTATCACCTCACACCTGTTAGAATGGGCATCATCAGGAAATCTACAAACAACAAATGCTGGAGAGGGTGTGGAGAAAAGGGAACCCTCTTGCACTGTTGTTGGGAATGTAAATTGATACAGCCACTACGGAGAACAGTACGGAGGTTCCGCAAAAAACTAAAAATAGAACTACCATACGACCCAGCAATCGCACTACTGGGCATATACCCAGAGAAAACCATAATTCAAAAAGACACATGGGGCTTCCCTGGTGGCACAGTGGTTGAGAGTCCGCCTGGTGATGCAGGGGACACGGGTTCGTGCCCTGGTCCGGGAAGATCCCACATGCCGCGGAGCGGCTAGGCCCGTGAGCCATGGCCACTGATCCTGTGCGTCCAGAGCCTGTGCTCCACAATGGGAGAGACCACAACAGTGAGAGTCCCATGTAACGCAAAAAAAAAAAAAAAAAAAACATGCATCCCAGTGTTCATTGCAGGACTATTTACAATAGCCAGGTCATGGAAGCAACCTAAATGCCCATTGACAGATGAATGGAGAAAGAAGATGTGGTACATATATACAATGGAATATTACTCAGCCATTAAAAGGAACGAAATTGGGTCAATTGTAGAGACGTGGATGGATCTAGAGACTGTCATACAGAGGGAAGTAAGTCAGAAAGAGAAAAAGAAATACCGTATATTAACGCATACATGTGGGACCTAGAAAAATGGTACAGATGAACCAGTTTGCAGGGCAGAAATTGAGACACAGATGTAGAGAACAAACGTACGGACACCAAGGGGGGAAAGCGGCGGGGGGTGGTGGTGGTGGTGTGATGAATTGGGCGATTGGGCTTGACATGTATACACTGATGTGTATGAAATGGATGACTAATAGGAACCTGCTGTATAAAAGAAGAAATAAAGAAAAGAAATAATATGCCTATTTATACATTTATTTATTTATTTTTGGCTGCCTTGGGTCTTTGTTGCTGCGCACGGGCTTTCTCTAGTTGCAGAGAGCAGGGGCTACTGTTCATTGTGGTGCGCAGGCTTGTTGCAGAGCATGGCCTCTAGGTGGGCGGGCTTCAGTGGTTGTGGTTCGCGAGCTCTAGAGCGCAGGCTCAGTAGTTGTGGCGCACGGGCTTAGTTGCTCTGCGGCATGTGGGATCTTCCCAGACCAGGGCTTAGCTGTGGGATGTCAGGGGTCACAGCACTTTCTAGTGGCCTTTGTGCAGCTGGGGCTGTGAGAGACTGGGGTTTTCCGGGAAGACAAGCGCCTCAGCCTGGGGACACTGAGTCTGCAGCACTAGAGGCAGGGCAGGCAGAGAAAAGCCAAAAGGTCGTGACTGATTCCTGTTTCCCATGTTATTCACGCCAACCCTCCCACTGAAAACAACTTAAACAAAACAGGGTAAAGATGAGTATGTGTGTATAACTCAATCACTTTGCTATACAGCAGAAATTAACACAACATTGTAAATCAACTCCACCTGAATAAAATAAACTAAAACAACAACAGTAGCAACAGCTACAGCAGAGAAAGGCGACCAGGCCAGGAAGACTGTTCAAGGCTCTGATAACAGGGGAGAGAGGCCAGAACTAAGACTGAACCCACCGCTGAAACACCAGGAAGGATGTTCAAGGCTGGGGTGAGCTGCTGGAAAAGTACTGGAGGACGTCAGAGGAGCTGTCAGTGTAACAAGGCCATGTGTGCTCACTGGAGCCCATCAAAGTCAGGCTTGACCCTCCCGGGGAGAAGGGAGATGGGGCGCTATCTCCCTTGGTGGTTACATTTCAAAGGGATGGACTGCTCCCACATCCTTGAGAAAGATAGATCTGGGTTGTAAAACTGGCAGGAGGCTTTTTAAAAGAGTCACATCTCAAAGGAGCAGAGAAAGAGTTTGCAATTACAAGTTTTCTGAAGTAAATGCTTCAAGGAAAGGGAAGTCAGGAGTCAGGAAGAGGGCAGTCTGAGGCTGTCAGGCAGAGGAGGACACACGTGCTGGGTGGAACGTGGCACCGATTCATCAACACCATGCCTGCGCCTGCACCGCTGAGGGCGCCGAGGGGAGACACACAAGCCTACTGGCGGAAGTGACTTTACACTAGGATCACCATCCTCAACGGGCTCTAACGGGGCATCATCCCTCTGTGTTGTAGTCCATTCACCTCCCCCGCCCCCCAGCCCCATAACTCTCCTACCTTCTCCTCTCCCATCTTTAAAAAAGAATATTCTCTCACCCCGCTTCCCCCTCCAGCTGCCATCTAACTTCTCTCCCCTTTCTGGCACATGATGCTGATGTAGGTGTCTAGACTCAGCATCGCCTTGGGAAGAGGCGCCTCTCGGGGCTGTAGTCCCCTCGCTGGGAGGGAGGCCGGATGGTGAATGCCGGGGGGCGCTGCT
>NW_006797698.1:2479173-2498291 GCF_000442215.2 Lipotes vexillifer
CGCAGGTGCTATCATCACATCTGGCAGGACTTTTCTACCACCTTAGTATTATCAGAAGGACATCTGTCCCTGCCATCCAGGCTGCTGGCTAGCGGCGAGGCAAGAGCAGGATTTTTAATGAGCAGAGGAAGGCGACATGGGCGCACCAGGAACAAGTGGGGCCGAAACACAAGTGAGAAGCCAGGGACTTCCCTGGTGGCACAGTGGTTAAGAACCCGCCTGCCCATGCAGGGGACACGGGTTCGAGACCTGGTCCGGGAAGATCCCACATGCCGCGGAGCAACTGAGCCCTTGCACCACAATTACTGAGCCTGCGCTCTAGAGCCCGTGCACCACAACTACTGAGCCTGCACTCTAGAGCCCGTGCTCCACAAGAGAAGCCACCGCAATGAGAAGCCCGTGCACCTCAATGACTGCTCACCGCCCGTGCGCAGCAACAAAGACCCAACGCAACCAAAAATAAATAAATTAATTAAAAAAAAAAAAAAAAAAACAGGTAAAAAGCCAGGAGCCAGAAGGGACCTCAGAGGCCGATTACTTCTTGCATCTTAAACCCAGGTGCTCCTGCTTCATTGGCTGAGGGCCAGCGCCCGGGCTCAGACAGACCGCAGCCCAGCCATGGCCCACCTTCCAGAGTATTTTATTTATTTTTTTAATATTTATTTATTTGGCTGCGTCGGGTCTTAGTTGTGGCACACGGGATCTTCTTTGAGACACGTGGGATCTTTCATTGCAGCACATGAGCTTCTCTCTAGTTGCAGCATGCAGGCTGGAGAGCGAGTGGGGTTCAGTAGTTACAGCACACAGGATCTTCTTTGTGCCACATGGGATGTTTCATCGCAACACATGGTCTTCTCTCTAGTTGCGGCATGCAGGCTCTAGAGCATGTGCACTCAATAGTTGCGGAGGGCGGGCTCTCTAGTTGTGACACGGGCTCTAGAGCACGCAGGCTTAGTTGCTCCGCGACATGTGGGATCTTAGTTCCCTGAACAGGGATCAAACCCGCGTCCCCTGCATTGGAAGGTGGATTCTTAACAACTGGACTGCCAGGAAAGTCCTCCAGAGCATTTTAGATAAGTATGGATAGATAATGAAGAACAATTCAACACTCCTAAGAACTTTTTTTTTTAAATTTATTTAATTTATTTATTTTTGGCTGCATTGGGTCTTCGTTGTTGCGAGCGGGCTTTCTCTAGTTGTGGAGATCGGGGGTAACTCTTCATTGTGGTGCGTGGGCTTCTCATTGCAGTGGCTTGTCCTATTGCGGAGCACGGGCTCTAGGCACGCGGGCTTCAGTAGTTGTGGCGCATGGACTTAGTTGCTCCACGATATGTGGGATCTTCCCGGACCAGGGCTCAAACCCATGTTCCCTGCATTGGCAGGTGGATTCTTAACCACTGCGCCACCAGGGAAGCCCTCCTAAGAACTTTTGAGATAAACAAAACATCCCCAAAAGCCTAGCTTGCAGCCGGTGGCCTTGGGGTCCCCACAAGCCTCTCTCTTTTGTGCCCAGGACTGAGTCAGCACCTTCTGAGAAGCAGAGAATGAGGTTAACCTCATTATATACTTGAGAGTCGTTAAGAGATTAGATCATAAATGTTATCACTACACACACAAAAAGGTGAGGGGCAGAGGTGTTAACTAACCTCATTGTAGTAAACATTTTGCAATATATACGGTTATGAAATCATCTCATCATACACCTTAAACTTACATATATAATATGTCAAGAATATCTAAATAAAGCTAGAAAAAATTAAAAAGTCACCCTTCTATTTAAAAAAAAGATAAATAAAGTTCACCACAAAGGTGTGACACCCAGGTCCCCTGATTTCTGGTCACAATGTTTTCTGTCTTTCACTACATGCGTTCCAGAAGCCTAATGAATTATCAGAGAAGCCAGGCATCAGGCATCCAATCTTCCTGCAGCGTCTCCAGGGCCCCACAGAGCACCTGGAATTAGTCGTTCATCAGAAGATGTTGGCAACTCTCCTAAAAATAACCCACCAAGTAATCACAATCTGCATCAGTGAAAACAGGAAGCAGGTTTTATTATCTTGCTTTTAGAAAGGGAGAGCTTGCCTGGGGAGGTACAGAAAAACCTGTGGGGTCCCAGCTGGCAACAGTGGAGCACGTGTCTGGCCACTTCCTGCAGTGCTGGGCTTTCTCCAGAAGTGACCCCTTGGTCGTCAACTTGAGGGCATCACCCCTCCTTGCAGTTGGAGGACCTGTGGATCCAAAGCACTCCTCAGGCTCAGCGCCTCTCTGCCATCTCCCACCAAGGGGATCCTGGCTTTGGGCCCTAGCATCTTCCCCGCAACCTCCAATCCCACCCTGCCTGGAGCAGCCTTCCAGGCACACTTGGTCTGACTTTGCCCTTCTCTCCTCCAACTGCCCAGGGCCCAGAAACCCACTGGGCTGGGCCTGTTGCAGGAGTCTAGCTTGAGTGGACCGTCCTTTGGGTTGGTTCAGGCGTTGCCCCTGGGAGCCCAGCACTAGGCTCTCTCCACACCCACCTCCTGCATCCTCTCTCCATCTCCGCACCCACCCTCCTGCATCCTCTCTCCATCTCCGCACCCACCTCCTGCATCCTCTCTCCATCTCCGCACCCACCTCCTGCATCCTCTCTCCATCTCCAGGCCTACATTCTTTGCATCCTCTCTCGGTCTCCTCCACACCAGCCCTGTACGTGGTTTTACTTTTGTGCAATGAACTTACAGCACTTCCCTCCAGCATCTTGTACACTGCCTTCAACCAAGATATACCTGTTACAGGTGAGGCCTGAGACCCAAACAGACTGGGGTCTTTCCAGCCCAATTGGACCTCCTCAGTTCCCCTGTTTCTAGATGGCACAATGCCCACCACAGCTCATGGCCTTCCTCGGATCTCATCTGGCCCCAGGACGATTCCAGCCAGAAAGGAGGGATCCGGGCCTCACCAGGTGGGACTGCAGTATCTGGAAGGGGAAGATGAGGTGCGGCGGGCATTTCAGACTCAGCATCCCACCCAATGGGGGGAACTAACAGCTGGAAGGTGGCACCAGTAGAAGGGTTTCAGGCACTAAGTCCAACCCAAGGAAAATTTGCCTCCATTCTATTCACTGTGGAAGCGAAGAAACGTCTGGAACCCCAACTTCCATTTCTAAAATCCCTCAAATTAGAGAAACAGAAATTGCTCATTTTATTCTTCCAGCCTCGAGTGAAAGTTCTGGAGGGTTTATTGGGGCCCTTTTAGAAGTCCTGGAAATCTCAACCCACTGACAATTCCATTTCCATACCCCTGCCCGGGTTCAGAACACTGGGGCCAGCCATGCCCCTCCGGGCCCGAGGGTCCCCCTGACTTTCCCCGTCATGCACCTCCTCTACCTGCTGGGTGGGAAGCCGGTGGCCAGGAGGGGGTGGTGCCTGTGCTCAGCTGGGACGAGGATTGAGGTGCGCAGCCTGGAAACGGACATTGAAGGAAGTGCTTTGGAAAGAGGGGGACGCATCATACTGAGTGAAGTGAGCCAGGCAGAGAAAGACAGCTATCATATGATAGCAGTTACATGTGGAATCTAAAAGGATGCAAATGAACTTATTTACAAAATAGAAATAGACCCACAGACATAGTAAACCAACTTATGGTTACCAAAGGGGAAAGGTGGGGAGGGATATTTTAGGAGGATGGGATTAACATATACACACTACTATATATTAAATAGATACCCAATGAGGACCCACTGTCTAGCACAGGGAACTATACTTAATATTTTGTAATAACCTATAAGGGAAAAGAATCTGAAAAAGAATAGATATAATATATATGTATGACTGAATCACTCTGCTGTACAACTGATCAAATTTTTTTAAGTTAGCAATAAACAACAAAAAAAGAAAGAAAGAGGGGGACACTCGCCAACAGGCACTCGTGCCTTACTTCAGGCAACGTTTGGAGTGCAGAGAACCAGACAATTCTTGTTAGGAGCCAGTTTCCCCAAGATCACAGCTAGAAGTGGCAGAGCTGGGATTCTAACCCAGTTTTAACACCAAGACCCATGCTCTTCCTACCACAGCCATTTCTGTCTAGTGGCCACTGAAAAGTCAGCGGAAGCCTCTTCAATCCAAATACCTGCTTCTACCAGTCCCATGGCATCACCCCCCGCCCCACCTTGTCCAGAAAGAAGACCCAGAGCGTGGAGCCCAGAACCTGTCTCTACTGGAAGTTGACATTAACGCTGCATTTCTTGATGTGATCCCTAGTCATTTCTAGTGTTCCTCAGAATTTTTCTAAATTAGGGCAAGTACGGAAATTACTTCCAACAATTCACTCACAGTATTGTTACAGCTGGGCATCAACCTCTGAAGTCCTGGTAGGGGTTCAGTGTCCCCCACCTGCTCTCTTACTATTCCAGAGGCACCGCGCTGCCCTCCCCCGCGGGATCAGGGCAGGAACATAGTCACTCTAAAGAACTGGGATTCTCTCAAAAATTATTTATGTCATTTTTCCTTTTAAAAACATTTAGTTCAAAAACAACAAAAAGGGCTTCCGTGGTGGCACAGTGGTTGAGAGTCCGCCTGCCGATGCAGGGGACACGGGTTCGTGCCCCGGTCTGGGAAGATCCCACATGCCGCGGAGCGGCTGGGCCCGTGAGCCATGACCGCTGAGCCTGCGCGTCCTGGAGCCTGTGCTCCGCAGCGGGAGAGGCCACAACAGTGAGAGGCCCGCGTACCGCAAAAAAAAAAAAAAGAAAGAAAAACAACAACAAAGACCCTCAAAGCATTCCAACGTAGAATTAACATTCTAGAGGTCAAAAGTCGGTTCATACTCAACTATCTGATGCACAGCAAAGAGGTCTTTGCTGCAATTTTATTTCCTCAGTAGCATTTGGAAAACTTTTCAGATTTTCCAGTTAATCTATCCGTAAGTCAATCCGACCACAAAATGATTTGGCTCAGTTATCTAATTAGATCATCTTTCCCCATCTTGAAAGGACTAGTAGAATGACATTACCCCCTATGTAAATTAAGCAGGGCATCTTCTTAGCCCCTCCCCCTTCTCAGCCATCCTGATCTCTTGGACAGAAAGAAAGGGCTCAAAACCAACACTCCCAGTCAGCCTCAAACACCTCCTCTGCCCCAAAACATCCACAGCACTTCCATTTTTTCGGGAACTTATTAAGAAAGGAACTTTCAAAAAGCCAGAAGGATTAGGCAAAAACATATGTCAACTTGTTATTAAGGAAGTTTTCCAACACACGACAATGGTAGACAGAAGGCTCTAATGAGCCCCGGTCCCCTCTCTCCCAGCTTCAAATCATCAACACACAGTCAACACGGTTTCATCTCTAACTGCACCTTCTCACGCCCATGCCCCACACGATTCTGAAACAAATCCCAGAGAGCATTTCATTCCCTATGTATCTCTGAAAGCTAAAGATCCTTTTATTACGTAGCACAATAACCTAATTGTAACTGAGAAAAAATTAACAATTCTGCATTATCGAGTATCCAATAAGTGTTCAAATTTCCTCAATAACATCTACATTTTATCAATATTTTTTATCGAAGTATAGCTGATTTACAATGTTGTGTTAATTTCTACTGTACAGCAACATGATTCGGCTATACATATATATATTCTTTTCCATTATGGTTTATCACAGGATATTAAATTTAGTTCCCTGTGCTCTACAGTAAGACCTTGTTGTTTATCCATTCTATGTATAAAAGCTTACATCTGCTAACCCCGACCTCCCACTCCATCCCTCCCCCAAGCCCCTGCCCCTTGGCAACCACCAGTCTGTTCTCTATGTCTGTGATTCTGTTTCTGTTTCATAGATAGGTTCACTTGTATCATATTTTAGATTCCGCATGTAAGGGTAACATCTACATTTTAAAGATTTGCTTACAGATGAAAACAGCCCACAGTTTTTCAGCTAGTGGTTGTTTTTCCCACTCTTATTACGTGCTTCCTTCTCTCGCATCCTGTGGTCGACTCAGCCAGACGATGGAGGTGGCGTATCAACCCCTTTGGGGTCTACTCCCTTTTTAAAAGTCCCTCTAACACTTTCATGAGCAAACTTTCATTGCCGGCTTTTTGGCTCATTCTGTTTGGAAAGTTACTCTATGTTTTCTCCTTCTCCCTTCTGGAAACTCAGAAAAGAAACATGTGTCGAATTTCATTACCTCCAATTTTCTCCCCTGTATTAGCCATCAACCTTCACTTCATCTCTAAGGGGACAGTTAACTTTACAACTCTGCTTTTATTTATTTATTTTTTTAACTCACTTCCATAGGGCACTCTGAAAAGCCTCATGGTTCCACTTATTCATTCAGAAAGTATTTACTGACCGCCTACACGGTCCCTGACTTGTGCATTATAATAAAAACGTGGCCAGGCTGGCCTTAGAGAACAAAAGTTCGATTCACTCAGCATCAGTTCTCCAAATGCGCGCTAGAGGGCGCCACTCTCCCATTGGCATCTGTTAGAAAAGTCTGGCGTGACTAACTCACTATGCAGCTTATGTAAGCTCTCTATACCTCACCACATAGTCAACCAAATAATCTCACACAACTTTCCCCTTAAAAACGAAATAAATTCCATTTATTGGATGCACAGACAAAAAGAGAGAGAAATTACATAATTCCCCCAAATAGGTCCATTTTTCCATTAGACATCATAGACAGAAAACCTAGGGCTTATAGGTTCTGCAAAATTATAAAAATGTTGCAGACTATTTTTTCATTGCAAAATATCAAAAGAAAACTGAAAAGTTGAAATCAATATCTACAGAGAGCAACATATCAACTTTGCTGTTACATATAGTCTCAAAACTATTTCATTACATTTGAAACTATAAACAAGTTTAATTTGCTATATTATAAAATTTCCTGAATATGCCCCAGTAATGGCCAAAAAACCCGTGTCAGCTAACACAACAAATATTTATATAGCACCTGACGTGTGCCAGGCATTGTACTGCCCTTGGTGCTTACATCTGAAGGGGGAGATAATGAACAAGCAAACAAATAAATAAACAAGGTCATGTTTGTGATAAATGCAAGAGAGAAAATAGAGCTGGTTGATGTGAAAAAGAATAGATGGGGAGTTACTGACCTAGAGTGTTTAGAAAAGGCCTCCATGAGATGACAGCTATACGCATACCTCAGTGGCAAGAGAGCCCTGGGAATATCTGGGAGCAAAATATTCCAGAATATTCCAGGAAGAGGGAACAAAGGCAAAGGCCTAGTGGGAGGGAGACGCAAAAGGGAGGAGATATGTGGATATAGGTATATGTATAGCTGAATCACTTTGTTATAAAGCAGAAACTAAGACACCATTGCAAACCAATTATACTCCAATAAAGATGTTAAAAAAAAAAAAAAAAAAGGGCAAAGGCCTACCCATGAAAGTGTGATAAAGAAGAGTAGGAAGAGACCACAACAAACAAGTGCTGCAGAGGGTGTGGAGAGAAGGGAACCCTCCAGCACTGCTGGTGGGGAGGTAATCTGGTGCAGCCACTATGGAAAACAGTATGGAGGACCATCAAAAAATAAAAATAGGGTTACCATATGACCCAGTAATCCCAGTCCTGAGTATATATCCGAAGAAAATGAAATCATTAATTCGAAAAGATACATGCACCCCAATGTTCATAGCAGCATGATTTACAATGGCCAAGATATGGAAGCAACCTAAGTGTCCATCAACAGATGAATGGATAAAGAAGTGATGTATATATACAATGGAATACTACTCAGCCATATAAAAGACTCAAGTTTTCCATTTGCAGCAACACGGATGGACCTGGAGAGTATTATGCTCAGTGAAATAAGTCAGACAGAGAAAGAAATATACTGTATGTTATCACTTATACATGGAATCTAAAAAATAAAACACGTGAATGATATAACAAAACAGAAACAGACTCACAGATATAGAGAAATAGTAGTTACAAGTGGGAAGAGGGAAGTGGGGAGAGGCAAGATAGGGGTAGGGGGACAAAAGGTACAAACTACAAGAGGTATAAAATAAATAAGGTACAAGGATACATTGTACAGCACAGGGAATATAGCTGATATTTTATTTTAATAACTTAATGTATGATTTATAAAAATTTGAATCCTTATGTTGTACATCTGAAACCAATATGATGTTGTAAATCAACTATACTTTAAAATTTTTTTTTAATTAAAAAAAAAAAAAGCAGCAGAGGAGGAAGGTGTAGTGTAATGGGAAGGGGGAAGGATTGCACAGAACAGACAACAGAGGTAACCCTAGAAAAAAGTTCTGCTTGGGCTTCCTTGGTGGCGCAGGGGTTAAGAATCCGCCTGCCAATGCAGGGAACACAGGTTCGAGCCCTGGTCCGGGGAGATCCCACATGCCGCGGAGCAACGAAGCCCGTGCACCACAACTACTGAGCCTGGGCTCTACAGTCTGCAAGCCACAACTACTGAAGCCCGCAAGCCTAGAGCCTGTGCTCCCCAACAAGAGAAGCCACCACAATGAGAAGCACGCGCACGCACTGAAGAGTAGCCCCCGCTGGCCGCAACTAGAGAAAGCCCAGGCGCAGCAACGAAGATACGATGCGTCCAAAAATAAATAAATAATTTTTTTAAAAAAAGAAGCTTTGTTTGGTTTTTGTTTTGTTTCGTTTGCTTGTTTGGGGTTTGGATTTTTTTATTGCAAATAAATTGAATTTTAGCAAATGCTTTTCCTACATCTATTGAGATTTTCATGTTTTTTCTCCATTACCTGCTGCAGTGGTATATTTCTTTAATAGAATTTTCTGATATTGAACCATCTTTATATATGTCTGATAAAGCCTTCTTGGTCATGATGCATTTTAAAATATATTTCTGGATTTTATTTGCCAATATCTTATTTTGGATTTTTGCGATTCTACTCATGGGTGAGATTGGCTGAAAATTTTCCTTCGTTGTCCTGTCCTTGTCTGGTTTCATTGTCAAGGTTTTACCAGCCTCATTAAAAGAGTTTGGGAGTTATTTTTCACCCTATTCTCTGGAACAGAAGAATTATCTCATCATTAGAGGTTGACAAGCTTCCCAGTTAAAGGTATCTGGGCTCCCACCTTAATTTACTTTTATCTTTCTAATTATTTTTCTCCGTCTTTGGGCATATTCTGTTGTTCGTTTCCTAACTTCTTAAGTTAAACTCTTGACTTTTTGATTTTCAAAATGTCCTCTCTTCTGATGAATACATTTAAGAGTAAAATTTTCCTCTTGCATGACACAAGGTTTGAAACGCAGTGTTTTTCATAGTCATTCATTCATTCATAAATATTTTATCATTTCCATTACAATTTCTTCTGTAATCTGTAAATTATTAATAAGTGTGTTTTTACATAAACACATAAATTTCTGAATATACAGAAGCTTTTGTGGGTTTTTTTGTTAATTATAGGTACATATCGTTTTATTGCGCTTCACAGATAATGCATTTTTTACAAATTGAAGATTTATGGCAACCCTGTGTCAAGCAAGTCTATCTGCGTCATTTTTCCAACAGCCTTTGCTCACATCACGTCTCTGTGCCACATTTTAGTAATTCTCGCAATATTTCAAACATTTCAAACATTTTCATTATTATAATATGAAATAATATGTTAATACTTATGTTACAGTGATCTGTGATCAGTGATCTTTGATGTTACTACTGCGACTTACTGAAGGCTCAGGTGGTAGTTAGAAGTTTTTAGCAATAAAGTATTTTCAGATTAAGGTGTGTACACTGTTTTTTTAAAGACATAATGCTACTGCACACTTAACAGACTACCGTATAGTGTAAACAGAACTTTTATATACACTGGGAAACAAAAAAAATTCACGTGACTTGCTTCGTTGCGATATTTGCTTTATTGCGGGGGTCTGAAACCGAACCAGAAATATCTCAGAGGTGTGCCTTTATTTTATTGCATTCACAGAATAGTCACAGATTGTATTCACAGAATACGATCTATCAGTGATATCTGGTGTTTTTTTTTAACGTTGTCCAATAAGTGGGACTGCTGTATTCACTGGCTCTGTTTCTTGATTTTCTCATATTGCAAGATTTCCTGAATATGCTCCATGATGGCCAAGAGAGCAGTCCCATTTTATATAACCCTCTCCAGGCATTAGGGAGAAGTGGCTGTAAACGTATACCAACCAGGGAGAGGCAATAGGAACAGAAAGAAGATCCAAAAGGGATATTTTTGTTCCAACTCCAGCATCCTACCCAGAGCATGAATCCAATCAAAACCAACATTCATGCAACAAGGCCATCTACCTGGTCACTGGGGGGCTGCAGAGAGATTTGCACAGTAAAAGTGAGGGAGGGGCTTCCCTGGTGGCGCAGTGGTTAAGAATCTGCCTGCCCACGCAGGGGACACGGGTTCGAGCCCTGGTCCAGGAAGATCCCACATGCCGCGGAGCAGCTAAGCCTGTGTGCCACAACTACTGAGCCTGCGTGCCTCGATCCCGTGCTCCGCAACGAGAGGAGCCACCGCAATGAGAAGCCCGCGCACCACAACGAAGAGTAGCCCCTGCTCGCCTCGACTAGAGAAAGCCCACGCGCAGCAACAAAGACCCAATGCAGCCAAAAGTAAATTAATTAATTAATTAATTAATTTTAAAAAAAAAAAAGTGAGGGAGAAACCAGAGCACGGGCTGGACAAGCCAGACAGCCCCGGACCCTGTCACCCCCTCCTGGGAACATGTGCTCAGGCATCCCTCAGAGTTCCCAGGATTCATATTTTGCCATCACCCTGGCCGGAGCTACTGGGTCTGGAGTGTACCTGCCCCCGGGATGCCAGCTCAAGGCTCACAAGCCACATCGAAGTGTGGGGAGAATGAACTCTGTCCAAGGGATGGTGACTAGTCACACCAAATCTGTCTCTGGGATTCTGTGGGGGAGACAGAGAGGGACACACAGAGCAGAGGGCAGAGATGTCAAGGGCAGTAGCAGAGAGAACAAGCATTAACCTCGAAGCAGCAGGCACCGTGAGCTAGCGCAGAGACGGGGTGGGAAAGCGAAGGCCATGGTGTCCCGCTCCACCAGCCTGAAACATGCTGCTTCTTATGTGCAAATAAAGATTGAGCGCTCCCCAGCCCCCGGAACTCTATGGCGTCCATTCCTCCTGCAGGAGACCACAACGCACACACCTCCAGTAATTTCTGGGAGTGCTTGCACGCAGTGGAGGCTGCCCGTCCCCTCCATCCCTCAGCCACTGTCTCTGCCACCTGTCAGGACCCACATGCACCATCATGCCACCTGGCTCCGGAACGCCTCTTGCCCCACACACGGACACAGTTCACGCTGCTCCTATAAACTAAGGCTCTCTTGAACCCACGTGCTTGAAACCTGATCTCAGGAGTTGCTGCTTGTCTCCTAGCAGATTTCCACAGGCTGGGGAAGGACCAGCTCAGCCCCTCGGGTCTTTCCCACATCTCAGAGGCCCCTGTCCCCAGGTGTTCTGACCAACAACAGCCTTTTTTAAACAATTATTATTAAACACAACAGCTAACATGCTGGTCTGAAGCATCTGCGTTTGAAATGCTACCCAAGTCTAAAGCTAGGTCGAGAAAAGCAGTGGGTATTTGTTCTATGTGGGTTTCACCATCTCACAAAGCACATGGCCACCTCCAATCTGTCCACCTACCAGCAGCTCTTTGATGAAAGCCTACAGCACTATGCAGAACTAAACAAAGATACTACTCACGATCTCTTGTCTGTGCAAGATCCTTGGAGCGTGTATCCCGCTGAGACACTGCCTTAGGTTGGGGTCCTTGGAAGCAAAGCCTGAGTCAAGGATTCTGTTCAAGGGGAACGAGAACCATTGGGAGGTGCTCTCTGGAGAAGGGAAGTGGGAAGTAGGCTCAGGTGGGGTAAGGAGCCAGGGATGTGGTCTCAGCAGAAGCCCAGTGTCGTCTGTTCCCTCGGGAGCCCCGAGCAGAGGCTGCATTTGGAGCTGGCCCCTCTGGGGTCAGCAGTCACTCGCAGTGGTAGGGGTGGGCTGGGGGCAGCCCCCTGAGCTAGGCAGCTGTGAACCATTAACAGCCTATGCCCACAATAGCTTGGAAAGGGGATCCAGCGGGGCACACAGCATCCATGGCACACATCCTCTCACTTGGGCGTTATTAGGGTGAGGAAAGTGAGGCTTCGTGATGTTTTGAAGGGGGGTCATAAGGTGGGTGCAGAGACCAGGTGGAGGAACTGCTCTGCTTCCTCGGGGCTGGCCTTTTCCTGGGCTTTTCTCTCCTGTGCTGTGTTCTGTGCTAATGGAAAATTCTCATAAAGCCAGGCTGGGCCGGCCAGGTCAAGATGGGCACGGCTGATGAATGCTCTGGTCCCCGGGAGGTGGGGGGGAGGGGCGACCGTGGATGGGATCCTGGACCCTGGTGGAGGCAGCGTCTCATCTCTACAGCCCACAAGCTGCCTAAGAAAAAACACGCTTCAGTCTGCTCCCTTTGGACAGTAGGGTCGATGGCACATCAGAGTCAAAAGGCCCCCCTCGAAGAGGGGGGAAATGAGGTAGGGCAGACCACCTGCACACACGATGACGGCCTGGGCATCTTGTTAAAAGGCAGTTTCTGGGACTTCCGTGGTGGTCCAGTGCATAAGACTCTGCACTCCCAATGCAGGGGGCCCGGGTTTGATGCCTGGCCAGGGAACTAGATCCTGCGTGCACGCCACCAGCTAAAGAGTCTGTGTCCCCAACTAAGACCCGGCGCAGCCAAAATAAATAAATATTTTAAAATAATGATAATAATAAAAAACCCGTTGGTGTTTTTGTATATATTTTTTAAAATGCCATTTCTGATTAGAGTCAGGAGGGGGGCTGTGATCTTGCGGTTATAACAAGCCATCAGGTTGCTGGGCAGCCACCTGGAGTCCACTCGCCTGCCTTCTCGCCTCTGGGCTTCCCTCGTGAACCGTCCCTTCCCCACGCGCAGACCACGGGCTCCAGGCGGAGCTGACCCTCTACAGGCGGTGTGTGCCCAGGCCTGGCCATCCAGCGCGTGGCATTCCCCAGGCCTGGTGCAGCCACTGCCCTGGCAGCAAGCACCGACCGATTCCAGCCGACGAGAGTCAGCCCTGCAAGGGGTTCAGACCATCAGGGAAGGAGCTGAGCCTGAGCTGGCGGAGGGCCCAGCTACTGGCCGCGCCTTCCTGCCCTGCGAGGCGGGGAGGCAGCTGACATGAAGGAGAGCAGAGCCGGCGTCACAGTCAAGTAAGTCCCTGCCCTTCTGTTACGGAGCCTGCGGTTCCCCTTTATGGTGTCTGTGGATTTGAGTTGAACGAGGATACTGCCTGATTCACCTCCATCAGCCCCAGGTCTCAAAGACCCCATCGTTGAGTTACTACCACTCAGGACCCTCTTTGGCTGATAGAGACAATTGATGCAGCCCCAAATCTGAATCAAAGAGTAAGGCACAGAAGGAAGGTTCTGGAGTGAGCCTTGGCCATGAGCAGGCCCAGCCCCTCACCAGGGACAGGAGGAAGATCGCTCATCCGAGTCTCGGCAGCGCAGTGGCAGGCCTGGCGGAACTCCACTCTCCAGAGCCTCTCCTGCTGCAGAAGACTCCTGGGCTGTGAAGTGCCAGCGGCCAGGCCCACCCGCGGCAGGAGACAGTGGCAGAACAATGACGGCACCCCTGCCCCTACGTGGGGCTTTGCAGCGCGCACAGTGTATATACGCATTCATCCGATTCTCACAACCCACGAGGCAGGAGGAACAGATAAGGAGACCAGAGCCAGGAGAGAGACGCGACCAGCCAGGGCCTCTGGGTGGGGATGGGCCAGCCTTGGAGCGGCCCAGCACTCAGGTGCTGAGGGAAGCACCTCGAAGGTTCTCAGCAGGTCTGCCTCGCTGTGCATTGAGCAAGCTGCCGGGGGACTACCCCAAGGGGCCCCGGTATCCATTACCCACATCCAAGTAGTGGGCATTATCCATATGGGGAAGCCCAAGCTGACTCACTGCTGTGGCTTTGGAGCTATGTGACCTTGAACGTAACTCCTCAAGAAATGATGGAGGCGGAGCTGGAGGCCACCTCCCTGCTCCCAGCTGAGCCCCAAATGACCACTCCTCACATGAGCTGATGTTGAGAGAACATTGATTCCCCTTGGTCAGCTCCAGCAAGCGTCAGCAACCTATGGAGACGTCCAGCCTGGACATCCATTGACACACACTCCTGCGGAGTCGACGGGGGTGGGGTCTCTCCTGTCCCACTGCCCCAAGGAGGGGAGAACCCAAGGCCTCCTGCGGCTGTTATTGCCCAGGAAAGCCAGCCCACAGCCAATAAGATACACCCACTAGCGGACTCAACGTCCCACTCCCCGTCACACCTCCCATCACCTCCCACCCCACAGCCTCCAGCACTGGACCCACCAGCCAGTCGGTAATTACTTCCTGAGTGTTGTGAGCCCAGCCCTGTGCTAGACCCTGCTGGGGTTCAAGCCCTTGCCTTCACGGAGCTCCCAGTCTCAGTGGAGGTTTCACATGCACACGCGCACACGCGCGCACACACACACACACACACACACACACACACACACACACACGGGAAACGGGAGTACCGTAAGTCCCCTACATACGAACAGGTTCTGTTCCAAGAGCATGTTCGTAAGTCCAATTTGTTCATAAGTCCAGCAAAGTTAGCTTAGGTACCCAACTAACACAATTGGAGGGCAAGCTGCAATTTCACTCACGCCTGACGCTGATGGAACGCACACTCACATCTTTGAAAGTTCGCAGTTTGAAGGTTCATGTGTAGGGGACTTACTGCATAAGACTCCACACGTGGTACACACGAATTTCAGGCATGTGGTAGCGTGTTAACACGGGGACTGTTCGGAGGAGGGCGGAACGTGGGCTTGGTGGTCGGGAAGAGGCAACCTGGTGGATGAGAGGGCTTAGCCGGCGGGGGTGGGGGGCACAGGCCAGGGCAACAGCGGGAGAAACAGAGGCAGGACCGAGGAGGGAGACGAGAGGAGAAGGGGCATCTGTGAGGGTCCCCTGGGTTGGGCCAAGGATCAGAGAGAAGGAAGTCCCAGAAGCACAGGGCCTCATTTCTCTGACCTCCCCCAGAGCAGCCTGTTATCCCAGAGCCTGGCATATGGCAGATGCTGAGAACCTACATGCGAACTGCACTGGAGACAGGAACCCATGGGGGCCTCCTGGCAGCCCTGACCAAACCTCAGCTCAGCCCTGGGACCTCTCACCTCAACACAACTCCCCCACGCCCCGCAGCACTCACGTCCCTGGGATTTGACCTACATTTCAGGACTAAAGGCCTCTCCCCACCTCCAAGGGTTTCACTAACTATAAGCTACCTCATGAAGTCTGGTTGTCATCAAAACCCAGCCCCGCCCTAGTCGGTCCCACCTTTTCTGATGGGTGGTCCAGTCTGGGGAGGCGCCCCGCGAGCTTCCAGCAACATCTAGGGAAGGGAAGGGAGGCTCCAGAAACCTGATGCGCTGTTTGTTAGGTCTGGGAGAAAAAAGTGACTAAAAGAGGCCCCGCCTCAGAATTCTTTATTCCTGAACAAGGGAAGGGAGGGCAGGGGTTGGGGAGGGCAGGGGATGAAATGCTACTCGAAATGGAGGCCCTGACCCGGGGCTCTGTGTCAGGTAAGGAAGGAGTGGCGGGTTAGTCCCGGGACCAAGGATCTCGGCCTGGAGTCCAGGAGCTCCTGGGATTGCTCGTAGATTCTTGCATCTACGTGACCATCTGTGTCTTCCTGGGGAGAAGGTTCATAACCTTTGCCATCTTGTCAGAGGGCTTCACGACCCCAAAAGTGTTAAGAACGTTGCTCTGAAAGGAGAGTGAAGCCTGCAGGTATGTGCACACCTGGGGGAAGGTCTTGCCTCTGGAGCTGAGTCTGCTACCAACTTGCTGTGTTCTCCTAGGCGATTCACCTCCCGTGTCTGGTGGGCCAGGCGGGAGCAGAGAAGCCCCCCACACAGGCACCGTCCCTGCTGCCGCGGGAGAGTGGGGGTTTACAGCCAGGCAGCCAGCACGAGCTCTGCTTCGGCTGTGACTCCCAGCAGGTCCGGGGAGTTTCCACCAGGGTGCAGAACCTGCCTCCAATTCCAGGCTCCATGTGTCCCTCTGCTGTCAGCTCCCGAGGTAGGTCTTCTTAGGGGACGTGTCCTCATGCTGGGGCACAGGCCCAGGGCCCCATTCCTAGTCACTGTGTCAGATGTGCCTTGCACACAGCCCAGAGGTCCTGTAAAGTCCTCATCTGCCCACAAAGACAAAGAGACCAGGGTCAGGTCTGGGGTGGGACGCGGCCCTGCCCAGCCCCCGTCAGCCATCTCTCCAGGGCTACAAGGGAGCAGTCATGGGCCCCCTGCACCCATCCAGGGCTTTGAGTCCTCTTAGCCCCTACCAAGCACCCAAGGATTACTAATCCCATTTACCAATGAGACAACGTGGGTTCAGGGCACTTGGTGACTGGTTCCAGATGTCCTGGGTCCCGATTTAATCTCTTAATCTCCACCACTAAGTACTAGTCCACAGTGCAACAGCCACCTAGGGGCGGCAGGCAGAGGACAACTGATCGCTGAGAAGCCCCGTGGCTCTAAGGAAGGGCAGAGCGCAGGGATGGGTCTCCAGCGCTGAGCACGGGACTGGGCGTGGAACAAGGGCTCTGTGAGAGCAGGTCCTCTGCCAGCCCCCAGCTTCCTTCCTCCCAACCCACTACCCAGGATGCCATGTCCCCTTCAGACATCCACAGCCCCTAGCGATGCCCCTGCCTAGGCTCACATTCCCACATCCCCAAAGTCCCATTTTCCCACCTGTAAGAGCCTCTCCTAACAATGATACAGTAGAAATGAAGGGTCTTGGGGTCCAGAACCCAAAATGAGGTCCAGGCTTCCACTGCTGCACCGCTAGCTCCTACGTGTGATTTAGGGCCAGCTTGGGTGAGTCTCAGTGTCCTTGTCTGCCAAATGGCTGAGAAGCCCAGGCCTCCGAGCATCAACTTGGAATCTGAGGCCCGGGGGACAGGTCCTGGCTCTCCCCTTTTTCACTGCATGACCTCGGCCAAGCCTCCTGGGGAGCCTCCCTTTCTTTTGCCCAGATGACCCCAGGACCTCGAGGCTCCTGCCCATCCCAATTCCATCTCTCCTCAGTGCTTCCAGCTGTCCCTGAGCTGCACTTGAAATCACTGGACTCTTCCCGTTAAACATCTCAGTGTCCCCTCTCCCTGCCACAAAGTCCTTTGTAGAGCAAATGTGAGCCTCCAAGGTAGGACCCCTGCCTTGGAAACCTTCCACACCCTTGCTCTCCCTATTCGTCCCCAGGACCCAGTTCAAGCCATCAAACTGCCTTGGGCGACACCATTCACCTCGCCTCCCAGAGCACTTTTCAGTCTGTCCTCACGAGAGCCGATAGTTGGCATCACCCTGTATGAGAGAGCACCCCAGGGGACAGGGCCTGTGGCTGTGCTCTTCCCAAGAGCCCTGCACAGCACACTGCTTGGCACACTGGGGCGCTCAATTAATGACATCACCCTCTCTTGTCTGCTAACAGCAATTACAATCGTCACAATATACCAGGGAGGAGGACCTCTCATCGTTAGCCCCAACTCACAGATAAGCAAACTGGGTCATGAAGTGAAATGACTTCTCAAGGGTACCAAATAGTAAGTGCTGGTGCCAGGAGACCCTAGGGGCTGGGGGTGGGCTTGAGGATTGTGGCGAGTACCCTCTCCAGGTCGCTTTCAACTCTGACATTCAGGAAATGAAGATCTAGTTAGAAGCTAGTCGTAGACCTAGGAGCTCACTACGCCCCACCTCCCTCACCTGTCCCCACCTGACCCCGAACAAGTCTGAGACGGGCTCTGGCCAGCGCCGGGTCTCACCTGCTCTAAGCCGGGTGGGCCTGCGGAGGAAAACCAACGCAGGGGCCCAAAGCAGCCGTGTGCAGCCAGCCAGAGGGTCCTGGGGAAGGAGCGGAAGGAGGCGGCCCACTCCTTTGAGACCCCAAGCCAGCCCTCCCAGTCTCCTGGGATCCCAGCCAGAGAGGGGGCCGAAGCCCAGCGCCATCGCCAGAGGTCACGGATGCGGCTCTGGGGCAGAAAACAGCCGGAGGCAGCAGGTCCAGCGCGCATCAGAGCACGCGGCCTAAATGGGCCGCCTGGCCCTCGGGCCCGTGGCCGTGGCTGCGCTGGTGGGTCTTGAGCGAGCCTTCGCGCGCAAAGCTCTTGCCACAGCGGGCGCAGAAGTAGGGCCTCCGCTCCCCGAAGACGCCGGGGCGGCGCGGGTGCGGCGCAGGCATGCGCGCGTGGGTGCGCTGGTGGTTGAGCAGGAAGCGCGGCTCGCGGAAGCAGCGGCCGCACTGCGCGCACTGGTGCGGCTTCTCGCCGCTGTGGATACGCTGGTGCGTGAGCAGGTTCTGCTTGAGGCTGAAGCAGCGCCCGCACTCGGGGCAGGGGAAGGGCCGCTCGCCCGTGTGGGTGCGCTGATGCACCTCGAGGTTGTGCTTGACGCTGAAGGCCTTGCCGCACTCGGGGCACACGAAGGCGGCCGCGCGGCCCACTCCGGCATGCGCCTTCTGGTGCCGCACCAGGCTGGGCTGCTGCGAGAAGGTCTGGCCGCACAGTGGGCAGCGGTGCGGCTGCTCGTCCGCAGGGTGGTGGATGACCAGGCCTCGATCGTCCCCCAGGCCCTCCTCCCCGTCCCCCGCAGGGGACCTGTCCCCGGAGGACGCCAGTTCGGTCATGGGCACTTCCGGCTGCAATCACTGGCCCCTGGGGAGGCAGAAGCAGAGAGAGTAGTCAGGGGGCACCCGAGGATCACCCAGGCCCCAGCCTCAGGGAGGACACTCCCCTGGGCTCCCACGGCTTCCAGAACCCGCCACTCTCCAGTCCTGTTCGGGCCTGTGTCCCCCTGCTGGAATGCCCTTCTTTCTCCTCTACCCCTAATCACATCCTACCCCTCCTTCAGGCCTTTCTAAAATGACACTTCCTGCTAGAGTCCTTCCTTGACCTCTCCAGCCCCTCCGGAGCCACGTGACCCAACCCTGTGACCCTCACTCATCACACAGCATGCTGGTCTGTCAGGCTACCTCTGTCTCCCTGCCCTGTGGGCACCTTAAGGACAGAGCTGCTGCTTTTTTTTTTTTTTGGGGTACG
>NW_006797698.1:2498698-2507019 GCF_000442215.2 Lipotes vexillifer
GCGGAGCTCAGGCTCCGGACGCGCAGGCTCAGCGGCCATGGCTCACGGGCCCAGCCGCTCCGCGGCATGTGGGATCTTCCCGGACCAGGGCACGAACCTGTGTCCCCTGCATCGGCAGGCAGACTCTCAACCACTGCGCCACCAGGGAAGCCCAAGAGCTGCTTCCTTTTATGCCCCGCATCAAACACTGTGCCTGCCACACAAGGCATTGAATAAATGCTGATGAATAATATTCAGGGACTCCTAGTATTGTAAGTTATACTGAACCTGGATGCGTCTTATCTCTCCAACCAGATTCTCAAGAAGAGGGGTAGGGAGGTGCATCCCCAATCTGGAGGGAAGGGTGCGTCAACAGTGGTTTAAAGATACTTTTGCAAAGCTTCAAAAAAGAAACAAAAGCCCTGTAAACTCGAAAGTAACCTCAGTTAAACATAAAGGCAGCAGCTCTTTGTTTATCAAAATGAGGCATGCCTGTAAAAGGTTTGCAAGTCACTGAACCACACTGTGAGCTCCCAAAGGGCGGGTCTCAGCTTGATTCCTCTTGGCATCTGGCATCATCCCAGCAAAGCCTGGCCCAAGGCTGAGGAACACTCAAAGCTCAACAAACACCCCCAAGTTCCGTTCCATCCCGTTCACACTGGTTCTCCTAAGGATCCTCTTTCCCAGGGCACTGTGTTCCTCTTAAATTGTTTCCCACTGTCCTCACAACAGCCCTGAGTAAGGGGCTGGCTTATTGAACCCCATTTTATAGATGGGGAAACTGAGGCTCAGTGAGGCCCACTTACTTGCCCAGGGTCACACAGCAAGGTGAACCAAGACTTAGGCCTTAAGTTTCCTCACTGTCAAAAGCTCTTTTCAACATAGTAGCTGCTCACCAGCTAAGTTCCCTTCAAAACACACACACACACACACACACACACACACACACACACACACAAGACCACCACCCTCCTGGCCACCATCACAGAGCCATCAATACCCAAAGGACCACTGTTTCCGGGGCACTGTCTGCGGCCACCACCCTCATGCCTCCCCAAAACCCTAGGCTCCTGCTCTGTAGAGCGCTGGGGCCTACTGGGAGGGAAGGAGCTGGCCACTCCCCTGCATTCCCCCACCCCCAACTGGGAAGCTTGCTGGCCCTTCCCCTGGTCCTCTTCTCCACACTTCCAGATCTCTCTGCTAACCACAACCTCAGTGGACCTATCGGCAGAGTGGGGTCCCAGAGGCACCCCCTCTGTCTCCCCCTACCCTCAGGCTGGGGTGGAACGCCACTCACCCAGGAGAAGGGGACAAGTACTACTTGCAATAGACCCCACCCACAAGTCTTTCCCCAGGCAGCTGCATGGACGTTTGCAAAGACAGATCATCACCGTCCCCTTGGCCAATCTCAGCCCGGCCTTGTCTCTGGGCAGCCTCCCCACTCCCCAGCTATACCCCTGACCAAGGGCCCCGCCCGCCGAGAGGGTCCAAGGCCTTGGCCCCCCTGTCTCCCCAAGGTTCCTCCATCCCATCCCACACTCACAGACCAGGCTGCGCCCCAGTTCCTCCGGCCTCCAACAGTGGCTCTTTCCTCGAGTCTGCGCTGCCCGAGGCAAATACGGTAACTCCCCGCAGCGCCTCCCGCGCCCCTTCTCCCTCACCCTCATAAAGACGGCCAGCCTCCCGGACCGCTGTCCGTTTCAAATAGCGGCATTAATCAAAAGAGCTGACCCCACCCACCCGACCCCCCCGCGCACAGCCTTGCCAATTTCTGAGGCCGGAGCGATCCTGGAGAAATATGGTAAACTCTGCGTCGCAGCCCCACCCCCACTAAAATATGTAGGCCTCCCACTCTGCTGCAGCAACCCACCCCATTCCGCTACAAGCCCCGGCTCCCTTAGGGAATTCATGCAACCCACGCCCTCCCGCTCCCGCAGCGCCCGGGGGGAACCGCGCAACCATGGATAAATACATAATTAAGTCGCTGCGCTCGCCACTCCCGGAAAGGGTCTGCGCGGCTCCCGGCAAATACGGTAGCGCGCCTGCCGTGACCCGCCCCCAGGGGCCGGCACTGGCCTCGGTAAATACGGTAATCTCCCGCCGAGGCCCCAGCCCTGGCCTGGCCCGGGACTCACGTGGCGCCGCCTCCCCAGCCCTCCGTCTCCTCCGCAACGCCGCAGTCGCCGACGTCGCCGCAGCCGCACAGCATCCCCGTGAGGCTGGGAGGTCTAACTCGCCAACAACCTGGCTGGCGGAACAAGGAGGGCTGCGAGCCCAGCGCCCGCCGGGACAGGAGAGGGAACCAGGCGGGGGCCGGTCCGGGGGCAGAACGCCCCAAGGGCCGGGTCGCCCCAACTCCCTCCGGGCCCCCTGTCCCAGCCATTCAGGATTCAGGATTCAGGATTACCCGAGGTTCAGGATTACCCGAGGCCCCAGTTCAGCAGTTAGAGCCTCATCCTCACCTCCCTCATCCTACGGCAGGGCTAATAGCCTGGTAAGGCCCGCAAACTGACCCCAGCGCCTAGGAAACTGGGTCTGGGGGCGCTGGAGGGACAGAGCCTTTCCTTGCAAGAGAGAGAAGGGAGTGAACGCAGGAACGCCCCCTGCAGAGCCTTTCTGAGCAGGGGTTTCATGGGTGGGAGACAGAGCCCACCCTACCATATGGCTCGGGTTATGCTATTAGGAAGAATGGGGGAATAGAGGAGACACTTACACCCCTACGGTCCAGTCCTCTTCAGAACTGAGCCCATTATAGTCAAGACAAAGATATCCTGTGAAAGAGCCATTTATAACACCCAGGGGAACCAGCTGGCGTGGACAGGGCGGGGCTGAATTCGTTTCCAAATGTCATTTAATAATATCGCTTACTTCTCTTATTACAATGTCCTTTGTCACATATTATCTCGCGGGAGCCTTCCAATAATCATGTGCCGTCTAAGTTATACAGGTATTATTATCCCATTTCATAGATGGGAAAGTAAAATAAAATTGAAACACAGAGAGGCTCCCCCACCCTCCCTACTCCCCTGCGACCCACAGCTCTAAGTGGCAGAGCTCAGTAGAAAAGTAGGCCCAGTTCACTCTCCCTGGCATCACTCTGGTATCTCGACCTGCAAACAGAAACAGTGTGCCGACCAGGATGAGAAGTAATCATCTCATCCAGAGTGAGAAAATGCCTCCAAATTTACATTTTATAGACAAAGAAAGTGAAGCTGGAGAAGGAAAATGATTTTTTAAATTAAAAGTGCTAGAGGAACATCAGCTAGCCTTTTCTTTCCCGGCCCTCTGTAGCTGCCAGGTGGATGAAGCAGCTGGGATTCCGGAAGGTCCAGGCAGGTGGATATGGCTGTTAGGGTGGCATTATCCCTGATTAAGGGCTCTAGAAGACACAGGGCTCCCAGCCTCAGGAGGTCCCTCCTGCAACTCTGCAGGCACCCAGTGTGCCTTTCAGAGCCTGGGAAATGAATTCCAGGTGGGGTCCAACCCTCGGAGTAAAACCAATCCCTTTCTCCCGACACCAGACCTGAAGGTCAGGCCTGCCAGCTTTCACAGCTCGCCCCGTGGACCAGTCCATCCCAGCAGGTCCACCCTGGGTCACTCTCAGCCTCTCAAGGACCCACCCTCACCCCTACCCCCATCCATGCTGCTCCTGTAGCCCCTCACCGAGATATGTGGAGCTTCATGAGTGAGACATCCCAAGGAGATTGGTATTTCAAATAGAGGCAACAGGGAGGGAATTCTGGGAAGCCCAAAGAAATGAATCCACCAGGATAGATGTTTATGCCAGGGCGCTCCCCTGGCATTGACAAAAGGACCCCCTAACCACTGACCCATACCCACACTCTGCCCCAGGGCCTGTGGAGCTTGGTCCATGGAACTGCCATGCCTCCCAGCTCTCCAGCTCTTGTTGCAAAAGTTGTCACCTGCCAGAGGGACCAGCTTTCATCCCTCCCGCAGGCTGCAGGAGAAATGGGGACACTTAGTAAATGACCAGAATTTTTCAAAGGCAAAATCAATGATATACCTGAGGATGTCACCTATATTTTTAGCAGCATTTTCTAGGTAACCTGTGCCGACATGGAAAGGAACACAGCTGGGGACGGGGGAGGGGGAAGCCGACAGCACCACCTTTAACTCATCTCTCAGCGGGGACGCCGAGGGCTCTGGGAGGCCTGCACCCCCTGCCCTGCCTCTGCGTGTGTGACTTCTGCTAAGTCACCTCGTTTCTCTGCTTTCACACACATACACTCCCACACGCATCTCCCCTCCCGTGGTCACGTGCTGTGGTGAACACAACAGGATGGAAGCTCAGAGACATTCTGCAAATGCAGCCATGCTGCTTCGCACAGGCAGGGCCAGAGGCTGGCATGGCGAGCCCCACCACTCCACAAGGCTCATGTGACAGCTGCACTCTGGCCCCTAACAGAGGCCTGGGCTTCTCACAGCCGAGAACAGCTGGCCCGTGACCTCATTCTAGGAAGAGGCATGTGCAGCTCACCGAGTCCTGCCCAGGGCACTGTATTCCCTCCCCCACCTCCAGGGTACACCGGCTGGACAAGCGATCCCCAGGTACTCCTCTGGAGCCGCGTGGTCCCTCGCAGAGATCAGCCTGGTCATCCTCTGGCTCCCCCGGCTCTGGGCTGCATCCCCAGGGCTTCTGCACTCAGCTAGGTGATCATGCTGCCCCCCACCAACTCTTCCCGTCTCCCCAGATTGGACAGTGATCCCTAACATCCCTCCCTAAGGTACCTGTTCTGACTTCAAATAGGGATTTAGCTCACTTTTGTTTTCCCACCAGGTCCTGAGCTCCAAAGGGCAGGGACTGTGTTTTCAGCATCTCGGTATCCCAAGTGCCCAGCATATCATAGGCCCTTGGTCAATGTCTGCTGAATGAATGAATGCACGTCTGCAGATTCCACCTAAGAGTGGTGTGGTGGAGGGAAAAGGTGGTCCCTCGGCCAGCAGGTGTGCGGATGTAATGTAAGGGATGAGGGGCCCCAGACATGGCTCTGAGGGCTGGGAGGCACTGCGAGACCTGAATGGTGATGTGGGGCTCTGGGCACAAGTTCACATCTGCTTCAAAGTTCTTTTTCCTTGAAGTTAAAACCCAAGATGTGACCTAGGACATCAGTTCAACCTCTAAGCTTGCAAGTGTGCTTGATACCAGTTAATTTCTATGGCGACTGAGTTCTGTTTGGGGAAAATCCTTTCCTCCGTCTTCCATGGTACAACTTCCGTTGCCACAAATGCTGTGCAAGTAGCCACACGGGGGGTTATTTTTAAAATGACCAGAGCTATCATTTATTGCCTGCTGTGTGCCAGGTACTACACTACATGCCTTACATAGGCCCCTTGCCCAAGGTCCCGCAGCTTACATGGGAAAGCCAGAATTTAGCCCCAGAACTGACGCTACCCACTATTCCCAACGTCGAAAGAAAGCTCTTTCTAGATTGGGGTGAGGGGCAGGGGTGAGAGAAATCATTTCTACTTCTTCTCAATAGGAGCATTATTCCCAGGGCTGTACTGGCCAATAGCCACGTGTGGCCTTTTAAATTTAAATCAATTAAAATCAAATAAAATTGAAATTTCAGGTCCTCCGCCTCACCCACCACAGTTAAGGGCTCGACAGCCACACGTGGCTGGTGGCCATGGTTTTGGGTAGCACAGATACAGAACATTTCACCATCACAGAAAGTTCTCCTGGACGGTGCTGCTCTAGGGTACCGCCCCCTCCAGATCTGAGTGACCCGGGAGGCACCATTCTCTCTTTTTGTTTTTTTTTGCGGTACGCGGGCCTCTCACTGCTGTGGCCTCTCCCGTTGCGGAGCACAGGCTCCGGACGCGCAGGCCCAGCGGCCATGGCTCACGGGCCCAGCCGCTCCACGGCACGTGGGATCCTCCCGGACCGGGGCACGAACCCGCGTCCCCTGCATCTGCAGGCGGACTCTCAACCACTGCGCCACCAGGGAAGCCCACCATTCTCTTTTTAATCCAGAGGTCAGCCCATGGGGACCCATTCGTTTCCCTCCCTCCGCTAGGACCTAGTAAGAGCCTATGTATATGTGAAAACATACTATCTTCAGCCACAACACTCCTCCTCTTGCCAAAGGTCAAGGATAGTTCTTTACCAAACCCAAATTACTTTAAAAAGAAAAACCAAAGGCCTCAGCAGCAGCCCCTACTCCTGCCAGGCGCTCTCTACGAAGCCCCTGCCAGTCCCGCTCTCTCCCCTGGTCAGGGCACCTCTCCCTGAAGCTCCCTGGGGCTGGGCAGCCGGGAACCACACACTCCCAAGCAGGCTGCCGCCTGGCCAGCTGACTCGAAGCTCACGTTCCTTGCCAAGGAGGAGCATTTTCCCCGTACCTAAGTCATTTGTCTTAGCTGCCAGGCTGCTCCTAACAAAGGACACAAGGGTGACGAGGGCAGCTCCTGGAACTCCAGCCCCACCAAGCTCATCTGGTGTGTTGCAAGCTTGGCCCTGGGTCCCCATCGCAGGCAGGCACTTACCTGGCTGTGGACAGGCTATAAATAAGTCTTTTATGATCTTGGTTTGTTTACTCATGGTTGTTTTCTGTTCCCCCATGCAAGCCTTTAATCTCAGCGTATGCTCCGGAACATTTTGAACTGTAAACCACGAGGGTAGGTCTGACCTTCTTGTGTTTGATTTTTATGGCGTGTCTTTTCCTAAATTTTCTCTGACCTCGTTTATTTTTAAATGAAATGGAATTAAAATTGAAGCTGACAATGCCAGGCCTCCCTTGGAGAAGACTGCCATCGTGACAGCAGAAGAGGTTTAGGCTAACAGGAGACCTGGGACCTGCCATCCACTTGCAACGTGACCCACTGGACTAGTCCCACCGTCCCCCTCCCCCTCCCCTGTATCACTGCCCTGCCCAGGTCATAACTCGCCGTGAGATGGTGAATAAGAACGCCTTGCTGACAGAGCTGGGGCTGGGAACGATTTGTTGAAGAGTTGACCGTAGAGATTGTTCCAAGCTGTGTATCAAAATGAGTTTCCACGAAGGCCCAGGAGCTCCTCAAGGGCGGAGTCTGTGACTGCTATGGACTGCATTGTGTCCCTGCAAATTCATATGTTGACGCCCTACCCTCAATGTGGTGCCATCTGGAGATGGAGCCTTTGGGAGGCAATTAAGAATTAGGTTTAAATGAAGTCGTGAGAGTGAGGTTCGCCTGGTGAGATTAGTGTCTAAGAAGAGGAAGAGAGAGACCAGGTCCTTTCTCTCTCTCTCTCTCTTACTTCTCCCCCACTCCTTCCCGCCCTCCCACCATGTGAAAACACCGAGAAAAGGTGGTCATCTGCAAGCCAGGAACCATGCCCTCACCAAGAAAAGAATCTGCCAGCACCCTGATCTTGGACTGCCAGCCTCCCGGACTGTGAGAAATGCATGTCTGTCATTAAAGCTCCCAGCCTGTGGTGGTGTTATGCTGGCCTGAGCCGACTAAGACAATGGCTTATTCATCACAGCATCTCTGAGGTCTGACACAGTGCCTGGCACACTGGAGGCTTGTTTAGTAAATCATTGCTGTGCCACCATGCCATCCCAACCTGGTCAATGGGACGTGCACCTCAGTAATTCTTCACCCTGATGGACTTGGCCTTGTCCCCATTGTGACCCAAAGCACCCATTTTTGAAGAGGTAGTTCCCCTGGGGTCAGTGAACAGGCATTCATTCTCATGACTTTGGTGGGAGAGGGGAGCTGCAATTAGACCTCATTGACCCCAAGTCTTGCCAGTGCAGCTGTTTGATTGATCGGATCACTAAACACAGGCCATTTGTGAACGATAACACATCCTATTGTATGGAAACTCCTGTTCAACTGATCTCTTCAGTATCCGCCTGCCCTGCCGCTCAGGAACGTGGTTCAACAGGCCTCTAATGCAGACATCGTACCTCTGCGACGCTTCCTGGAGGAGCAGGGCTTACTTGAGTTGGCCTCAGAATTTCAGGAAGCAAATACCCCATCATTAAAGTGGGTTCTGATGAGATCCCAAGCGTTTTGCTTCCCTGAGCAGGGCCGGCTGGGGGAGGAGCTGCAGGAGAGGGGCAGGGCTTTGCCGGCAGACAGGGCAGCACCTGGGGCTGGGTCAGAGCGCGCTTAGGAAAACCCTTCTGATTTGGCCCCCGGCTGGTCCTCAGACCTGAACTCCCAGATGGGCACACCTCACCTATTCGTGAGGTTTCACACAGCATGGTTTGTGGTCAAAGGCCTGGACCATGAGTCAGCCGCCCTGGCTGAACATTAACCATCACCAGAATTGTGTTACCCAGGTAAGCTGGATCACCTCCATGTCTTTTTTTTTTTTTTTTCGGTACCGGGGC
>NW_006797698.1:2507231-2518641 GCF_000442215.2 Lipotes vexillifer
GACTTTCCCGGCCCGGGGCCCGACCCCGCGTCCCCTGCATCGGCAGGCGGACTCTCAACCACTGCGCCACCAGGGAAGCCCCTCCATATGTCTTTTTGTGATGCTACAACACTTCGAGCTCCTGCCAGATGAAAGGGATTAAACAAAACCTGAGAAGAGGGGTGACCGGAAGCCAGGGTGACCGCACAGCTCCTGGAGAAGATAACACTTCTCTGAGTTCAAGGGAGAACCAGGCGGGCCCCTGGAGGCAGGAAGGCACCATTTCTCTTCCTACAGAATCACCCTAGGGTTCCCCTTTTTCCTCCCACTTCCCAGCTATCCAACCCTGGTACCCCGATACCCACGCCCTCTGCAATCCCCTCCCCTCCTGTGGGAAGACATGGTCCAAGGCTACGGCCGGGCTGGAGCCCCGGGCTCTTCCGCTAGCGCTAGGGCTCCAGCCGACCCTGCTTTTGGAAGGGGATGAGAGGTGACTTTTGAGGGGCTAGAGGTCAAGGGGGGTATGTGGGAAGTGATCAAATTGTCTTGGAGAGGGAACAGGGGAGAGAATACTGCCCTCCGCCCCCAGCAAGAACTGGCCATGGGGACTGGCTGTGCTCATGGCCAAAGCTCCCTGCCCTCGTCCTGGGGCAAATGCATCCCTCCAAGCACACAAGGACCCAGAGAACAGGAAGGGTGGCTTAGAAAGGAGACCGCATGAGACAATCAATCCTTCATTTCTCTCTTCTGCTACACCGGCATTGGTAGGGATCCCAGGCAGTGCCCACCGAGTCAGGGCAGCACATTCGCTGCTCTCCTGCTGCAGGTCCCTCCCCAAGGTACCAAACCCCAGCTGAGACCACCCCCGCCCCCCAGTCCCAGCCCCTGACCATCACACACACACACACACACACACACACACACACACACACACACACACCAGTCCTAGGGTCAAGCCGGCCACCACAGCACCCTGGGCAGCGGGGCACTTGGTGTTGAGGACCATCAAACCATCCCCTCCTTCCAAAAACATGTCTTGAGTAGCCATTAAGTGCTCAGCACTGGCCTCGCACGGGCATAGGCGTGCCCCTCCCCAGCCCCAGCTCCCATCTGGGTATCACTCAGTCTGTTGAGACTCCCCCACAGGGACGCCCCTGTGCTATCTGGCAGCTGAGCGCAGCTGGCTGGTGCCACAGCTGACCAGTCCAGACCTGCGCCATCTCACCCAGGGAGCCTCACCCAGGGAGCCTCGCCCAGGGCCGTCGACAGCCCCCGCACTCAGTGCCCGAGGGCTGCGGTCCCACCTCCAAGGAAGGACACAGACGGGCCTCAACCACCACAGACACATCCAGGCTCCAGGGTGAGGATGTCTGATCTTACCTCCTCCCTCAGCCCTTCCCGGGACTTTTCCCGGCCCCCGTTTTGGGATGCTTGTGGAATTCTGTTCTCAGGTCTGAGAGCCTTGAAGAAAGCACCTTTTGATAGGGTCTTACCCACTGGGGTTCTAAAAGCCACCATTCCTGGTCATTCCCCACACGCACCACGCAAGCATCCCATCCCGCCCATGGGTCTGCTTGGGTCCAGGCCCCCTAGAGCGCCGCGCCCTTGGCGCTGGGGGTGGGCGCCAGGGCGCCCCGGTGAACGCGCTGGTGCTTGAGCAGGTGCTGCTTCTGGCTGAAGCCGCGGCCGCAGGAGGCACACAGGTAGGGCCGCTCGCCCGTGTGGTTGCGCCGGTGGCGCGTCAGGTTGGGCTTCTGGCTGAAGCGGCGCCCGCACTCGGGGCACGGGTAGGGCCGCTCACCCGTGTGGATGCGCTGGTGGATGGTGAGCGCCGACCACCAAGAGAAGCTCTTGCCGCACTCGTTGCAGATGAACTGGCGCGGCTCACCCGGCCCACCCGCCCGCGCCCGGCCCCACGGCACGTCCCCGGCCGCCCGGGCCGGCGAGGGGCCGTGCGACGGCGGCAACAGGCCGGGGGCGCCCTGGGCGGGCGGCTCGGCGGCGGCGGCGGCGTGGGCCTGCTGGTGGGCCCGCTGGTGGGCCCGCAGCGCGGCGCGGCTGGGGCGTGGCGCGGCCGGGGCGCCAGGCAGGTGCGTGCGCTGGTGCTTGAGCAGGTGCTGCTTCTGGCGGAAGCTGCGGCCGCAGTGCGCGCAGGGGTGCGGCCGCTCGCCCGTGTGGTTGCGCAGGTGGCGCGTCAGGTTGGGCTTCTGGCTGAAGCGGCGCCCGCACTCGGGGCACGGGTAGGGCCGCTCGCCCGTGTGGATGCGCTGGTGGATGTTCAGCGACGACCACCACGAGAAGCTCTTGCCGCACTCGTTGCAGATGAACTGGCGCGGCTCGGCGGGGGCGGGGCAGCAGATGGCATTGGAGGGGCTGGCATTGGAAGGGTAGTCAGGGCCAGGTGGCCTGCAGCCTCGTAGAGCATGGCGCGGGCGACAGCCCCGGTGGGCCGTGGCGTCCCGGAGCAGCGTCTGCAGCCCAGCGCGGGTGCCCTGGCGGTCCCGGGCGTGCGCGCGCTGGTGGATGCGGAGGCCCACCTGGTGGCGGAAGCAGCGCTCGCACTCGGGGCACGGGTGGGTGGCGGGCCGGGAATGGGTCTTCTGGTGCTTGAGCAGGTGCTGCTTCTGGCTAAAGCGCCGAGCGCACTCGGGGCAGCAGAAGGGCCGCTCGCCTGTGTGGTGCCGCTGGTGGCGCGCCAGGTTGGGCTTCTGGCTGAAGCTCTTGCCGCACTTGCCGCACGGGTACGGCTTCTCGCCGGTGTGGGTGCGCTGGTGGATCTTCAAGGTCGACCACCAGCTGAACCTCTTCCCACAGTCCGGGCACACGAAGTGACCCTCGCCGGCAGAAAGAGCGGGGCGCAGGGGGCTGGGGGTCACCCCCGGAGCCCGGCCTGCCGGCCCGCCGTCCTGCTCAAAAGGAGGGGCCCACCTTGGACCCCCAGTCTCCTCCTGTCCCCCCCAGGCTCGAGGCTTCCCCACCGTCTGGCATGGCGGGACGCCCCGACGCTGCTGGAAAATGTTCTCCTTATCCTTCTGGGAAAGCGCAGCCTGTGGCCCCAGCGTCTGCAGCAGCCACTCTGGCTTCTCTTGCTTGATCTTCATGACCAGCACATCTCCTGCCGGAGGCAGAGGGAGAGAGACGGCGAGAGTCATTCGGTGCTCGGTGGGGTGGAGGGAAAGGGCGGGAGGGAGGGAAGACGTGTCAGGAGGGCAGAGCTTGGCAGAAAATAGGGCGGGAGAAAAGGATGCAGAGGAAGAGGAGAGGAGGGAGGGTGGAAAGGACAATAAAGGGGAGACTGGGCTGTGCGGGAGAGCAAAGAAAACAGACAAGGAAGAAACGATAGGTGAGCGTTGCTGTGCCAATGACCCCGCTGCCCGCCTCCTCCATCCTGAGGCCCAGGGGAGTCTTCCGACCCAGGAAGCAAGCAGAAAGTGGCCAAGTTTCAAAACATCTCCTTCTCTTCCTAAGGAAATGGATGTGTTGGACACTTGCTGGACGAGTGCATGTCCAGTCCCCCCAGGGGTTGGGCAGCCAAGCCCTGCATCACCGCCAGGCCTCTCCGGGGCAGCAGCCGTGGTGCGTCAGCACCTTACCTTCTTGGCAACCTCACCTTTCTTCAACAAAAGCATGAACAAGAAAGTAGGCCAGAAATGTCTCAGCACCCAGAACAGGTGTTGCGTCGTTCTTGTACTAAACGAATCCTACACAGCAGCAGCACACTCAGCTGCTAACCCACCCCTTACACTGTGCTCAGGTCAGAAGGGTGCTTTGCTTCTGGGCTCATGGACATAAGCCATGATGGAAAAGGTTTGCTGTAGACACTGCATACAGACTGTCTGATTCCATTTATACATAGGTCAAAAGCTGGCAACTAATGGATGAGTTAGAAGGGTAATGGTCCCCTGATAGAGGGCACTGTGGTTGGAAGGGGGCCTGGGGCACTTCTGGGGCTCTGGCAATGTTCTCCTTCTGGATCTGGGTGCTGGTTATGTGGGTGTGCTCACTTGGAGAATTTATACAGCCCGCGACCTGTGCACTTTTCTGTGTTACACTTCAAGAAAAAGTTTATGTTCAATAAAAAATAAATGAAACAGTTGTGAACAAAGAAGAGAAACTCTAAACAACAGTTGCCAATCCACCTGCCAATGCAGGGGACACGGGTTCGATCCCTGGTCCGGGACGAGTCCACACCCCACGGAGCAACTAAGTCCACGCACCACAACTGCTGAGCCTGCGCTCTAGAGCCTGCGAGCCACAACTAGTGAAGCCCGCACGCCACAACTACTGAAGCCCGCGCAACTAGAGCTCGTGCTCCTCAACAAGAGAAGCCACCAAAATGAGAAGCCCGCGCGCCGCAACTAGAGAAAGCCCGCGTGCAGCAACGAAGACCCAACGCAGCCAGAAAAAAAAAAAAACGCTGTCAATATTAAAAATACAACAAAGCAAACCCTAAGGAAGTAAGAGGAAGGAATTAATAAAGACAAAAGCAGAGATGATGGGATAAAGGGAACATAAAGATAAAAAAGGGATTCTGATAAATCCCAAAATACCATGTATAGACATTATATCAATTTGAAAAATCTATGTAAAATGGATGATTTTGCGAGGAAAAATAAATTAACAAAACTGACTCAGGAAAAGGTAGAAGCCATGTCTATAGAAACAATTAGAAGAGACTGAAAAGAAAGCTAAAGTTCAACCTCGAAAATGGGTAACTGGCCACTGAACCGTACGAAGAGGTTCTACTAAAACTTCACGGGAAGGGCTGTTCCCAGCTTACATAAACTGTGACCATGCCTAGGGCAGGGGGAGGGGGGAAGCTTACATGTTAACATGACCCAGAATAAGACAAGGGTGGGGTAGCAGGAAATTATAGGTTTATCGTTCTTTGAAAGTAGATGCAAAAAAACAAGCAAAAACACTGGCAGAGCAAGTCTGGCAGTGTTAAGAGAACAATCTCTCATGGCTTTGCTGGATCTTCCCCAGGAAAGCGAAGGTGACTCAACACAGTTCATGACATTAACCTTTTAAACATTAAAAACCTTATACTATCTCAATAGATGTGAAAAAGTCCCATGATAAAATTCAGCATCATTTCTGGAGGGAGAGAAGGAAAAGGGAAAGGCGGGAGGAGGAAGAGAGGGAGGAAGGAAGGAAGCTCTTAGCAAACCAGGAACATAAGGAAATTTTCTTAGGTTGACAAAGGAGCTGTATTAGAAACGGCAGCAAATGTTATAACCGAAGGCAAAAGATTAGAAGCCTATTCAAGTTAGGAACAAGGTGAAAAAAGAAAGATATATATAAATATTGGAAAGGAGGAGAGAACTGTCATTTGCTGATAATTATTAACCTAGAATATGCATGAGAATCCACTGATGAAGATTTAGAAATAAAAGTTTCAACAAAACTGCCAGATACAAACCATTAAAATTCATAACTTTTTAAAATGGCAATAAAGTAACTGTAAGTATACCTAATATATAAGCAAAACATAAAGAAAACTATTAAACTTTATTGCAGGGATAAAATGTAAATAAAACAACAGGGACGTCATATTCCTAGATAAGCTCTCCATTCCAAAATGTTTAAATTCAGTGTAATCCTAATTAAGTAAATTATAACATTTACTATGTGTGTAAATCACCCAGAAATTCTAAAAATGAGCAAGGAAGAATTTGGCTTATGCAACATTAAAAGCTAAAACACTATCACCACACACCCATTAGAATGGCTAAAATCCAAAACACCGACAACACCAAACGCTGACAGGGATGTGCAGCAACAGGAACTCTCATCCATTGCTGGTGGGAACGCAAAATGTTAAGGCCACTTTGGAAGACAGTTTGTCTGTTTCTAACAAAACTAAAGATACTCTTACCATACGATCCAACAAATCACTCTCCTATGTATTCACCCAAAGGAGTTGAAAACTTATGTCCACACGAAAACCTGCACACAGATGTTTATAGCAGCTTTATTGATAACTGTCAACACGTGGAAGCATCCAAGAGATGTCCTTCATTGGGTGGATGGATAAACAGTGGTACACCATACAATGGAGTATTATTCAGTGATAAAAAGAAATGAGATCTCAAGTCATGAAACGACATGCAGGAAACTTAAATGCATATGACTAAGTGAAAGAAGCCAATCTGAAAAGGCTACATACACACTGTATGATTCCAACTATATGACATTCTGGAAAAGGCAAAACTGTGGAGACAATAAAAAGATCAGTGGTTGCCAGGGATTGAAGGGTCAGGGGGAAAGGGATGAATAGGCAGAGCACAGAGGATTTGTAGGGCAGTGAAACTCCCTGTATGATACTGTAATGGTAGGTACAGGCCATTAAGCATCTGTCCACAGAATGTACAACACAAAGAGTGAAGCCTAATGCAAACTATGGACTTTATTTAATACAAATGTGTTAGTAAAGTTTCATCTACTGTAAAAAGTGCACCATTCTAATGCAAAATGTTAATAACAGGAGGAACTGTAGAGAAGGGTATAGGGCACTCTTTGTCCTTTCTGCACATTTTCTCTGTAAACCTAATATTGCTCTAAAAAATAAAGTCCATTTAATAAAAGTCTTGACTGATGCAGTTGTATTGACACGGCTGTTCCATAGTGAGCCAGGTGAGGTGAGGCTGTGAGTGAGAGTCCCTCCCCCCACCAAAAAAAAAGGCTAAAAACAATCATTAAAAGTGTAGAATAGGGTTTCCCTGGTGGTGCAGTGGTTGAGAGTCCGCCTGCCGATGAGGGGGACACGGGTTCGTGCCCCAGTTCCGGAAGATCCCACATGCCGCGGAGCGGCTGGGCCCGTGAGCCGTGGCCGCTGAGCCTGCGCATCCAGAGCCTGTGCTCCGCAACGGGAGAGGCCACAACAGTGAGAGGCCCGCGAAACGCAAAAAAATAAAAATAATAAAAAATAAAGTCCGTATCCTTCAGAGAAATATGCTGAAACATTAATATATTAATTGATCTGATGACCAGGAGAAGCAAATACAGTATTAGAAGAATTAGGAGAATTTGTTTCGAATCTAGAGGTAATTGATAATCTTCAACAGGATGCAAAACATAAAAACTAAATTTAAAACCCCTGTACGACACAGGATACTGCATATGAGCAAACTAGAAATGATCGTGGGGGGCAGCCTTTTCCAACAGAGCTTTCCACAGAGTGAAAACATTTTACATCCAAGCTGTCTGATACATGTGGCCTCTAGCCACAGGTGGTTACAGAGCACTTGGAATGTGGCTAGTACTACCAAGGAACTGAACTTACTTTTTTTCATTTAAATCTAAATTTAAATTTAAATAACCGTATGTGGCTATTGGCCACCGACTGGACAGCACACGTCTATCCAGAGTATATAGAGGACTCCTATAGATGGGATGAAAAGAGGTGCACCCTCACTAGTAATCAGCAAAGCACAAAATAACAGTGTAGCATCTTTTCACCCATCACAGCAGCAAATATTGAAGAGGTTGATAATATCCCGACTTCACAATACACATGGAAATTACATAGGAGGATAAGTACAACATGGGGGCCTAAATGAATTCAGACTCTTTGAGGACAACTTGACAGTGCTTATTCAAATTATAAATGTGTACAATCTTCCACCCAGCAATTTCGCTCTAGGTGTTTATCCTAAGAAATACAAATGAGTCCAAAGAGGAACGCCTAAGTACATTCACTGAAGTGCTATCTGTAATTAAGAAAAAGGGGGGAGCAACCTAATTAGCCATCAATAATAGTCTAATAAAATTTTCACTCCCGTCATAAAGTGGAATACTGTGCAGCGATTGAAAAGAGCTATATATGCTCATGTGAAAAGATTGCGAAAACATTTTAAGAGAAAAAACAAAACTGAAAATCAGTATCAGTCGTCTGATCCAACTTATGGAAAATAAAACCATACCTCTCTGTGTACATACACATGCCCGATCCAGGACGGTTCGCACCAAACCCAAGATGGTGGCCACCCTGCAGGTGATATGGACCATAGCAGAACTAGATGGAGAAGTCAAAGGGGACTTACACTTTATATGTGTTATTTGAATATTCTCATAAAAATTCAAACATTATAATTTTTAAGTCTTTAAAATATCTTAGGAAATAAAGAGAAAACCTCCCGTCTAATCTGGTGGCCTTTAGTTTTGAGGCCAAAGAGCTCTGCACTCACTCACTGGCCTCACTGGCCCCACTCACTGGCCCCACTCCACAGACTCACTGGCCACGTGGGGGCAAAGAAACCGATGTGGTTTCCACCTGGCGAAACGATGCTGTGAGGCCTCCCCAGATGCTCGGTTGTGAGAGGTCATTTTATCAGGAGGAATAATTTGAAAATGAAAGTGGTGATTTAAATTGTGCGCTGGCAGGAATCGAAAACCCATGTGTAATGAGCTTCACTGATTCAAAGAATGTTTCCTTAGATGCACTGAATTGTTGGCCAGCGGAAGTATTTAACAGGGCTAGCTGTCCAAATTGGTGGTCATGTAGTGAATCCAAAATATACTCCAGTCAGAGGGGCACCACTGTCCCCAAGTGACAGGACACCCATTAATGCCCCAGAGCCCCACAAAAGCCACTGCCTTTCCCTGATTAAACCTGGCCTTGATATCCATCACAGTGGCTGGGTTGCACGAGGAGGCCCTGAAGCCCAGGGGTGGTGTGTGTAGACCTGTGATGTGTGTTGTTGGGACTTCAGTCGTCATGGGCACCTTCCGTAGGGATCAGGCACTGATACAGAGGAAAACAGGCTTGTGCCTGCCTGTTCCAAAGGTACTGGTCCTCAGTCAGCATAAAAAGCTCTAAATGGTTCAGATAAAATAAAAAGGTGCTAAAAGGAGAGCTGTTGCTTAATGGGTAGTTTCTGACATTATGGGAAAATTTGAGAAATGGATAGTGGTGATGGCTGTACCACAGCGTGAATGTGCTTCATGCCACTGAACTGTACCCTTAAAAATGGTTAAAATGGGGCTTCCCTGGTGGCGCAGTGGTTGAGAGTCCGCCTGCCGATGCAGGGGACACGGGGTCGTGCCCCGATCTGGGAAGATCCCACATGCCGCGGAGCGGCTGGGCCTGTGAGCCATGGCCACTGAGCCTGCGTGTCCGGAGCCTGTGCTCCACAGCGGGAGAGGCCACAACAGTGAGAGGCCGGCGTACAGAAAAAAAAAAAAAAAAAATGGTTAAAATGGTAAATTTCATGTTATGTATAATATATTTCACCACAATTAAAAAAACACACATAAAACAAAAATAAAGTAAAAGGTACCTGAAAGAGGTAAGCTCCCAATTATCTGAAAGCTCTGGCCTTCCAGAAGAGTCATTCCTTCAGCCTGGCCAGCAGGCGTGGCAGCCTGTGGAGGCTGAGCTCACGGGGGCCCCCAGGCCTCAGTGGCTCCAGGGTCCAGGCCGGTGTTTTTCTACCTCTTCCCAAAGCTGCAGCTGTGGTACGGGGCAGAGAAGGCCCTGGTGGAGCCCATCTCTCACGTCTGCATTAGGATCTCCCTTACGAGTTTACGTGGGCAAAAGGATCCTTCAGCTGAAATGTTTGGAACTGTCTGCCCTAGGTTTTCCTGTAATTACTGTAATGTCAGCCTCACACACACAAACACACACACACACACACCTCGAGTGCTCTCAGCGTTCAAAGCGACAGCCTTGGGCAGGGGTTGGGGGGGACTGGGAAGTGGGGTGGCTGAATTCACTGCCGTCTGTGTCAGGACACAGCCCCAGAACAGTGTGGTGTCCATGTATCATACTGCCTCCTTTGAGCTGGTGTTTTGTTTCTTTTTTATCCAATTGCCTGATTTTTGTCTCATCTTAGGCCCACTGCAGTGATTGTCCTGGGAGGGCGGGGGCTCTGGGGTCTGCAGGGCAACTCCCCTGGAAGGGGTGGGAGGTAAAGAAGCTTGGTCACTGTGCTGAGCAAGGGGCAGAGTTCCCAGGCCTGGGCCAGTCCCCTCTCCCGAGGCCAGAGCCACCGTGCAGCCCAGCTACACCCAGAACAGGGCCTGCCACAGAGGCTGAGAGCGGGTCTCAGACCAGGGGCTGCTCCATCCCAGAAGCGGGAAGCGGGTGGCTGGGGAGGGGTCTCCACGGGGTATTTCCCACTCTCAGCGGCGCCTGCCCCCTGCCTGGGAGACACCAGGACTAACTGTTGTGTTTCCTCACCACTGGCTCCAAGTGCATCAGCTGACACAGACCATGAACTGTGTGACCCCGGGAAGCTTAATGGACCGAACTGGAGACACTCTCCTGACCAACCAACAGCAGGGCTTGTTGCGACTACGTGTCCTCCCCAGAGCGCTGGCTTTCGGTGTGTGATCAGCGCCAACACCAAGCACTCCCCGATCTAGCACTTGACAGACACTTGATCTTCCCCCAGCAGATTTCTGCACGGTGTGTGTGTGTGTGTCCGTGTGTATGTGTGTCCGTGTGTGTGTGTGTGTGTCCGTGTGTGTGTGTCCGTGTGTGTGTGTGTGTGTGTGTCCCTGCCTGGCAAGCACAGGCTGGGCTTTGTCAGTTCTTAGCCCCCTAGTCTGTGTTTGCTCCATCCTTGGACGTGACCTCAGTGTCCTGGTCCCACCGTGTGGTTCTACAGGCCACCAGCAACTCCTGCTCAGCTACAGAGAGACGGGGAAGACGGGGCTGGGGAGGGGCCGTGGTGGGCTCCCACCTGGTCCTCTTCTCTTACCTGTGCTGCTGTCGCCAGCCAGGCCACTCTCCATCCCCGGAGGCCCCTCGGCATCAGCACGGCGGCTCCCTGCCCGGCCGTCTGTGGGTGAGATGGGAGAAAAGGAAAGAGAGTTGGCCTGTGGGACAACGGCAAATGCCACTCACAGGAAGCAGTCCCTCTTTTTCAAAAGCTTTTCTATGACCTCTGCTGAAATGAGCAGGATTTTTTTAAAAAGCACATATACCTGCTAGGCAGGTAAAATATGTATAATTCCCATTTTATGAAGAATAAACTGAGGCCAGAGAGGGCCGCTGACATGCCCCAAGTGACAGAGGTGGCCGAACGGCAGAGCTGCGCAAGGTCCCTGGGCTTCTAACTCCCAGACCAGAGCCTCATGCCCACACTCTCATCACCTGCGGGGTGGGGTGTGAAGGTTGCCACAAGAGAGAACCAGAAAACTCAAATAAGTTTAGAGACACCCCCTACCCTGCAACGTGGTCATGAGGACACCCTGGAGGGAAGAACCATCCCTCCAAAATCACCAGCCCCCCGTCTCTCAAAGCCCCCAGCCAGGTTCCAGCACAAACCCTTCTGGGGCCTCACAGCCACCCCCCACCCCCAGGCAAGAACACACGTGGCCAACCTGGGTCCTAGGGACCTGATCCCTCATCCACCAATCTGGGGCTCATCTTTTTTTACTCTTCAGTCTTTCTTTTTTTTTTTTTTTTTTTTTTTCGGTACGC
>NW_006797698.1:2518802-2519633 GCF_000442215.2 Lipotes vexillifer
TGCATCGGCAGGCGGACTCTCAACCACTGCGCCACCAGGGAAGCCCCCTCTTCAGTCTTTTGAACATCTCCCGACTGGCTCATTTGGTGCCTGGAACGTGATTGGGATGGGTCCTGCTGCTCTGACCCCTTGGCGTGGCCCCTGCCACTTCCAGGCCCCAGACTAAATGTCACCTCCTCTGAGTGGTCTTCCCTGGCAACCCCGTGTAAAGTCACAACCCTAACCCCACCTCCCATTCCTCCCTGACACTTTTCGCCACCGGACAGGATATTTACTTTTCTGCTTATTCCCCGACAGGAATCGAGGACAGGACTTCCCGGGCTCACTGCCGAGTGCCAGGGTCCGGGACAGAGCCCGCACGTGGAGGGCACCAAAACAGCCGTGTGTGGCACGAACATGCTGCTGGTTACGTGTGCTCAGGGATGTGGCCGCTGCACGTGGTGCTGTGGGCAGCCCCCCTGAGGTCGGGGATCTCGTTTCCTACGCCTGCACCCCCAGACCCCCTGCACTCCCAAACAGGCCCCAGCCTCTGCCCCACGAGACGAGAGGCTGGGCTCACGCTGCAGGACCAGGAACTTCTCCTCGGCCACCGCTCGGGCTCAGGGAAGCCAGCCTCCCCTTGCTCCACACCTCGGGCCCCGGAGAGCCTCCCAGAAACCCCATTCTAAGGGTCTCCCCGCTTCCTTCTCCCAGGTCCCCTTCCAGCGGCTACTCTGGGGACAGGGACCCAGGCTGGAGATGTGGACCCTGCCCGGGTGGGGGGCAGGGTTGTCAGGGAGATACGAATCTGAGAAATAGAAAACTCACCCTCCCTGGTGCAGAAAGGGAAAG
>NW_006797698.1:2519643-2531549 GCF_000442215.2 Lipotes vexillifer
CGCTTTCTTTCAGAGCATTTTCTTTAGAAAACTTCTAACTCGAAGTTCTTTCTCTGCCCCTTTGAGGTGCATGTAAATCTTTTTAAAGCTCACTAAGCCTCTTGCTGGCTTTATAACCCGGGACCGTCTTTCTCGAGGATCTGGGAGCCATCTTTCCGAAATGCAAACATCAAGGAAACAGCGGCCAGTGTCCCCTGCCCGTGGGTGGTGGGAGCCTAACTCTCCAGCAGCACCGGGCTCCGGGCTGCAAACCTCCTCCTGTCACCAGGATATAAGAAGTGGATGTTTCCTTTGCATAAAGGCAATTAGCTACCACGGGTGGCCACCCAATTCCAGGCGAATTTAGGGTGAACTCTGTGTGACAAATGGTGCTGTCATGTCCTCTTACCCGAGGACAGGCTATGCTTTCCCTGGAGAACATGTGTGCAGTGGGGCTGCCCCTGCTGGACTGTGTAACAGGTGAGATTTCTGTCTACAGTCTTTTAGCAAATTGCCTGTGATGTGCACCACATTCCAGTCTAATGCTTATTCAGTTAAAAATGTGTTTTCTTTCTCTCCTACTTTTGCGGGGAGTTTTTCTGAGTTGGCAGGAGATTTGCTTTTTAATTCTATTTCCCCAAAAGGGGTCTGTTACGCGCTCCTGCTGTGGGTTACTATAGACACTGAAACCTGCCTGTGGTGCAGAGAAAAGGGGACCACAAATGAGGGCAGGAGAAGGCCCCCCCTTGGGGCCCCTGATGGATGCCAATGCTCCTGCCTTAGCACCACATTTTCCTTCCAGGTCACTCTGCATCCCAGGCCGTGGGGTAGCCTCTCGCCAACTGGAGATTTAATGTCTGCCTAAGGAGACTCAGAGGACTGGCGGACAAAGAGGCCGCTTTGATATGGGGAACCTCAGACAGGGCGGTGGAGGCTCGGGCCACAACTCAGGGCAAGGACAGCAGGTGGGACTTGGGCTCATTCACAAAACCCCTACACAACACAACTGAGGCCCCTTAAGCCAAATCAAATCAGTCCTACTTGATCCATTCTGTCTTAAGAGGTATTACTAACTCAAAATCGCCTAAGGTGGCAGAAGGGCTTCAATTCTTGGTGACCAGTTCACAGGGAGTCACTGAGCTGCACCAGAGCTCGTGGTCCGAGAAAGAACAGAAGTGGAAATGGAAGGAAAGGACCCTCATGGGCCCGAGGGGGGAAGGAAGAAAGGAGAGGGCAGGGGACAGGAGCAGGGGGCAGGGGCTATGTCTTGGGGGCCCATCTCCACCTGTGTGCTCAGGTGGGATGTGTCTGGAAAACAGGCCAACAGGTGTCCTCAGACAAACCCCTGAGACAAGCTGAACGGCAGAAGGTCCCTGCATGCGGCAGCGTCTTTCCAGGCCGGCCAGGCCCCCGCACACCCCACCCTGATGCACCGCACTGCACACCTCTTCTCCCCCCACCAGACACATCACTCAGCTGACTGGAGACAGAGATGCCCGGGGACGCGGCGAGCAGGCCGCCCAGCAGAAGACCCTGGCCAGAAAACAGGAGGCCACGGGGGCCGATCCCCATCCACCAGTGCCCACACCGAGTCCCTAAGGGCCACACCCAGCTCCCCGACCCCAATCTCTGATGACCTTTCCCCTCCCTGCCCAGCAGGTCCCGTGGAGGGTGGGACACACGCAGGGGGTGGGTCTCAGGACAGGGCCCCAGTCACCTCCTCCTTCCCAGCCCCTGGCTCTGGGTCAGGCCGCAGTTGGGATGAGAGCCCCTTGACGGGGAGGCTTTGCGGGACAGCTGCCATACAACTGCCGCGTCACACAAGGCGGGACTGTGGCCTGGGGCAGCTGCTGAGGTCTGGGGGCAGGGAAGGTAACAAAGGGGTTCGATCTTAGCATAAATTTGGGGGGAAGGCAGACAGCAGCTGGGGGTGTACAAAGGCCACGGGCCGGGAGAGGCGGTGCAGGGACACGTCTGGGTCACTCCTCACCCTCCAGATCTCAGGGCCCTGGACCTTTTCCACCAGCCAAGTACATCTCTCTTCACAGACTCAGGCCCCACATGGGGAAGCAGGAGATGGCACCTCATGTGTCCTCTGTCACCAGTGGAGTGGGGACCGGCCACGTGCCCTCCACCAGTAGCTCAGGCTTTGAGGGATGCATCTCCCCAACTCCAGCCAAAGGCCCAGCTCACAGGCCCTGCTCGACTAATAGGAGCCCCACCCAGGGCGACACCATCTGCCACCCTTCACCCATGTGCACAGTCCCTCCCCACAGGAAACCGCGCACAGGAGGCAGTCTTCCTAAGGTACGCTGCCCATCAAGCTGACCGCCCTCACACCAGTAGGTCAAGTCCCCCGGGGAGCAGCCCAGGCCAGTGTTTGGAAGGGGATGGGCGAGGGCCCGCAGGCTCCAGCTAGCCCTCACCCTGAGGGTGTGCTCTCGGAGTCCTCCGGGGGGATGGAGACTCTGTCTGTCCTTCCCTCATTCACTGAGAGGGCGGGGGCTTCCCTGGTCACCTCGGTATTGACCTGGCTCTGGAAAGAAAAGGGGGTGACAGCCAAGACTCGGTAGGGACAGGGAGACCGACTGTGTACCAGGCACTCAGCAAGCTCCGCCCACTTCATCCTAAGGAGCCACGGCTCTGAGACGTTAAGCGGTTTGCTCAAGGTCACACAGCTAATAAGTGCTGGAGCCAGGACCAGCGAACTGGGGTGGGCCTGCCCCAGCCAGAGGCCCTGCTCCTGACCATGCTGCCTCCAAGAGAAGGTGCAGAGTGTACCAAACCTTAAGCCACCAGGGCCTCATTTTCAGGAGTCTGGCCTCTAGACCCACATGTTGGCTATTTAAGTGTGTATAAATTAAGTTTAAAATTCAGTTTCTCATCCACACTGGCCACGTTTCAAGTGTTCAACAGTCACACGTGGCTAGAGCCACCATAACATCCAGCAGAAAAGAAGATTTCCAGGTTCACGAAGTTCTGCTGGGCGACACTGCACTAGATATAAAGCTCCAGAATGGCGGTGGCCCTGCCTGCCGGGGCCTGGGATGCAGAAGGTGCTCAGTTTATACTGGATGAATGAATACATGAATGAACGAATGAAAGAAATGGGAAGACTGAAGACGGGGCCCCTCTGGCCCCAATGCTTCATCACTAACAACAAATACCTCAGGACAGGTTAATGATGTCCCCAGCCTGGGAAATGGATTTCAGTTAATATCAGTGGATGTTTCATTTAAAATATACAATCATAGGTGGTTGCCAAGGGGGAGGGGGTTGGGGGAGGGATGGAGTGGGAGGTCAGGGTTAGCAGATGTCAGCTTTTATATATGAACGGATAAACAACAAGGTCCTACTGTAGAGCACAAGGAACTATATTCAATATCCTGTGATAAACCCTAATGGAAAAGAATATATAAAAAAAGAGGGCTGCCCTGGTGGCGCAGTGGTTGAGAGTCCGCCTGCCGATGCAGGGGGCGCGGGTTCGTGCCCCGGTCCGGGAGGATCCCACGTGCCGCGGAGTGGCTGGGCCCGTGAGCCATGGCCGCTGAGCCTGCGCGTGCTCCGCAACGGAAGAGGCCACGGCAGTGAGAGGCCCGCGTACCGCAAAAAAAAAAAAAAAAAAAAAAAAGTAAACAAGGAAAACTTAAATATATATGAACGGATAAACAACAAGGTCCTACTGTAGAGCACAAGGAACTATATTCAATATCCTGTGATAAACCCTAATGGAAAAGAATATATAAAAAAAGAGGGCTGCCCTGGTGGCGCAGTGGTTGAGAGTCCGCCTGCCGATGCAGGGGGCGCGGGTTCGTGCCCCGGTCCGGGAGGATCCCACGTGCCGCGGAGTGGCTGGGCCCGTGAGCCATGGCCGCTGAGCCTGCGCGTGCTCCGCAACGGAAGAGGCCACGGCAGTGAGAGGCCCGCGTACCGCAAAAAAAAAAAAAAAAAGAATGTATACACGTATATCTGAATCACTTTGTTGTACAGCAGAAATTAACACAACATTGCGAATCAACTAGACTTCAATAAAGAATATTGATAAAATACAGTCATAGGCATACGCGAAGAAACGGATCTAAACACTAAATGCACACAAACATATCCAGAGACGATCATATCTAACATCCAAGGCGGCTAAGTACACAAACGTTCAAAGATGCAAAAATACAGAGATACTCATACACATGAGAATACCTGCAAAATTGCATATGCAAAGTAGAAAGATTGAAATATTAAAAAATCCACGCATACACCTACAGATCCAGAGACACAAGTGTGCCAACGTGAACCGCACGAGCACAAATCACTCCCCTTTCACAATGGAGAAAACAGCAATGGACTCCCTGCTGACGCAAGTATCCTCACAATCCATGACCATCCCTCCAGGTCCACTGCTCCAAGGAACGGAACTCAGGGGATGATGCAGCCACCGGGAGAGGAAGCGACAGCGGGTGATGGGGAACAGTCACCTGCTGGGGTACCGGTGGGGTAGGCTGATGGGAGGTGGGCGGCGTGAGGCAGCAGCTCTGCAGCTGGAGGGGAGAAGCTGGAGGGGCACAGAAAGCCCTAGAAAGAGGACAGGGCTCTGCCCAGCAGGCCAGTGCAGCCCCAGCCCCAAGGCCACGCTGCAGGGGTCTGGCCAAGAGGCGGTGGCAGGCCATTCCCCTCTCCCCTGGGAACCTGAGCCCAGACTCCTCGGCCAAGTCTGCCCCTCGCAGTGCACTCGCATTGGCTGCCCCTCTCCTCAGACCCACGCACGCCTGGACCCAGGATCAGGGGCCCTGAGTTCTAGCCCACCTGTCCTTGGCAAATCACTTCACCTCTAGGCCTAGGTTCCCAGTGGCGAAGGTGACTGAAAACGCCTGCTTCGGGGGCTTGCTGTGAGCATCAGGTTGGGGGACACACTAGACTTTCTAAATGGTCTTTTCTCTCTTTCTCGTGGCCTGAGAACAATCCACACCCGAAGGTTCTGAGCCCTCTCTCCGAGCAGCACCCCATGGCCAGCTCCCCCTTCCTAAACTGTTACCCTTCAAGCTGCTTCAGAATCTCCGGAGGCCCCCGGCGCACACACAGGAACCCCAAACTCTGCTCAACAACGGGAGCCCGCCTCGCAGAGGAACCGGGTGCGGACAGCTTTCACGGCCAAGGCTACCTGCAGAGCTGTGCTGACAGAGCAGCTCTAGGTACCACCTCTCCCGGGAGATGGAGACTGGGTGGGGAGACGGCCTCCTCTGGGCCAGGCTGTGGGCCAGGGGTAAGGAGAGCAGGGCCGGGTCTGGGCCCTGAGCGCCAGGCAGGGGGCTGGACTAAAGAGAGCCGTGGACGCTTCTGCCGGCTCAGCTCAGGCGAGCCCCACGGCCTCACACCCCGACTTTGTTGCGGGGAGGAGCTGGTGTAGCCTCTGTCTCCCAGGACTGACTGCACAGCCCCCAGGCCCTCTCCCAAAGCCAGTCCTACGCAGGCCACTCCCACGCGAGGCCTGGCCCCTGGGCTTGTGCTCTGGCTCATCTCTGGACAATCAGCGCCCTCTCCAGGCATCGGTCCCCCATCCCTGCGCCCACTTCACCTTCCTCTCTCCTCCAGCGTTCCTGACCGAGGGGGAGACGCAAGCCATCCCCAACAAGTGGCTTTAAAATGGTATCGGAAAGGCAGGGCAACTGCTGTTCCCACCTTCTATGGCCCGGTGCCCGAGGACAGACAGGCAGGCCGAGGTCCTAGCCCAGACCAGGTGAGCATCACCTCCACCCACCACCTAGAAGCCTGCCTCCACCCCACATCCCAGCATAAGGCATGCCCGGCATCCTTCTACAACTCCCAGAACAATCCCCGAGCCCCTCCGGGACCCCCACCCCATCCTCCTCTCCCATCAGCCTCCCTGCTCCTCCCTCGATCCTCTCCGACTTCCCGGATATACTCACCACCGGATCAGGTGTCCCCACGCACGCTCACTGTTACCTCTTTCAAGCCCTCGCCCATCCTCCCCCTTCTCCCCATCCCCCCCTTCCTACTCCAGCATCTGCAGACCTCAGCCTCCCAAGCACCGTGGGGTCCTCAGTCCCAGGACAGGGGGAGGAAGAGGGCAGGGCAGGCCATCGTCCCACAGAAAGACCACACGTAGCAGAAGGAGCCCAGGACAGGGAGGCCAGAGACCTTGGGACCGGGTTTGCTTCTGGTTAGTCACGTGACCCCGGGCCAGCCACTTTCCTTCCCTAGGCCTCAGTTTCCCCATCTGCAGATGGAAATAATGCTTGGTCCTCTGTACAGAAATGTTATATCAAGCAGTGGGAGGGAAACACTGCGAAAGGACTCTGGAAAATGTTCACAAAGGTGCAAGATGAATTCTTTTTAGGTCACTGCATTGCCATCACCCCCTCCCCACTACCCAGTTGTCAGAACTGATAGGAAGAGCCCAGTTCAGTGATTTCAGTTTGCTTCCGCCAGCATTCCCTGGGAACCAGGTCCAGGGCCGGCCAGGGCAGCCAGGGCAGCTGCCTTATCCCATCATGCCTGCCCACCTCCCAGAGGTCCCGGATTCAACCCCATGCCAGTCCCCAAGGCACCTCCTTCCAGGACCCCTGCCCCACCTGCCCTGCCCAACATGCACACCTTTGCTGGGACTGCCACTCCCCCATCTCCCCGCTCCCAGGCCTGTCCCCCACCCATGGCATCCCCATCCCCAGTCTTTGCTCACCTGTCTCCCTTTAGAGGATAGAACGTCACCCACATTCTTCTGCCCCAAATCTAAGACTCAGGAGCCTGCCAGGGCCTGGGGACCCCCATTACCTGATCGAAGGCAAGGGATGAAACCAACTGCTAACAACACTTTGGACAGTTGTCACATTTTGATTTATAAACACTTTTTCACCCTTGCTGCATTCAAAGGAGCTTGGCAAGGATAAGGAGTGTTTCCCCCTTTTTGGATGAGGAAAGCAAGGCCCAGAGGGGACATTCCCTGCCTTAGAGAAAGTTAGAACTCAGGTCTCCTGCCCACCTGGCCCACTCTCCCCTGCAGGCCACCCCCATCCTAGGAAACCTTAGATTCCTCAGCTTAACCCTCACCGGGGGAGCAGGTGCCTGGACCAGCTCTGCACTTGGCCCTGGGCATCCTTTGCCCCTCCAGGTGGGACTCACCAGGCCTCTCAAAACTGCCACCATCTTTCACTACCGCAGAGCACAGCCCTCACAATCCACAGGTCACTAAATCATACCAGTGCTGTTTTAATACCTCCAGCATCTGCCACGACTGCTGCCTTGGTTCAGGCCTCAGCACTGCTCACCTGGAGACTGCACTGCTATCATAGCTCATCTTGCCCCTCCAATCCATCCACCACCCAGACTCAAAGCAATTTTCCTAAAATTACAATTTAGACATGTTATTACTTTGCTTAAAACACTTCAGTGGGTCCCCAGCACTTTCAGGTACTGCTAAAAATTTCTTGGCAAGACCATCTAAAATCTGGCCTCTGCTCACCTCTCACTGTACCACCAACCTACCCCATTGTCCCCAGATGCAATTCCCTGACCTTGCCGTGTCTAGGGACACCTGTGATCAGTCTTGGAATACCCTTGCCCAACTCTTCTCTGCCCAGCCCAGATCCAGAATCACTTTCACCAGGAAGCCTTTGTGGACACACCAGGCTCAGTTAGGGGCCCTTCTCTGTTTAACCTGTGCACCCACCCAACCCAGTACCATCTACATAGTATAATGATAATTTGTCTCCACAAGAAGACTGTAAACATCTTAACACAGGGAGTGTTTCTCTCTCCCCAACACCCAGCACAAGGTCCAGCATGCTGTAAACCATTAATAAAAATTTTAACAAAGGAACATTTAGATAAAAGAAACTTAAGTCCAAAACAGATTAGAAGCTTAGAATCATGGAACCTTAGCATTGAAAGGAGACTAATACCCTCTAATATTTTCATTTTACAGATGAACACCTGGACCCAAAATGCACACCTAATAGTGGAGCCTGGACATAGCCGGCCTCCAGTCGGGGCTTTGACCACACCCCACGCCAGGTCTGGTGGACCAAGACACACACCAGACTCCATCCTCCCAAAGGGCTGGAGGGGGCGGCATCTCTATACCCTCCACCTTCACGAGGGAAGAAACCCCCAGCGCCTACCCCCAGCCCCACTCAGATCTTGGCTCCTATGCCTGTCTTCCTAGGATGGAGGTTTCGGGGAGACCCCTACACACACACCTCCAATTTCTGTGGTGCTTCCCTCTCATTGTTCTCGCCCCCGATCCTCAGGCCCACTTATTTAATCATTTATTAAGCACCTACTATGTGTCACTCTGCGGCGAGCACTGGGGTTCCCGCCCTGCAGGAACTCGATCTTTGGGGGAGGCTGACACCGCTCCCGAATATCGGGACAGGCTCTGGCAAAGCGCGCCCGGAGGAGCCGGGGGGCAGCCCCCGCGCTCACCTCCGCGCCTCTCCCGCTCTCACGCCCCCCTCCAGCTCTGACCCGGCCTGCAGCCCCTTCCCACGCACGACCCGGGCCCCTTTCCCCGTGAGCTGTGCGGGGGTAAAGTTCGGGGCTGAGAACGCGGGGGGCTCGGGGGACCCCGAGGCCGCCTCCAGCCCGAGTCTGGGTGGAGACAGCGCGGGAGGAGCGGGGCCGGACGCTGGCCCCGCGGCACGGTCCATCCCTCCGCACGCCCCTCCCCGCCCGGATTCAGAGGGACTGGGAGGGAGGGGACGGAAATAAATACCTTTGACTTTGTGGCTAAGGTTAACGGGAGCTGCCACCCCGGGGCGACTTGGGCATTGAGCTCCCCGGCCCCGCCAGTCCCGGGGCAGGCGGGGCGGGCACGCGCCCCTGATTGGCTGGCGGGCCTGGCCGTCCCCGGGGCCTCCCCGCCACCTAATTGGCTGCACCTCTCAGATGACCAGCTCAGCCCTATCGGAGAAGTCTGCGGGGCGGCTCCTTTGTTCTCCGGAGCCAATGGCCTGCGTGGGCGGGCTGACCTCGCCTCCCGAGGGGCCAGTCGCGGCCCCGCCAGGCATTAAAGCGTTGGCCGTGGGGCGCTGGGCCCGGTCTCCCAGGAGAGGAGGGGCGGGAGCAAGTCCGAAGAGCTGGTGACCCGACGGCGCGGCAGCACCGTCTCCTTCTCTCCGTGGAGCTCTCCCTCCCCGTCCAGGCCGCGCAGACGCGCGCTCTGAAACCGATCCAGTCGCTCGGCTACTCTCCGTCCGACGCCTGCGACGCGCCCGCACCGCCCTTGGTGCCGGGATCCGGGGGAACAAGACGCACGAACCCTGATCCGACGATCACACTCGAGTGTGCATGTAACATGGTTGTGGCACTTGGCACTACGGCACACCAGGTGTTAAGAGTGAGATGTGCGTGTCTCGTGCGACGGGAGAGAAATCGCCCTCCGCACTCACGCGGCCCTAGGCACGTAGTAGCCGCGTGATAAATGAACCTGGGGTCTCCCGGAGAGACTTAGACATCATTAAATCCAACCCCTCCCTTTTTGTTGAGGAAAGTGCGACCAACGTTCCTAGGACGAGTGTTACTGCTGATTTAGAGGCAGGGTCCAGATGGCCAAGGAGAGTTTTCTGTTCCCAGAGACCGTCAGGAAAGAGAATTTTCACATCTACTCACCCAGATCGGAAAGAAATGCTCCTTTATGTCAATAAAATTCCTCACACTGCTACCTCAAAGGGGGCCGGCCAGCCAGGGCAACTCCCACTGGCAGATTCTCTCCGGAGCTGCCCAGAAACCGCCTTTGGGACAGGAGGTTGATATCAAGAGAAGCTGGCCTCACTCTGAGACTTGCTACAAACCTTACTGTTAAGCCTATGGACCTTATTCTAATCGGTCAGCAGCTGCCTACTAAGCGTTTGCCATGGGCCCAGCTGCCGTTAAGCCTCATAACACAACAGAAACGGGGGACCCGATTCTATCCGTTTTGCCACAATCTTCTTGTGCAGTTTTTACAAAAGATACTTTCTGTCCCTGGACTTTGACTTATTCATCTGTAAGAGTTAATTTTCTAGTTACAGTCGGCCTTCCGTATCCACAGGTTCCACATCTGTGATTTCAATCAACAGCAGACTGAAAATATTCCGGGGGGGGGGGGAATCCAGAAAGTTCCAAAAAAGTAAAATTTGAATTTTCCCAGGCACAGGGAACTATGTGTATAGCATTTACACTGTATTAAGTATTGTAAGTAATCTAGAGGTGATTTAAGGTATACAAGAGGACATGAGTGTGTAGGTTATATGCAAATACAATGCCATTTTATATATAAGGGACTCCAGAATCCAAAGATTTTGTTATCCACGGGGGTGGAGGGGGGCGGGGGAGTGCAGGGGGTGTTCCTGGAAACAATCCCCAGAGGATACTGAGGGGCAACTGGGTTTTTGCAGGACCCTAATTGGTTCTATCCTCTACAGAAGCATTTGTAAAGTGTAAAACCCTGCCCAGAGGCCAGAAATCACTAGGCCATCAACTCTTTAAATAGAGTCTCATTCATCTTATTTTCTGAGTACCTAGTGAGAGTTAAATCAAGACTTGCGGAATTCCAGCATTGTAGCTCCACATCTGCCACTGGCTATGAGTGGGAAAGTCATTTCCACGCTCTGGGCCTGTTTCTTCCTTTCACAGAGTGAAAGACTTCCTCCAGATTGACATTTCATGACCAAGGGTACTTCAAGGATGGAAAAAATGAAGCACACCTGGGATCCTATTTCCATTAAGCAAAAAAAGGGGAGGCTGCACGTGTGAGTTTGCAAATGCACAGGAAAAATGTCTGGAAGACCATCCTCAAACTCTTTACAGGATGCAAAGAGAAAAGCCATGGGGTCGGGGGGAGTGGGGGAAATAAAGAACTTTTACATTAAAAAATAAATCTAAATTATGTCCACGTTGTTTAATTTTTACAAGATAATTTAATACTTTTGTGATTATAAAAGAAGGAGAAACAAAAACCAAACCTGGACTCTTTAGAAGAGGGCAGCTCCCGTCAGCGAAGGGCTGACCCCTCCAACGGGGCAGTCCCTCCTTCAAGACTGCTGTCAGCATGTGCTCTGCTGAGTAAGGACTTGGGACCCACTTGGCCCCCTGAGAGACTTGGGGAGGAACCATGGGCGAGTTCACTCTGTTCTTGCTTTACCAGCCCCTTCAAGGCCACTTCCATGGCTTTCCCTGAACTTTGGTCCTCTCCTCACCATCTCTGCCCAAAAGCAGCGGGCAGCATAGCATTAGAGGACACAATGCTGGGCATTTCCTTCACAAGTAATGATTTTTCGAAAAGTCAGGAACCCTGATCAGATTCCACTTCACCCTTCCCCTCCCCGATCCTAACCCTGGATACCTGAGGACCTGTCCCCTGTTCCCTGCCCATAATCCCCAGACATCTGGCTACTTTCCTCGTCACCCCGCAAAAAGCACTGCTCCTGTCACTTGAAGACCTGAGATTCCTTAGAGAGACATATTTAAGTGAGGATTTCTGGAGACAATGCTCCCAGGCCCTGAGAGAGAATTCGCCATCAACTACACAGGTTTGTTTTTTGTTTTTTTTTTTTTAACTACACGGGTTTTGAAGTGGCCTCCTAACCCCATAAAGCAACATAAAACTGTCTGCTTCCATCCTGCACACTTGGAACCCCACCACACCCTCATCCATCTCTCTCCACTCACAATTTGTGTCCAGGTATAAGTCCCCCCAGACTTAGGCCTCTTAGGGGTAAGACTCTTATTTTTGTAAACCCCCCATTTCCAGCACACAGTAGACATTTGATACTTGTCTTCACCAAAAGCAACAGCACTGCAATCGCCCAATAAACATGCAGCAGGGGTCAAGAGCATGGGCTTTGGGTTGAACACACCCGGGTTTGTATTGCCTCTGGTGATTACGTTATATAACCTTGAGCAAATGTTTTCATCTGTAAAAAAATCAGTACCTG
>NW_006797698.1:2531716-2536910 GCF_000442215.2 Lipotes vexillifer
TGCTGAACTCTAAATTGTTAGATAATTTAAGTAAACTTCTTTGCAAGGTGCCATCGTATTAACAAGTTGTGGTTGCACCAGGCTAGGTGCTGGAAATCTATGCAGAAACTACTAAGACAGACAGTAAAAGGGCCTATTGATACCTGTCAAAAATAGGCACTCAAATGCATATGAAGTAACCAGTGCAGGGAAGTGTACATGTCTGCTACAGATATGGGAACTGTAGCAGGCCAGCCAGGGAGGCACAGCAGGACACAATCGATTCGTCAGACGTTTTCTCCCTGACAACTGACACCCCGCAAGGCTGACTTGACCCCTAGAGAGGAAACCCCACTTGCTGAGTGTGCCTGACCCCACCCCGGGGAAGTATGGGTGGGGTGCAGAGAAGCTTGACAAGCCGGCCACTCAGCCTGTCACCCACCCCAATGCCCAACCCCGTCGGAGGAAAGCTGCTGCCACTCCCTCCAGCTCCACAGCTCCCCAGGACAAAGGAACACTTCTCAGCCACCGGTTCTAAAACCAGATCTTTATTCTCTAGTTTGAAAAGGAGGATAAGTGGTTGTGTTTAGTTCCAGAGAACAAAGCCCAACAGTAGAAATTACAGGGAAGCAGACTTCACTCATTATAAGGAAGAATTTCTAACAATCAGAATTATCCTACAATAGAACCAGGGCGGGGGGAGGGTGGGGGTGGGAAACTCCCTGTCACCTAAGTATTCAAGCAGAGGTTGGGCATCCAGACGCTAGAAATGCTGAAGGGGAAACTCACCCTCATTTCCCATCAGCTGGCCCCACGTTATCAATGGGGCAGTCCTCCCCACTAAATGCTGAGTTCTGAAGGGAGTGAAGGCAGGCTGCGGTGTTCAGACAAAAGCCCTGACGCAGGGTGGCTGCCAGCCAGGGGATGCCCTAAGCACTGGGAGGCTGGTGGGTAAAGCAAGTCAGACAGATGGGGAAATGCCCAGGGCAGGGGACTGGATCCTCTGGGAGGAAGGCGAACCAAGCACTAACAGTAGATGGGTCTCTCCAAATCTGGGTGCCTGTGCAGGGGCAGGACGGAGGGGATGTGGTGAGGCAGGCTGGAGCAGCTCGGCTTCGCCTCGCAGTACTGGAAAAGGCCCAGGTGCCGCCCGAGGCCGGCAGGTTCTCCCAGGTATATCCATCTCGTCCACTTTTCCTCCCGGGCGCTCATTCACTAAGGACTGAACCACACCTACTTCCAAAAAAACGAGCTGAAGGAACTCATAATGACAGAGACATTAAGGCGTTAACACCAGAGGAGAGGGGTCTTCCTGTCCACTGGTGGCCCCTCCGGCCGGAGGGCTCTAAGGGGTGGGTGGAGCTGCTATTGCTACTTTTCCAGGGCGCAGGGCAGTCAGGACTGAACCTTAACAAACACCAGCTGGAGGCCGGGGTCCCTGCTCTGCAAGTGGACTCCCTGACTGCAGGGGTAGAGGACCCCCCTCTCTAACGGGGCAGGCTCACTCCTCCTCTCCCCTCCCTGCCTACAAGCAGTAGCACAGGGTACAGTATGAATGACGCCCAGGCCCGACCTCCCTCGGCCCCCCGCCGCCGCCCCTGCCCCCTCAGACATCATGCTTCTTCTGATGGGCCAGGAGCTTCTCCTCGTCGTCAAAGGTCTGGCCACAGATGGCGCAGCAGAAGGCGCCGTCCCGGATGTGGCTCTTGCGGTGGGTGATGAGGTTGGACTTCTGACTGAAGCTGCGGTCGCAGTCGGGGCAGGCGTAGGGGCGCTCGCCCGTGTGGATGCGCCGATGCGACACCAGGTTGGACTTCTGGCTGAAGGCTTTGCCGCAGTCGGGGCAGACGTAGGGCTTCTCGCCGGTGTGGATGCGCCGGTGTGCGGCCAGGTAGGGCTTGTGGCGGAAAGCTTTCCCGCAGTCCGGGCAGACGAAGGGCCGCTCCGGCGCGTGGTCGCGCCGGTGGGCGGCCAGGTGGCTCCCCTGGGAGAAGCGGCGCCCGCACTCCTCACAGGCAAAGGGCCGCTCGCCTGAGTGGACCCGGGAGTGGGCCACCAGGTGGGTCTTTTTGCCGAAGGTCTTCCCGCACTCGGCGCAGGTGAAGGGCCGCTCGCCCGTGTGCTGCCGCTGATGGGCCCGCAGGAAGCGCTCCAGCCGGAAGCTCCGCCCACAGTCCTCGCAGCTGTAGAGAGAGGGCGGTGCCTCCGCCCGGTGGCCGGGGGGCTCCCCTGGGGCCTCCAAAGGCTCCGGGGCCGGCTTCAGCGGGGGCTCCGCGGCGGGCTGTGACGAGGGCTCCGGGGGGCCGGCGGGAAGCTGGGGGCTCCCCGAGCGGGGGGCACCCTGGGCAGACCCTTCGGAGCGCTTGTGGATCTTGCTGTGCGACAGCAGGTTGGGTTTGTGGCGGAAGCGGCGGCCGCACTCAGTGCACGGGTAGGGCTTCTCGCCCGTGTGGATGCGCCGGTGCGAGGTCAGGTAGGGCTTATTGGTGAAGCGCTTCCCGCATTCAGGGCACTGGTGGGGCCTCTCGCCTGTGTGCACGCGGCGGTGGGCGATCAGGTTGGGCTTGTGGCGGAAGCGCTTCCCGCAGCAGGTACACTGGAAGGGACGGTCCACGGCATCTCCACCGGGCCGGGGCGCGGTCACCGCAGGACGGCCCCGAGGCCGAGGCCCGAGGGCCTTGGCCGCCGCTTCCTCCAGGGCTTCGGCCACGTGAACCCGCTTGTGAGCAACCAGCTGGTCCCACTGGGCGAAGCTGCGGCCACAGTTGCCGCATATGAAGGGCCGGGCCTCGGGCGCCGGGGGGTGGCAGCGCCGCAAATGGGCCCTAAGTTGCTTTCTCCGCCAGAAGCGTCTCTCGCAGTCGGGACAGGCGATGGGCCGCTTTGCCGCCGAGTGGGCCAGCAGGTGCAGAACCAGGGCCACCCAGCCTCGGAAGCTCTGCCCGCAGAGGTGGCAGGCAAAGCCCAGGTCTGGGGTGGCAGCGGCATGGACCTGGCAGTGCAGTGCCAAGAAAGGGGCGTGGCGGAAGCGACGGCCACACTCGGGACAGGGCAGGGGCAGCCGGGCCTGGCAGCGCCGGGCATGAAGCCAGAGGGCCACCCAGCCCGGGAAGTGCCTTCGACAGTGGGCACAACGATGGGCCCGACCTAAGGCCTGGCTGCTCGACTGGGCCACGGCAGTGCCTTGTGACCTCAGCCCTTGGGGCTCCTTCTCCAGGGTCTGGGGCGACTCCTGGGAGGGCCCAGAAAGGAGTCGGGGCTGGGCAGGGCCCATGGCCACGGGGCCCCTGCAGCGACGTTCCAGCATCGGTTCTTCCTCTGCTGGGGGTGGAAAGGCACAGTCACTCTACAGAGCCACACAGCCTGCCCCCAGCTCCTCCCCTGCAGACCCCAGGCCCAAGAGGAGCTCGCCCCTCTCCACTCCCGGAGCCCTGGAATCTAGACTACTAGACTACTCTTCTATTTCCTTGTATTATATGATTTAAATCTTGGGCTTCCAGATACCATTTCAAGTATATCTGTCGTTAATTAAGTCTTTTTTTTTTTAAGTTGGAAGATATTTAAATTTATTTTTACTTTCCCACATCACTAATCACGGGTATGAGTGGCTTGTATCTCCATCCAGAAAACATAGCACTATCAAGTTACTATTATATCCAGTGGAGAACTCAGTCTTTGGGTTAATCAAGTCTTTACTGACCCTGGAAACTACCAGAAGGAAGAACCCTGACACTCCCTGGAATCTCCCTCAGCCCGTGTCTGGCATGGAGTAGACACTCCAGTGCTGGCTGTATGAACATTCCTGCCTTAGGACGGACCAGAAAACGCAGTCACCTCTCCCTACAGCGCTTTACGCTTTTCCAAGTACTTCCCTTCTGCCCTCTCCTTATTTCTACTATTTCCTGTTGCCATATGGGAGCTTTACAGCAACGCGGTGAGGCTGGACCAGAGATATTAAGTTCCCTGTTTCACAGATGGAGCAAAGGTGAGGCATAACAGGGTGATGGGACTTGCCCGAGGGCACAGAGTAAACCAACAGCAGGATCAAGACTAGGGGACAAGTCTTCTAAACTCCCAGAGGCCAGTGTCCTTTCCTCTAAAATACCTGAGTTTGTAAAGATCTCACAGAAATTCCAGTGGCCTCTCATTCCTGTGATCCTCTCCTGGGCTCTAATCTAATCCAATCTTGGGGAAGGCACTTTGGCCTCCCTAACCTCGGTCTCTCACGGGAGCAGCCTGGAGCGCCAGTGAAAGCGGCCCTTCTCAGGACCAGGAGGGGGAACACCGGATGTAACTGCCAGCCCAGCATGATGCCAGGCCACTGCTTGCCCAGACTGTGCCCACATTCTCCCCGCCTGCCCTCCTCCACCCCCCCCCCACACACCCAATTAGGCCGTTGCAGGAAGGAGAGCGCTCTTGAATCCCAGGAACACCCGCAGCCTGCCTCCCTCGGGTGATGGGGATTATTGGGGCAAGAAAAGGGGAGGAAGAGACTGTAATCTCTGGCCCCTACCGGTCCTGCCCCAACCCCGCCAGGGGCTGCCCCACATTCGGCTCTTCCGCCTGGGAGCGCAGATTCCTGCAGGGTGGAGTGACGGACAGACTCCGCGGGACCTTCACTGCCTGCTCACAAGTTCCAGACACATCCTCCTCATTTCCGCAGAGCCTGTACTCCTCTCCAGCAGCACAGACATGACTCATTCCCAACGGTCAGAATGAGCACAGGGAAGACTCCCAGGATGTGAGAACGTGACCCCTTCCCCACAGGCGCCCTCCTTCCACCAGGATGGGGAGGCCTGAGCACGGGGGGCCATGGAATGGTTCGAGAACCCAACAAAGAAGGCCACACTCTACCCTGGAGGCTGTGGAGCTGGAGATGAGGCTTTTTCCAGCTCCTCCCGGGGATGTTCCTGCGGCTGGAGCGCCGGCTTCCGCCCACACTCTGGTAGTCCCCAGACGTCAGAGAAAACTGCAGCAGTAAAGACACCCCTACCCCCATGGCAGAGCTCAGACCTCTGAGGGCAGAGAGGCCAGCCTTACCTGTGGGGAGGGGAGAGAAAACGTGCGTGAGGCTGTGAGCTCCCCTAGGGCAGTCATCTTTGTGTCCTCGCCAGCCACCCCTCCCCCACCCCTGCCCCACCCCCCCGCCTGGCAGAATGACCTTAATGGATACTGGATTAATAAATGAACGTGCCCCCTTCACCAAGGAAGCACA
>NW_006797698.1:2537847-2538229 GCF_000442215.2 Lipotes vexillifer
CAGGAATTCCAGGTCTGTTTCCCAGGGGGCTGCGCAGGCGAGCTCTGGTGACCAGGACTCGGTCAGAATCCGCTGGCGCGTGCTGGGTGGCAAAGGGCCGTGGAGATCCCACACCCGCCTTCTGTATTCGCGCGTGTTCCCCCCGTCCACGTTCGCGGACACACTGCTCCGCGCTCCCCGAGGGGGCCCTTTCCGGTCCCCACGCAGAGCGCAGCTCGCGGAGCCTGTGCGCAGGTGCGCGGACTCGCCCCCCCCATTCGGTCCAGCAGTGTGCCCCCCCCCCAACAGCGCGCACTCGCTCACGCGCCCGGCAGGTAGGGCCGCCCCGCCACGGGCCTGCGTGGAACCCCGCGTCCTGCCCGGGTCGAACCTCTCTGGCGGG
>NW_006797698.1:2538307-2554115 GCF_000442215.2 Lipotes vexillifer
TCGACCCTCTCTGGCGGGGAGCGCGGAGGCGCGTCGCGCGTCCATGAGGCCGGAAAGCCGGCGCCGGCGGCCGCGCTCCCCACCCCGCCGCGGCGACAGCAGCAGGTTCGAGTTCACCACTGGCAGGCCCGTGCCCAGCCCCCCCTCGCCGGTTCCCAGCGCCACGTGACTACAGGAGCTGCCGAGGGTCAGTCGCGGGCTCGGGCCGGCGGTCGCGGCCGGAGGGCGGAGCGGGCAGCGGGGCCGGCCGCGCGGGATCCCTCCCCCGCCCCCAGCGCCCCCTCGCGGCCCGGGCCGGGGCCGGGGGCGGCCGCCGCTGGCCCAACTCCGTTGCCATGGCGACCACAGCCCGGATTTTCCGGGATGAGCCCGGCTCCAGTTTCCCGACCCTTTGTCCCAACGGAGGACGCACGTCCCTGGGCGACCGCGTGGTCAGCCTAAGGTCACTCTGCTAGATCTGGCTTCGCTGGCCTAAGCGCTCCTAGCTGGCCCGAGCCTTCGAGAGGGCGCCCCCCCCCCCCCCCCCCCGCGGAACCTGATACCGCAGGGGCTGAGCCTGGCTGGGGGCGCGGCTGACCCGAAAGTCTGCCTTGTGGGTTTTTCAGAGCTGGAGAAAGGAAGGGCCCGATCGGGTGAACTTTGAAACGGGAATGCCCTCGCTTCCAGAAATTACCGGAGCGCAGGCGTCCCGGCTTCCGCGGCCGCGGGGCGCGGAGCCGGGGCCGGGGCGTAGGGCGGTCCTCGTCCCCGGGGCGTTTCGCTTGGAAACGCACCGCAGCCGGTTGGCGAGTGCGCAGTCAGGTGCGAGTCTTGCGTTCGTGACTCATCGGCTAGCAGGTGGCCTTGGCTTTCCGCACGAAACACTTCCTGGATTTTCCAGGCTTGTACAGTTTCACGTACTTTTATGTTTTTCAACACAGGCAACTTTCTAATTATACAATTATTTTTAAAGCACAAAATCTGTTGCATTAATAGGAAATGAAATACAAAAATCTCTCATACTTTACCTCCTAGAGTCAATTACACTTACTATCTTAGTATGTATTATCGGGCATTTTTTTTTTTAATGCTTATCTATGCTTGTTTGACGTTATTGGGATAATGCCTTACAAAGATGTATTCTGCCTTTTTCACTGAACAATATTGTGAATTTTCTGACGTTTTATGATTTTTTTTAATATTCTTTTATAACATGATTCTTAATCCCAGCATAAATGCACATAAAATTTCTACTTTTCTATATCATTGTGGATTCATGATACAGGAGCTGCTGAGGATCAGTGGGCATATGCTTTTATCGCACATACTTGATTTAAAAATTCTGGAAGTGGGGAACTGATAGGTCAAAGGCAAAGTATATTTTTCAAATGTTTCCTAAACTATCTTCGAGGAAAATTTATTGGTTTTCTTTTGAGAAATGCCCCTTTTTCCATATCCTTGAAAACACAGGCTGTTTTTTCAAATTTAATTTAAAGTTGTTATTTCTCATTGTTTTGAATGTTGTTTCTTTAATTACTAGTTAACTGGCTTGTTTTTTCACGTAGTTATTTATTAACTGTTTGTATTTTCTCTTGTGTGAATTTGCTTTTGTCCCTTTGCCCACTTTTCTATTTGTCCATTTTAAAAAGTTGGGAAATTGACTCCTGTGTATATATCTGAAGAAAATGAAAACATTAGTTCAAAAAGATACATGCACCCCAATGTTCATAACAGCATTATTTACAATAGCCAAGATACAGAAGCATCCTTAGTGTCCATCAGCAGACAAATAGATAAAGAAGTTGTGGTGTACATATACAGTGGAATACTACTCAGCCATAAAAGAATGAAATGTTGCCACTTGCAACATGGAGGATATCATCCTTAGTGAAATAAATCAAACAGAGAAAGACAAATGCTGTATGTTATCACTTATATGTCAAATCTAAAAAAATAAAATAAACTAGTGAATATAACAAAAAAGAAGCAGACACACAGATATAGAGAAAAACTAGTGGTTACCAGCAGGGAGAGGGAAGGAGGGAGGGCAAGATAGGAGTAGGGGGTTAAGAGGTATAATCTACAAGAGGTATAAAATAAATAAGCTACAAGGATACATTGTACAGCACAGAGAATATAGCCAATATTTTATAATAACTATAAATGGAGTATAATCTATAAAAATTTTGAATCACTGTGTTGTACACTTGAAACTAATATGATACTGTAAATCAACAATACCTCAAAAAAAGTTGGGAAATTGGTTTTACAATATTTCACATTGTTTGGGGGGCACTCCTTATACAGTAAAAAGCCTTTTATGGTTTCTGCCTTTGGTGTTATGTTTAGAGCAGCCACACCATCCCTCCCCAAATGAAATTTTATGTTTGTATTTTTGTCACAGAAAGTAAGTTTTAATATCTAGTAGTGTAAGTACTCCCCCTATGACACAGATTCCTTTTTTTCCCCACAACTTTCTTGGCTAAAATCACTCTCTTATTGCCTCTCGCCTTCTGAGATGGCCCACACTCTGTGGAGTATGTTTCTCTGTAAATAAATCCACTTCTTACCTAAAAAATAAAAATAAAATCACTCATTAATCTTCCAAATGAACTTTAGAATTTCTTTTCAATATTTTAAAATGTTTCTTGTCATTATTTTAAAAATCCACTTGAAGAGATTTAAGATTCATGTCCCTCCGTTTGTTCAGGTCTTATTTTACCTCTCACAGTCAACTTTTCTTATTTGTAGATTAAATAGTATAACTTTTGTACTTTTCCTATAATAAAATTTACAAATATGAAAAAAAACTTTGTCAGATACTTTGTCAGAGTTTTAAGGTTCAGAAAATATGGTAGACTGTATATTGTAGCATGTAGGTCAAGTTTGGTGGTTACGGAAGAATGGATTTTTCTATGAATGCAATCAGAAGATATTGGAGTTTTTACCTAAATACTTAGTAATAATAGTTAATATTTAGGGAGTCCTTATTTTCTATCAGACATGGTGATAAAGTTTTCACATATGTATCTCATTTAATCCACTTAACAACCCTAGGAAACATACTCTTCTAGTGCTCATTTTACAAATCAAACAACTGAGATTCAGAGATGTTAAGAAATTTGCCCAAGGCCACACAGCTGGATCATGGCTGATAGGAACCTGGCCTCACTTTTCACCACTAAAGTTGTGTGTCTGGGAAAAGCACCAAGTGCTGAGCCCAGCACATAGTAATTGTGAAATACCTCTTAGCTCATGGGTAAATGTGGCACATCAATGCTCCTGGATATAATACATTTCGGCAAGAACCCTCCAGGGGAATTCCTTCACAGACACACAAAGTGTCTTCACCTGTCTGTCATCGGTCTCTCTGAGCAGAAAGGCTCTTCCCTTAAACAACACCTTAACTACTCCCCAGTCCCCAGCCCCCACTAGAAGTGTCCTCATGCCCAGTTAGGAATTATCCACCTGCTGTACTTTGCTCTTTTGGCAAAGACAAAGGACACTAAGTATAGAACGACGGGGCCTTCACTCTGCAGAGAGAAAATGCAAAGGAGTGGTGAGGGATTCCTGAGCCTTTATGCCAGTCAGAAATTCTAGGCCTTGGTATTCAGGACTTCACCCCTCAATATGCCTTAGAGAGGGATGTGGCGAGGGATGGTGCCGTGACTGGCCAAACGGTCAAATGGCCGAGCCCGATGGAGATTGCCTCAGCTTTGACGCGCCTGCAAGAAAAAGATAGGGCTGTACAGGGTCAGGGGCCCACTGGACAGAGAAACTTGAGAGGGGCCCTGGGAGGGTCCCTCTTCCCCTCCAGCAGTGCCTGACCACCCCCCACCCCCCACCCCCGACTACTGGATTAGATGGCAAAGTAGGTGGGCTTGCCAGGGGATGAGGGGAACGATGTCTCCAGAAATCCTCTGTGAAGATGTTACTGAACCAAACTTGGGTCCACTCGCCTGCTCAAAAAACCAAAACTCCCCGATGGGTTTCAGCAAAGCTTTTTTTTTTTTTTTTTTTTTAAATTTTGGCCGCACCTCGGAGCGAGTGAAACTTTCCTGGCCGGGGATCAAACCCGCACCCCCTGCAGTGGAAGCACAGATTCTTAACCACCCGACTGCCAGCGAAGCATTTTTATAGGCCAGGTGAGGGAGGGGACTCGCAGGGTGTGTGATCAGCTGTGGACAAGTCTCTGGTTGATGGTGGTTAACAGGACGGTGTCACAGGCGTTAACACGATCAATCGTCAGGCTCCAGTAGGTCTGGGAGCTATGTGCTCATGGTCATCAAGTAGTTAAATGCTTGCATTTGGTGGGGATTTTAGCATCTGTAAAGCAACTCAGGAAATGTGCATCAGATACTGTTATCTAGGTACATCAGGGAGGAGCTGAAGCAGAGGATATGGGGGAGGGGTCTGTCCCGGGAAGGCCCCATAGGGTCCTGCTAGGTTCCGAAACACCCAGGTATTGGTTAGCAGCAGCCCTGTATCTACAAGAGGGAAAACTGCATCTGTCTCACAGATAGCCTGTGCCTGTCCTCCCCACAGGACTCACTCATAACACCAACAAATATTTAATCAGTGCCCAGCATCTGCTGCTGTGCCAGCTGCTGGGCCCGACCGCGAGCCCGACAGAAACGGTGCTGCTGTCTCTCCACGGTGTGGGAGGGCGTTGAGAGGAGCTGCTCTAGCGATGGAGGATCTCTTGGGTTAGTACTTCGTATGAAACAAAACCAAATGCTTGTTGCTAATTTCTGAATGGATGACTAGGGCAATGAGAGAGAAGAGAGGAAATCTTCCCTCCAGTGGGAACCGCTGTATTACTCACTCCGGCTTCAGATGGCATCCCCAAGGTGGGTTTGGAAACTTGCACAGTCATTCCCAGCGGTGGTGGACCGTGTGGGGAGGGGGCAGGAAGCACACGCACGCTGACCTTGGCGGGGCCACGTCGGCAGGGAGCACATCGGCAGGGAGAGCCTCGTGCGGGTGCTGTCACCCTTAGGTGCTCACACAGCCTCGACCCCGGGAGCCCTCCCAGCTGCCCACCTGGAGAAAAAGCCCAACTGTCCAAGGCCAGCACCCTGGGTGAAAGGAGCCTTGCTGGGTCCTGTGGAAACTCTTCAGGAAGAGATCAAAGTGCTCCTCCTTCTGCAGTCCCCAAAATGTCCTTAAATGCAGGAATGTGGCCTGCAGGACCCAGGCAAGAACAGACACTGTAAAGAAGCCCTAGATGGATATCAAACGTCATCCCCCCAACTCTGCTGCACAAGACACTTCTGTTGCGTATCTAGTTCCAGGAGTCCGTTTTTTTTGTTGTTGCTTTGTTTTTGTTTTTTGTGGTACGCGGGCTTCTCACTGTCGTGGCCTCTCCCGTTGCGGAGCACAGGCTCCGGACGCGCAGGCTTAGCAGCCATGGCTCACGGGCCCAGCCGCTCCGCAGCACGTGGGATCTTCCCAGACCGGGACACGAACCCGTGTCCCCTGCATCGGCAGGCAGACTCTCAACCACTGCGCCACCAGGGAAGTCCAGGAGTCCGCTTTTTTGTTTTGTTTTGCTTTTTTATAAATTTATTTATTTTATTTTTATTCATTTCTGGCTGCGTCAGGTCTCCGTTGAGGTGTGCGGGCTTCTCATTGTGGTGGCTTCTCTCGTTGCGGAGCACGGACTCTAGGTGAGCGGGCTTCAGTAGTTGTGGCTCGCGGGCTTAGTTGCTCCGCGGCATGTGGGATCTTCCTGGACCAGGGCACAAACCGTGTCCCCTGCATTGGCAGGCGGATGGATTCTTAACCACTGCGCCACCAGGGAAGCCCCCAGGAGTCCGTTGTTTCTGAAAGAAAAAGAACATAGTTGGTCAAAAGGAAACCAGGTTTCCTGCAGCGAGAGCCTCTCCTGCCACCTGTTGCTCCTGGCCCCCTCTGGCTGCCCGGAGCCTGGCCTCCCGGACCATTTGATCCTTTTAAACAGAGATCAGGTTTCTCACTCCACATTTTGACGACATAGCAAAGGGCTGCCACGGCCTCTAAGGTTCCGCCTGGTCTGACCGCCTGCCAGCCCCTCCGCGCAGCCACAGAAGCTCCATCCCACCGTAGGGCCTTTGGAGTTGCTGTTTCATCCGCCTGGGACGCCCTCCCTCCTGCTCTTTATAGGCGGCACTCCTTCACTTTGTTCAGATTTGGGCTCGAGTATCCTCTCCTCAAAATATGCGCCCCGATGACCTTCCCTCTCCTCTGTACTCCCACCCGGATGAGGAGGTCCCTGATGCCACTGGGACAAATGGCCCCAAACTCAGTGGCTTAAGACAACGCACATTTATTCTCTTATGGTTCTGGATGTCAGAAGCCCCAAATCAGTTTCACTGGGTGGAAGTCCTAGTGTCAGCAAGGCCATGTTCCCTGCAGAGGCTCTAAAGGAGAAACTGTTGGCCTGCCTTTTCCAGCTTCTAGAGCTGCCTTGTGTGTATTCTGTGTCTCAGGGCTCCTTCCTCCATCCTCAAAGCCAGGAGGGTAGCATCTTGCTTCAGTTATCACATCTGTCTCTGCTGTAGTCAGATCTCCCTCTGCCTTCCTTTTACGAGGACACCTCTGATTACATTTAGGGGCCACCCAGATAATCCAGGATAATTGTAAGGGAAGATGCAAGTTAAAACTAAGAAAAGTCAGTTTTAATTCTCCCTGGTACAAAAGGCAAAAACTCTCCCCGCCCTTCCCTAAGAGCATTTTCTTTAGAAAACTTCTAACTGGAAGTTCTTTCTCTGCCCCTTTGAGGTGCATGTAAATCTTTTTAAAGCTCACTAAGCCTCTTGCCGGCTTTACAACCCCGGACTGTCTTTCTCGAGGACCTGGGAGCCATCTCTCCGAAATGCAAACATCAAGGAAACAGCGGCCAGTGTTCCCTGCCCGTGGGTGGTGGGAGCCTAACTCTCCAGCAGCACCGGGCTCCGGGCTGCAAACCTCCTCCTGTCACCAGGATACAAGAAGTGGATGTTTTCTTTGCATAAAGGCAATTAGCTATCACGGGTGGCCACCCAATTCCAGGCAAATTTAGGGTGAACTCTGTGTGACAAATGGTCAAGTCCTCTTACCCGAGGACTGGCTATGCTTTCCCTGGAGAACACGTGTGCAGTGGGGTCGCATCTGCTGGGCTATAAAATAGGGTGAGGACATCCCTGGTGGCACAGTAGTTAAGAATCCGCCTACCAATGCAGGGGACACGGGTTCGATCTCTGGTCCGGGAAGATCCCACATGCCACGGAGCAACTAAGCCCGTGCACCACAACTACTGAGCCTACACTCTAGGGCCCAGGAGCCACAACTACTGAAGCCCGCACGCCTAGAGCCCGCGCTCCGCAACAAGAGAAACCACCACAATGAGAAGCCCGTGCACCGCAACGAAGAGTAGCCCCTGCTCGCTGCAACTAGAGAAAGCCCACGCACAACAACGAAGACCCAACGCAGCCAAAAAAAAAATTAGGGTGAAATTTCTTTCTGTCTTTGCCGTCTCTTAGTGCATTGCCTGTGACGTGCATCTCTTTCTGGCACAATGCTTATCCAATAATAAAACTGTTTTCTTTCTCTCCTACCTTTGTGCAGGGCTTTTCTGGGTAGGCAGGAGATTTTCTTTTCAATTTTATTTCCCCGACATAATCTCCCCATCTCAAAATTCTTAGGTTAATCACATCTGCAGTCCTTTTTGCCATATAAAGGAACATTCACGGGTTCTAGGGATTAGGGCCTGAGCAGGGACTAAAGCCTGGACAGGGATTAGAGCCATTACTCAGCCCACCATCCACTCCTACCCCATCACCTTCTAGCCCCCCTACTCAACTTTATTGCTCTTCATAAGTCTTATCACCTACCTGGAATTATTTGGATGTGTATTCAGTTAAATAGTTTTTGTCTAGTTACCCAGCACAATGTAGGCCACATGAAGGCAGGGATTGAGCTGTCTTTCTTAACCACCGCATAGCCACAGCCCCTAGAAAGGTGCCAGCCCCTGGCAGGAACTCCATGAGTGTTTGTGGACCAAATGGGAGAGGAGATATGAGCTCTTGATCCCATGGTGAAGCGAGTTGGATTAGACCACTGGGAGTTGCCGAAACAGCAGCCCCAGCCAATTATCAACCAGTGAACTTCAAACCTCCTCCCTCGGTTACTGCTTGTTAAGCAGGCGATGGAGACGGACAGAACTTTTAGTGAGACAGAAAAAAACACTTTTTCTTACAGAAAAATTCCAATCAGTATGTGAGTGACGCAAAGAACAAGGAACCTGGGCGAAAACTTCAGTCCATGGCTCTCCCACTGGAAGAGCTCTGATTGGAGGCAGCAGTGCCTTGAACATATTCCTTTGTCTGGAACATTATTCCAGAATAACTGGAGGGCAGGAATCCTTAGGGAACCTCTGGCTCTGAGGGGGACTGACGCGGCCAGTCGCACGTTCAGCAGCCGGGAGGGTGCTCCACGCTCGGGAGACCACGATTACCACCAACTTAGGGGTTTGGTCTTAGGACCACACATTGCCAGGAGAAGCTGCCACAAATCATCTTGGTGTGTCAGCCGAGAGAGAAAGTACTTGCTTTCCCCTAGAAATCGACATTTTTACCCTTTCAAGGTCAAATCTCATCTATGTCTTTTGTACTCCGACTGGCATCAGGCTGTCTCTTCAACTAAATTCAGAAGATGGATTTAGAGGCCAGTGTGTATCCGTTCTTGGTTTAAAATCTACTAAAAGCCAAGCTTGATTTGGAAACACAAGACAATTCTAAACAGAATCTCTGTGAAGCCTGTGATTTAGCAGAAGCAGGTGTATTTTCAAGTGTTTTGTTTCCTGTGAGTGCCATGTGCTGTTGTTTATGAACTCCCTCTGTACCTGTTTACCAAATAACAAAAATGCTGCCTCTAACCTTAGTTCATTCCTACCCAAACTCCTCTTGAAAAAAACCACTCGAGGTAGTTGGAGGGATCAGAGGATATACCTGGCTTCAACTTGTTGCCTTCTGATCGGCTCCAAGATCAAATCCGGGTCACAGTTAGATTTGGTGCCTCCGGAGTTGGCCAGTGAAATCTCTGATGTTCTCAGAACTGTTTTGCCTTCGCTGTCTTAAAACATGAGAAGAGAGTTTCCCCTTACCAGGATTTCAGGTTTATTTTGGGGGTGTTATTAGAAATTAAAACAATATAGCATGTTTAACTACTGCACAGTAACATTCTATTAAGTTACTACATCCAACAAATAATATATCAAGTAAAATTCATTTTAAAACAGAACACTTGAAAAGTATTTAATTTCAGGGATTCCCTGGCGGTTCAGTGGTTAAGGCTCTGTGCCTCCACTGCCGGGGGCCCAGGTTCAATCCCTGGTCGGGGGAACTAAGATCCCACAAGCCACGCGGCACGGCCAAAAAACAAACAAACAAAACAACCGTTTAATTTCATAGTATCTAAACTACCCTAGTGTCTTCCACTGGCTGAGATGCGGCTTATTATCCCTGCTGTGCGCTGGTTTACGGTCATAACGAACATGCATATGATATATGAATACAAAACCACTGCAACAAATTGGCATGACTTATGGGTCAGATGGAGTTAAGCGAAGTTCTTAGGCTTAAATCAGGGACCAAAAAGTGATGACAGGCTACCACAAGTATGTAAGAAAAATAGTTCCACAGCCTTGTTATTTAAAAAAATAGGGAATTAAGGGCAAAGACCTGGCTTGGGCTCACCATCGCCATCTAGTGGTGTATCATGGAGTGACGTCTAATGGGCTCCTTGGCATCTGTTGGACTTTCAGCTTTATATTTGCCTTCTGACCACTTCGATTTAGGAAAATATTTTGCACTCATGAAGCGTCTTTTTTTTTTTTTTGCTGTATGCGGGCCTCTCACTGTTGTGGCCTCTCTCATTGCGGAGCACAGGCTCCGGACGTGCAGGCCCAGCTGCCATGGCTCACGGGCCCAGCCGCTCCGCGGGATGTGGGATCTTCCCGAACCGGGGCACGAACCCGCGTCCCCTGCATCGGCAGGCGAACTCTCAACCACTGCACCACCAGGGAAGCCCATGAAGCATCTTTTTAAATGTATTTGATAAAGGTACAAGTTCCTTTTATTAGTTTGCTGAATTTCCTTTAAAGACTCATCATAATGGTATGTTACATTAACGGTAAAGTGCATCCACTGATTAAAATCCAAGTTTCGTTTCCGGCCACATTAAGACGTTAAAAACGGCATCCTGATTTCTTATCCTTTCCTTGGAGCTAAATAAGATTCATATGTTTATTCTCAAGAAGGCAATTTTCAGCTTTTTAGCTTACCACTAGCCATCCTAGCTTTGTTCTTTTGATCACAAAGCACCTGATTATTGTGTCACAGACAAAAACTTGCCTCTTTTAATAATCAGGTTGAGTGCATAGCACCAAGTCTTAGGACTTGGACTCTGCTGGAGACCAGAGGCTTTGCTCTGTAAAAATGGAATCAGGTGAGGGCAATGGCCCAAATGAGAGCAGAAGGGTAAAGTCAAAGTCCCCATATGCTAATGATGGCTCTCAGCCCCCTAACCCCACTTGGCACCCAGAACACAACCAGCCTAGCACTACTCACAAGCAAAAGCTCACAGGACTCTTGGAAAAATTGGACGGCTACAAAGAAAAGACCTATGGATAATACCAACACTGGGGATCGTTCAAACAATAACAAAAAATCAGGCCTACTACCTGATCACCCTACAGTGCAGCCCACCAGTTGACAGGGCCCCAGACTTTCCACAAAACTTTCAATTGGGCATTTGAGGAATGCTTCCGACATGAAAGACCAAAACCATGAACTGAAATAAGGAGCAGATAGAACTTTTTAAAAGAAATCCCATAATTACATCATGGTATTGTTAAATAGGAAAGAGCTTTGGACACTAAAAAACACAACTGAAATTTTAATTTAAAAGTTCAATAAAAGGTATGAAAGATAAGGTCAAGAATATCGCATTACTAAAATCAGAAATGAAAGTGGAGACATTACTACTGATCCGACAGAAATAAAAAGTATTATGAGAGTACTACGAACAACTGTATGCCAACAAATTGGATAACAGATGAAATGGACAAATTTCTAGAAACATAAAACCTACCAAGAGTAAATCACAAAGAAATAGAAAATCTGAATAAACCTATAATTGGCAAGGAGATTGAGTCAGTAATCAAAAATATCCCAACGAAGAAAAGCCCAGGACCAGATGGCTTCACTGGTGAATTTTATCAAACATTTTAAAGAAGTAATATGAATTATTCTCAAACTTTTCCAAAATACTGAAGAGGAGGGAACACTTCCTAAATAATTCTATGAAGCCAGCATTGCCCTGATACCAAAGCCAGAAAGAAAAAAAAAAACTGCAAGAAAACTATAGACCAATATCCCTTATGAACATTGATGCAAAAGAAAAAACCTCAACAAAATATTAGCAAACAAAATTCAGCAGCTCTTAAAAGGATTATACACTATGACCAAGTGAGATTTATTCTTGGTACTTTCAAGATATTTCAACATATTAAAATTCACCAATTTAATAAACCACAATAACAGAATGAAGAAAAAAAATACATGGGGAATTCCCAGGCGGTCCAACGGTTAGGACTCTGCGTTTTCACTGTGGAGGGCCCGGGTTCAGTCCCTGGTCAGGGAACTAAGATCCCACAAGCCTTGCGTGCAGCGTGGCCAAAAAACAAACAAACAAAACAAAAACCACATGATCATCTCAACTGAAGCAGAAAAAGCATTTGACAAAATTCAATACCCTTTCATGATAAAGCCACTCAACAAACCAGTAATAGAGGGAAACTATCTCAACTTAATAAAAGCCATATATGAGAAGCCCACAGTGAACATCATACTCAAATGGCAAAAAACTGAAAGCTTCTCCTCTAAGATGAGGAACAAGGCACGGCTGTCTGTTTTTACCATTTCTATTCAACAAAGTACTGGAAGTTCTAGCCAGAGCAACTGGACAACAGAAGCAATAAACAGATAAGCTGAACTTCAAGAAAACTGAAAACCTTTGTGCATCAAAGTACGCTATGAACAGAGTGAAAAAGCAACCCATAGAATGGGAGAGAGTATTTGCAAATCCTATATCTGATAGGAATTAACATCCAGAATATATAAAGAACTCCTACAACTCAACAACAAACAAACAAACAAGTTAAAATATGGTCAAAGGAGTTTCATAGTGATTTCTCCAAAGAACGTATGCGAATGGCCAAAGAGCACAAAAGAGTATCCAAAAGGAACAGGAAGATTTGAAAAAGCAGCAAATAGAATGTCTAGAAAATTTTTAATGGAACCTAAAATTTCATAGAATGATTAAAAGCAGATTACACATAACTGAAGCAGAAATTAGTACACCTGGTAAATAATGAATGAAAGATTCAACCAGAATGCAGCACGTAGAATAAAGAGATGAAAAATTTTAAAAAAATACAGAAGGGATTAGGAGATAAGGAAGCTAGAGTGAGAGGGTCTAACAAGCATCTGATCAAAATTTCAGAAGGAAGTATTAGGGAGAATGTGGGAAAGGAACTATAAGGCATAATTCAGAGAGTTGCCCGGTTTTTTGTTTTGTTTTGTTTTGTTTTGCGGTACGCGGGCCTCTCACTGTTGTGGCCTCTCCCGTTGCGGAGCACAGGCTCCGGACGCGCAGGCTCAGCAGCCATGGCTCACGGGCCCAGCCGCTCCACGGCATGGGGGATCTTCCCGGATTGGGGCACGAACCCGTGTCCCCTACATCGGCAGGGGGACTCTCAACCACTGCGCCACCACAGAAGCCCTCCCAGGTTTTAAAAACAAGAGTGTGTGGAACTTCCCTGTGGTCCAGTGGTCAAGACTTCGCCTTCCAATGCATGCGGCTGCTGGTTCGATCCTTGGTTGGGGAGCTAAGACTCCATATGCCTCGCGGCCAAAAAAACCAAAACATAAAACAGAAGCAATATTGTAACAAATTCAATAAAGACTTTAAAAAATGGTCCACATCAAAAAATAAATAAATAAATAAAAAGAAGAATGTGAACTCAGAATTCTTTAGAGTAATTCTTCAGGCAGAAACCTGGAATTCCCTCCTGATACCCCTCTCCATGGAGCCCACGTTTGGTCTATCACCAAACCCTTTTACTTCCCAGGCGCTCCTCTTATCCGCCTGCTTTGCTCCATCTTCACCGCCCCCATTTCTGCCACGTTCATTGACAACTGCCTTTGTCTCCTGCCAAGGGCGTCCTGCACCTGGACATGTCCCCTCTCGTCCACTCTCTACATACTTGCCAGGGTGAGTTTTCAGAAATGCTGTCTGTTTTGTGATTTTTAAACTTCTAAAAACGAATTTTACACTTTAAGGAACAAATTACCCAGACGGTATGAAATTGTAAAAATACGGAAGGCATGCAGTTTCCTCTCTCCCCTTTACCTCAGCCAAACAGTTCCTCTCCTCAGAGGCAACCGTTGCTACAAGTTTTTTGTTTTTCCTTCTAGAAATATCCCATGCATTTATGAACATATATAGACACCATGGTTCATAATGAACACTTGACATGTGGCCAGTGTGACTGAGGTGTTGGAATTTTCAAACAAGAGACCGATGTTTCCCACATGGCTTCATTCCACTGAAGACAGAAAATATTTGGGCTCGCTTTTCTGAACAGACTCTGTGCAAGTGTCATGGACACAGTTGTTAAAATTGTTCGGTACTTAAATACTATGAGACATCAGCAGTTTAGGGGACTATTGAAAGAAGTAGGAGACCATGAATTTAAGAAGCTTTTCATTGCCAACACTCATTGGTTGAGTCATGGAAGGGTTTTACTAAAGTTTACTGCACTGTTAACCCCAAGATTTTCTTTGTTTTTTTTTTTTTTTAACTCCAAGGTTTTCTTGAAACAAAAAAGAATGTTAACCAAATATTCAGCAATCAAAGATTTTAAATATCAGTGTAAGTTTTCTCACCAATATCACACTACGTATGATCAAGGTACATCTGGAGCTCCAAAGAAAGGAAAAGTTCATTTGTGACCTGTCCAAAACAGAAGAATTTCAAATTAAATCTTTTACTACTAGAGATCAATAATTATGACTTTGCATACTTTTTCACATGAATCAATATGTAAAGGATTTTAATTACAGTAGACAGCATGATGTAAAGTGGCTGCAAAATTTACAAGAAAAATTTGAATAGTTTGTTGATGATACATTTATAGTTGCTTTTGAATTCATGCAATATTCTTCTGAATTTATGTCAATTATACTGAGTTGATACAAAAAGTAGTGAATGTACCTAACTCAGACAGGTGTAGTTTTGAAACTGATATGCTTTTGCTTCAAGGTCAAATGGATTCTCTGAAAAAACATACACTACGTCATCCCTGTGGTAGCAAATATTAAAGGAAAATGTTTTGGGTACTTAGTTTGGTTATTGGAAAACTTTGCCAGAACTACTCGGATATGTGAATCTCCACTTTCAACTGTGATGCCCGGGAATATCATTAACCACTACTAAGTAGCTAAGTGCTGTCACCGCTCCCCTGGGTCGGGACGTGTCACCTGGTGCTGAGCTCATGAATGTGCGTTAAGTAGCCCCTTCACATGTCCCCACCCGCGACTGCCCTGCAGTGCGGTTGCCCGCCCCTCACATTCCTTTCACCCAAAGGGAACTTTGTCTCGCTGTGTGACCTACACTGTATTTGCACCCAGCCCCCAGCCTCCTTCCTTGCCGGCTGACACCAAGCTGCACCAAGCCTCACTCGCTCCCCCAGGCCTCATACGGCCCCTACCAAAGGCAGGAGGGCTTCTGTCCCAGCTTGTCCTCAGCTCAAAGTTTTCTCTGGTCACCCACCCCCAGGACGTCCCCCAGCATGAGGCCCTGGGCTGGGAAATGTGTTCTGCAGCCTACTGTCTCTCTAGCCCCCACCCCGGAAGCTTCTGGAGAGCAAAGACCCCAGCTCTCATCTCTGCTTAATGATTGTCGACAACTCACAGATGGGACTGAAATGTTGATGGTGGGACTTCAGCCACCAGAACTGGCTAATTGAAGCCAAGGATCTTTCTGGCGCCCCCTTCCCTGCAAAGGAAGCTTTCAGCTCCACGTGGAGAATCCTGGCAGGCGTACATAGGGAAGGGAAGAAAAACTTGTGCCAAACACCGGGTCATCTGTCACTTTCCACTTTGCTCATTTAATCCTCAAAACAACCCCTAAAGGTAGGGTCTCTGACCCCCGCTCACAGAGAAGGGAGCAGAAGTTCCAGGGGTTTGGGCAGTTAAATGAGGTCCTCTCTGTGGGAGATCAGCCCTGGTGACGGACACACCAAGTCCCAGAGCTTGCTCTTATTTGCTCAGGACCAGCAGGAGGTGGACCCCTGTCTTCCCTGACTCCCCATCAGCCTTATGAATCCCACCCTTCACCCACATGAGAAGCTGCAGTCTGTCGCCACCATGGGTGGGACGTGATCCTTCACGACTGGACATGTTTGCTGGTGTTGGAGGTGGTCAGACACCAGAGTCACCTCTGAAGGAGACGCCTTCCCTCTCAGAGCGGCTTTAGGGCACGGGAAGCAGGGGGAGAGATCAAACGACTCCTCAAGGTCTCATGTGGTTTTGAGGATGTCTGTGTTTCTGGCAAGAATTTCCTGAAATCAGTGTCTCAGGGACGCTAGGGACTGGTCGCCCGGGAAGGGCCTAAGGCAAGGGCAGTCCTACCTGGGGGGCAGGGCAGTCCCACATCCCGCTGCGAAGAGGCCTGGCCAGCCCGGCCGAGCCCAGAAGGCCAACAGCTGGGGCTCCTCTGCGGGGGCGGCGGGAGGGGAGGGGAG
>NW_006797698.1:2554311-2556026 GCF_000442215.2 Lipotes vexillifer
GAGCCTCAGCTGCTGGGAGCTGGAGGGGGCCCAGGAGGTGGGAGGGGGAGGAGATGGGGGCCGACCTGAGAGAAGCTGGAGGGGGTGCCGGGAAGAGGCTGACAGCCCGGCCAGGAGTCGGCCTCGGCAGTGGCCTCGGGAGGGGAAGCCTAGGAGAGACCCCAAGGCGCAAGAAAGGAGGTGAGGGGGAGAGAATGGCAGGACAGCTGGACGGGAGGATGGGGCGGGCCAAGGGCGCAGCTCCAAAGGGCAAGATTGGGCAATTTGTCTGTGAGCCCTCTCTTCAAGGCAAGACCCTGGTAGCTTTTCACTGCGGGGATCTCAGTTTCCACATCTGTGGCTTTCTGGTCCCAAGAAGACAGTACAGGCAGAGTTCCCGGGGAGGGTCCAGCCCTCAGGAGACCCCAGTCATGGATTGCGGGGGGGCGGGATTAGAGGGCTGAGAGAGGGTTGGTGGTGAAGGCTCCAGAAAAAACAGCCAGGGAGGGAGGGTCTGCTCTGGAAAGAAAGCCCTGGTGGGGCCGAGGAGAGGCCCCCATTTCTGGGGTGGGGGGCTCAGAGGGCCAAGGGCACCGGGCCATTTCAGCCCAGGGAGGGTTAAGCATCCGCCCACTTCCCACCGGCTCTGGGCCCCTCCCTCGTGTTTACATCCTCCCCAAAATATTCAGCCTCCAGCTGGCCTCCATTCTGGGCCTGCCCCTCCCCACCTCCAGTGGGGGGGCCGCATGCTAAGGGTCAGGGCCCGGGACCCCACAGAGCCAGCAGTCTGGGGACTGGGGTCAGAGAGAATGGGAGAGAAGATGGGCCAGAAAAGCGGGGGAGGGCTGGAGGGGGCAGCAGTGCTGCCCCCAAGCTGCTGGCCTGAGGACCACGGCCAACTCAGCACCTACCCAGGACAGGGCCAAAGCCACCCTGAGCTGGACCTGGGAACAGTGGGGATAGGGGAGGGGGAGGGGAAGGGCCAGGGGAATACCAGGGGAATCTCTGCAAAGCGCCACTCCCTGTCCCTGCACCTCTGCCCAGAGCTCCACCAGATGTGGTCCCCAAGCCACAGGGCCCGGGAGTTGGTGGCTCCGCGGGCTGGCACATGAGCTGAGGATCCACACATACCTTTCGCAGGGTCAGGGTGACTAAGGTGAAGCCATGTGGCAGCTGCTGCTCCCCCTGGCCCTGTGGCCGGGCGCGATGGGCTTGGGCAGGGATGAGCTCACGGCGGCCCAGCACCTGGGCCTGCAGGTGGCCCTGGAGGAGTTCCACAAGCATCCGCCCGTGCAGTGGGCCTTCCGGGAGACCAGTGTGGACAGTGCCATGGACATGGTGAGCGGCACCCCAGGGAGGGGAGGGGGATGGTCAGCACGTTCCCAGGGAGGAGGTACAAAGGCGCTTGGGCCCCAGCAGCGCCCAGCTCTCCAGAGAAGGGCCAGCCAGCCCAGCCATCTCCTGGGACGTGCTGTCTCACAGGGGGCAGGGGGCGGGGTAGGAGGGACAGGTCACGTCCAGGAAGGGCGCTGCCTGCTCAGCTGGCTGCTGGCCTTCCTCTGTCTGTGGGTAGCCGTTCCCGGCCGGGACCTTTGTGAGGCTGGAGTTTAAGCTCCAGCAGACGAGCTGCCGGAAGAAGGACTGGAGGAAGGCTGAGTGCGAGGCCACGCCCAGCGGGGTGAGCGAAGGCGCGCGCGTGCGATGGGGCGTGCGCTCAGTGCGGGGCTGTGCGACGG
>NW_006797698.1:2556130-2586963 GCF_000442215.2 Lipotes vexillifer
CCCCAGGGCGGAGCAGCCTCCCTGGCAGCTGACTTGCCTGTCTCGGCTGGTGGTTGTGATGGTAGCAGGTGGGCTGGGGGCCTGGACAGGCAGGAGGGGGGACGGCTGGGCTACCCCCGAGGACACGTGCTCTTCAGAGTGGGTCCACCTTCCACGCCATCCAAGTTCCTCTCTCAGGCTTCGCGTCACTGGTGGGAGAAGGCCATGGTATGGGCTTCGGGTGGTCCCCACCCTAGGCCTGGTGAATTCCCCATTTCCTGTGTGTTTTCAAGTGGAGATGGCCCAGCCCCAGCTGATTCATAACAGGGCTTGACTGTCATCAGCCACCTTGGGGGCAAAGTCACTGCCATGGGGGCGATCCTGGGGCCGGGAGCGCAACCGTCTGGTGTCCAGTCTCAGCTCTGCCAACCACCAGCCCTGTTACTTCCCAGGTTCTTTGAAGGCCTCAGTTTCCTCCATCTGTTAAGGGAGGGACTGGATTATACTAGTGGTTTTCTAGACTTGTATACCAGGACCATTGTGTTCAATTCAAATCTTACAAGAAAATACAAATAAATGTAACAGATGACAGCAGAGCGGCTCAGGTGGAAGTCAGGTGGGGAGAACCCACCTGGCCGAGTCCCACCTACACACACGCGCGCGCACACACACTCACTCACTCAGGGTTCATAGTTTGAAAACTGCAGGATGGTTTGACTACCAAAATTTCCCGGTCTGAGGGTGGGCTGAGCCTGGAACCACCTGGCCTGCCAGGGGAACCCCCATTGTACGCTGCCCCCCAGCTCCCACTCTCACCCTCGGGGCCGCAGACCTCCCCTCACTCACCCGTTTACTCTCTGGATTCTATGTGCCCCTCCCCAGAGAAAGCGGAAATGCCTGGCCTGCATCAAGCTGGACCCTGAAGATAAAGTCCTGGGCCGGATGGTCCACTGCCCCATAGAGACACAGGTTCGACGGGTAAGAGTGCGTGGAGGAGGGGGCAGAGGTTGGGGAGGGAGCTGGTGGACAGAAACTGGGCCTGTGGGAGAGGCCAGAGGCGGAAGCCTGCACGGAGGGGCGTGGAGGGGGCGTGGCCTGAGCGCTTGGCTGCGCAGGAGCTGCAGGAGCGCCAGGAGGTCCAGTGCGGCAGGGTGGAGCGCGCCGGCGAGGACCCTCACGGCCACTACTTCCCGGGGCAGTTCGCCTTCTCCAAAGCCTTGCCCCCCAGCTGAGGCCTGGCCGGTAGGTGGCCGGCCGCGAGGGAGGGAGGACGAGGCGGAGGGCAGCCAGGTGGGGCAGGGATGGAGAGGAGGCTGGAGCTGCTGCTGGGCTGCGGGAGGCAGGAGAGGGGCTGGGAGCCTGAAGACAGCTGGGACGGGGTCCCAACAGCCCCTGTCGCACCCAGTCTTAGTCTCTCTTCCCTTCCCTCTAGAATTGCACCCGGCTTCCTGGAAGCAGCGTGAGGGACGTTAACAAGTGAAAGCCCGCCCTCCCTTCTCCTTTCTCCCTTCTCCGAGCCCAGGGAGGACTGTCCCACTGTCCCTAATAAAAGTGCTCTAGAGCTGCGTTCTCGCCTCTCCTCGCATTCCCTCCCTCCTGAGAGCAGCGGGACAACAGGGCCCCAGTGCTCCAGCCTCACGGGGAGCCCCGAGGGCGAGGGCGAGCACGATGCCTCCCATCAGAAGGACACCCAGAAAGCTGTGTACTCTTCCTTCCCCAGGAAACGCCAGAGGCAGCAGGGACCCAGGCTCCTTTTCAGGGGCCCACGCCGGGGAAATCGAAGCACGCCCATGTGCAATGACAGGCAGAGATGCAAATTAAAACACGAGTATTTAATGGGGATTGGCACAGGCGGGCATGGCAGTGGAGGCTTCAGGGAGACCCGGGACTGGGGGGCACAGCAGAGGGTCACTTGGACAGGCCAACCTGGAAGATGTGGCTTCCACGCTCCGAGCTCTGCCGCGTCCTCTCCCAGGACGGGCTGGGCAGGAGGCTTGCCATCCCCACTTTTCACCTTTAGCCTTAGGACCAAGCAACTTTATTCCACTAAGCCCCAGGCTCAGCCAGCCAGGAGTGGCAGCAGCTGTGGACATGAGGAGGCCGGGCCTCCTCCCAGGAGCACAGCGTAGGTGCAGGACAGCCTCCCACGGTGCCAACTGCCTGAGGAGGGTCCTAGGGAGGTGTGTCCCTGATGGATGGGTGGGGAATTTTCCTTGAGGGAGGTGTGAGAGGGAGCGGGGCTGCTCTTAGGCAAGGTGGCCCATAAGAGGCCCGTGTGCAGGGCCAGTGGCCAGCATGATGAAACCATGAAGAAAAGCAGGGAGGCCACAGCGTGCCAACCCCAAGGGCCACGGCCACAGGGTGCATTCAAAAGACAAAGGAGGTGGCGCGGGCGGGGCTGAGCGCCTGCTCGGCCTGGGCCAGGCTGTCCCTGGCCTGGCGGTCCAGGTCGTGGCACTCCTGCAGCGTGTCCTGGAACTGGCGGCAGGCCTCCTCCAGGATGGAGCTGCTGCCCGTGGGCCAGGACTCCCAGTAGCCGGGCTCCACCCAGGGCTGGGCCTCCACGGCTCGCGGGCCGGGGCCGGAGCCAGGGCACAAGGAGCTGTCCAGGTCCCGGCACAGCTGGTAGAAGTCACTGCCGCGCCCGCTCACGCGCTCGCCATCGATGACCTTCAGGCCAGGCAGCAGCTCTCGGACCGAGGCCCAGTAGGAGGGGCTGGCGCACAGCGGGTTGCTGAGCCGGGCCAAAGGGTCGCGGAGCCGCAGGCGCTCGAGGCCCCGCAGCGCCGCCAGACACTGCAGCTGCCCGGGGCCGGCCAGCAGGTTGCCCGCGGCGTTGAGACTCTGCAGATTCTCGCAGGCGGCCAGGGGCTCCAGCCCCGTCAGCCGGTTGTTGGCCACGTTGAGCACAGCCAGCTGGCGCAAGGAGGCCAGTGGGCCCAGCTGGGTGAGTGCGTTGCCCGAAAGGTCCAGCCACTCGAGGCCCAAGCACTCCCCCAGGCAGCCCAGGTCCACCAGCCCCAGGCCCTGCAGCTTCAGCAGCAGGATGGACTCCAGGGCGAACTCACCTGAGCGCGCCTTGAGCAGCTGAGGGGTGACGCGCACCCCGTCGGCCTCTCCCGACTTCTCACCCCGAGGCTCCATGAGACGAAGTGGGTCCAGGTGGCCGGGGCCCCGGCAGCTCCGTCACGGTGACGCAGGTGCCACTGGCTGTCAGTGGGCTGCTCACCCCAAAGGACGCCCCGTCCACTCGGCCTGGGCTGGACGCCTGTCTCCGACACCCCAGCTCAAGGGCCAGCAGGTCCCTGAGGAGAAACAGTCAAAGAGTAAGCGGGCCTCTGAGCACCTCAGTGACCGCCCAGCCTCCACCGCCAGGGCCAGAGACCTAGACGGCCCGGCGGGCCCTGAGGATGGGAGTCCAGGGCGCAGAAGGGTAAGGAGCCCCTCTGAGGGAGGGGGGCCAGGCACAGGCCCTTGCCTAAGGGGGTCCTGACTCGGCCCTGGCGGTTGTGGCCATGCTGGGTGGGATTCAGGCCCGCGTTACCAATTCTTCCCGTCTCCCAAATCTGCTCCGGAGACACATCTCATTACTTTCCTTTCTCGGTAACTGTTCACGATTATCTGTATTAATTCTGAGGTTATTTCCTTTTAACCATTTACACTTATTTCTGAAGAGATAACAGGTCACCATCATCGCCAATCTCTTTTGTTTCCTTCCTGGGAGAGCCACGCATTGGCAAACACAAATGAGAGCACCTGGGCCTTCTTGACAATTTCTTTAAAAATCAGCAATGAATTCAAAGTGGTTTCCACGTTCCACGGGCCAACTTGTGACCTCTGGTGGCAGCTGTGGGGCCTGAGGACTCAGCCTTCAGTCCTTGATGAGGAAACTGAGGTCGAGGGAGGGAAGGGACAGCGGAGGCACAGGGAGTAAGTGGCAGCACTGCCAGGCCCCTCACCTTTGCTCCCCGAACCTGCCTGTCAAGACCAGCTCTTCACTGTGGCACCAACAGAACAGCGCCCATCGCTGCCAGCCAGATAGCATGGTTCCAGCTGCAGACACGGGCAAAGCGGGGTTGGGGAGGGGAGGCCGGGCAGTCAAGGAAGCTGTCCTGGAGGGAGGGGTAGGGTGGCACCTATGTTGGATCCAGAAAAGGGGAGAGAGGGTACTTTCTAGTCACCAGTGGCCGTGGGGTGGCAGAAACCCAGGTGTCAGTGCAAGACAAGAGCACGAGGCAGGAGGCCAGCGGGAGGGACGCCGGCGATGCCGAGCAAGCGCAGAAGGCTCGGGGTCCAAGAAGAGAGGAAAACAAGCAGACTTCTGCTCCAAGTGGCAGCTCCCCAACCCCACAGACTCGGGCTGGGCCCAGGCCAGGCTGGGTGAGGCCTGCAGAGAAACAAGGAGCCATTCACTCCTGCTGTTTACAAAACCTGGGGCTCCAGAGCCTCTGCCAGGCCCCGAGGCTGCGCTTCCATAGCAACACCACTCCTCAGGCCCCCTCCAAGGAAATCAGACCCAGAGCTCCTCCCACTCGCCCCAGGATGCTGGGGAGGCTGCTAACACATCTGAGCCCCACCCCGTCTCTAGGAAGGGGGCCCTGCACCCCCCAGCCCCCCTCCAGTCCGCAGCAGCCCAGCTCCTTCTTCACTTCTACCAGTGTTTCTGTCCACAAGGCATGGAGGCGGCCGCTAAGAAACCTGGTCACTCTGCGGAAGCATCTGCTGGGTTTGTGAGCAGCGAGCGGTGCAGTCACCTCCACGTTGGTTAAACCTGCTCTGGCCCACAGGGCACCGGGCACCACAGATGGGCCATAAAAGCACCAGCCAGAGACGAGGACCCCTCCTGAGGGCAAGGGGCGATGAGAGGAGGGAAGAGAACGTGTGCCCGAACCTGGCCACGTGACCGGAGGCCGGGCTCCCGTCTCGCACTTGGGGTGTCCTGTGGCATCGGCCTCAGGAGGCAGCGGCGAGTCCAGGATGACGGGGTCCAGGCACCGTCTGTGAGAGTGAGGCGCAACAGGCCAGCCTCGGGGGGACACCATCTCTTCAAGTATCTGCGGGCCTCTCTCCAGGTGTACGCACATCCTCCCAGCCACTATGTTGCGGGTGAAAGCGGTCAGGGAGCCCTGGTGTACAGCCAGGGGCTGAAGTCAGGCGAACACCCACATGCTCGAGGCTGAACGGAGGGTACCGATGAGCAGCCGGGGGTGGGGAGGACAACACGCCAGGCCTCCAGGGAAGAGCCACAGCCCCGTGTTCAAATGCCCCGCCGCCGCCAGGGCGACGGGCTGAGGGGGAAGCGGTGCCCTGAGGAACCCCGCCAGCGATGGGGATGGAGGTGGTGCGCAAAGGGAAGGAAAGAACAAGGGGGCGGGCAGAGAACGGTGTGCGCGTGCCCACGTCCTGCGGAAGAGGACAGGGGAGCGGGAAGATGGCACTGGGACTGGACATCAGGCCTCCTGTGCCCCCAAAGTCCCATCTGGCAGGAGACACGTGCCCCGCCAGCACTTGGCTCTGTGCCCTCAGCCCTGGGTCCCACGCCCTTGTCTGTAGTTAGATGAACAGCACCGCAGTCAAACCCTGATTCTCCAGCGTGTCCATGACCTCTGCTCCGCTCCTGGGCCCCATTTTACCTCAAATCTGCACACTTCAACCAGGCCGGGGCCCACACACCTGTGCAAACCCAGCCAACGCAGAGGCCAGCAGCGGACAGCAGGCTCCGCGCGATGCGAGAATGGCTCGTCCACATGCAACAGCGTCAACATTCCTCTAAAAAACCAGAATCACCCTGGTCCTCTTAATGGAAATGAGCGAACAGAGGCGCTGGCCCAACGTGTGTCTGTGAAAAGGACTCGGTCACACGGACAAGGCTATGACTGAAACAGGTGACTCCAGATCTCCGGGGGAAGGCCCATCTTCCCTTGTTCAGAGCCAGCAGTTCTGAGTCTCAGTTTACCTATGTAGGGAATGGGCCAGAAGAGGATGCCGTGAGTCGCCAGGGCAGGGCAGAGCTAAGTCTAGGGGAGAAACGGTTCAACTTGGAGCAGCCTCAGGTGGACAGTCACCTGGCCGCTTCGGTGAACTGGGGCCCCTCCCTCCGCCCCATTCCCTCCCGACCACAACCTGGCGCAGGGTTCTCTGACCCGGCACTGCCGCCATCTGGGGCCGGGGTAAGTCTCTGCTGCGGAGGCTCCTCTGTGCGTCCCTGTGTTCCACCCACGAGAGGACAGTGGCAATCCCCCCACAAGCTGTGACAACCAAAATATCTCTAGGCGTTGCCCAATGGCCCCTGGGGGACAAAACTGCCCCCGGTTGAGAACCACCACTCCAGAGCCCGAGCCCCCAAGCTCGGGACCGTCAAGCTTCTCACCTCCTCCCTTTCACTGCCCTCGTCTTCCTCACACACCCCCACCCTGGTGCCTCGCCGGTCCAGGCCTCCCCTCTCCGAGAACAAGGAGAGCCGCTGAGGGGAGGCCACACAGCAAGGGGACAGTGCCTCTCCCAGGAGGAGCTCGAGGGGTGGCAGCACTGACCAATACACGGCCCCCTGGACAGCTTTAGTTAGGGCACATGACACCCCCGCCCCCACCTCACCTGCTCCATCCGACCTGCGAGGTGGGACAGGACGCCTCCATTTTAAGACGCTCTCAGGTGATTCTCGTTGAAGTCTGAGACCCACGTGCAATTTAAGGAAGGGAGACAGGGAGGCAGGGAGAGGTCCAGGGCCGGGCCCTGATCTCACCACCCAAATGCACTGGATGCAGCATCCAGACGTTAAGGGAGCGCAGCCCTAGTCCACAAGGCATGGAGGCACCCAGCCTCGCCCCCAGGGGCGCTGGCCTCTCCTCACAGGGAGCCTGTGCAGACATGCCCTCCAGCAGCTGGGGAAGAAGACACGACCTGAGCAGTGTGCAGGTGAGACTTCACTTCCTATTGTGATGCTCCAACCACTGAGCACAATCTGTATAAAGCCTTATTCAAGAAAATGCCACGTTACACTGTTAAACTGAAAATACAGCACACTAACTAGCACAGAGGGTAGTATGAGCTCAAGGTAAAAAAGGAAATACGTCCAAGTTTTCACAGAGGCTGAGTGAAAGGATTACAGTGAATTTTTCCTGCTTCCTTACGTTCTCAGTAACTTCCGAACGTCCTACAGTGAATCAGTCACAGTGACACAGGGGAAGCACGGGGACCGGCTCCCGGGCTCAACCGCACGGCCAGGGCCAAAGTGCAAGTTAGGCCTTGGTGCCTCTACGACCCCCTTTCCCTCTCAAAGTCCCTCTCCCAGCAGCCCAGCACCGCAGCGGAGCTGGACCTGTGTCTTCTGGGTGTGATGAGCCCCGCCCCAAACACTCCGGCCTCACCCTTCCTTCTTTTCCCACTGATCCCACCAGAGCCTGGGCCCCATGCCCTCAGGTCCTGCACTCGACCCTAAAGGAACTCAGGCTGGTCAGTCACTGGGATACATGTCCTTTCTTGCTTCCTGAGACTGCTTTCACTGTAGAAAGAAGAAACCCCAAGGCTTCCAGTAGTCTGGAAACAAACTACAGGTGACAACGGCCACGTGATGACTGGGCATCCCAGCTCTCTCCTTGATCACACACCCGCAGGAGCTGGGCGGTGCCCTCCACCAGGGCTCTTGGGAACCCCGGGATCCACGGCAAAGTACAGACCCTAAGAAGACCGGTGCGCATGTGGGCACCTCCCTCTTAAAGTGGCTACTCTATCATATTAGGGTTTCTTTCCTTTCCAGGAAGAGTGTCCACGGCTTACCCAGGCCCTAGGTGGCTGAGGATATCCCGCACGGCGCCTGGTTGCTCTCTGAGAACCTGCCGCCCCGACACACACGGACAAGGGCCTGCCGCCCCGACACACACGGACAAGCCGCGTGTAGGGCCCCTCGCTCAGCGACACTTTAAAGGAGCACCGCGGTCCATACGCTGTGTGGTACAACTCAGAGTCACCGATGACCAGAGCCCACCCTCCCGCCCACGTACCACCGGCAGTGACTCCAGCAGGGGGCAGATGGAAGATGACATCTCCGCGAAAACGAAAATGACAATCTGTCAAGAACTGAGAAACTGTCCTCATTCTTTTCAAACGAGTTTTGAAGCCTGGCTCTCCCCGTCTAATGTCCTAGGATGCGACACTGTGCCCCCTCCCGTCATCTACGCAGACTTCCCACAGGCAGCTTCTCAGGGCATCGGACCCTGCGGTCAGACTCACCGGCCTGCGCGCCTCGGCCAGGTCCCTGCTGGGGAAGATAAGGGGCGCGGGTGTAGCTTGGGAGATGCTCCAGGTTGGTCTTCAAGAAGAGAAGACGCTCAGCCGTCTCCCCTGAAGAGGGGAGTCATGCTCCACGATGGCGTGGCCGCCCAGGGACGCAAAGACACTTGCAGAGAAGGCGCCCGTCAGGGTGCAGGATAGATGGTGGCCAGTCTCGCCAGGTCTGGCCGGACGTCCCGCCGCTTCTGCCAATAAGCAAGGGGTCCTCCTGGACACCCACTGTCTCGTTCTCACGCAGGCACTTCTTGCGGATGATGCTGACCAGGTGGCTCTCCGTGGAAAGGGAAGCGCCGCTCCTCTCCGAGACCAGCAGACCCCGGCTCTCCACCTGCTCCGGGAGGCTCCTCTCCCTCTGGCCCAGCAGCAAGGACCCAGAGGTCCCGCTTCTCTGCTCGGGCGCTTCCCGGCCCTTCCCTTCGGCCCCAGGGCTCCTGGCTCCTGCGCGGCTCAGGGGCGTCCACACGCACAGCAGTGGGGCCCTGCAGGGAAGGGGAGGGCGGCAGGAGTACTCAAGACGCCACGAGCTCCTTCACCTCGTACACGAGAACTTGCTTCCAATGGTTGATGTCAGCCCCCTCGGGGAGGGCGGCCTCTATCCTGCCCTTGAAGCGGGGTCCAGCAGGGTCGCCATCACGAACTCCTCACGGTGGAAGAGCTCAGGGAGGTGGTGGTCTGTGGAGAGCTGCAGGGCCAGGCCCTCGGCCAGCCCCACGGCCGCACCCATCTCCCCGGTGCTCCACTCCTCAAAGCTCCCGCAAACCTGCGCCAGGAAGATGTGCAGGTAGCACAGCTGGGGCAGCACCAGGCTTAAGGCGGCCTGCGCGGCGCTCGCCTCCCGGACCACCATCCCGAAGGGCTGCGGGAGCTTGACCAGACTGTCTGTCAGGCTCCGCAACACGGCCGACAGGGCCGCCCCTGCCTTCCCCAGCTGCCGTTTCTCCAGCCACTCCAGCAAGTGGTAGGCGGACACCCAGGGACGCGAGAGCCCCAAGAAGGGCTGGTGGGCTGGGAGGCCGCACTGCCGCTGCAGCTGGGAGGAGCCGCCGGGCTTCCGCAGAGCCTTGGAAGTGGCTGCAGATGGCCCTAGCCGTGCCCAGCATGATCTGGACACTATGTTGGTGACAGAAGTTTCCCACCAGGGAGTCAAGGCAGTGGGCAAAGCGAGGGGCGTGGGTGTGGCCCCCCGTCCTCAGGGCCTGCTCCAGACTCGGGCAGCCGCCCGACACCAGGAAGCCCAGGCACAGAGAGCTGTGGCCAAGCCACAGGCTGAGCTGCCCCTGCAGCTCCCGCGGCCCGTCTCTGCAGCCCTGTCCAGGTGCAGGCGTCAGACCCAGGCGTGGCCTGCCTCCTCGGGCCGCCTGACGCCACCTGCCGGCCACCCAGCTGCGTCACCCCACAGTGGGCGGTGACAGCCGCGTAGTCCACGTCCGCGACCCGGGCTGCCACGGAAACAGTGAGGTGGACGCGGCTGCCCTTGGCCCACTGCACCCCCTGACGCACCTGCTCGCCCACCGCCCCGTGCAGCAGGGGCGGGGCTTCACGGGAGAAGGCTGGAGACGGCAGGCGGTAGCGACGGCCCACCTGGGCCATAAACCTGAGGAGTGGGGCCAGGACAAAGGACGGGGGCAGCGCCGGGCTGCAGGGCAACTCGGCAGCGCTCTGGCTCCAGGCCCGTGCTCGGAGCTGGCTGGGGGCACATACGCCACCTCAGTCCTCCCCAGCTGCCGTCAGTGGGAGTAGGCGGGGGAGGCCGAACCTGTACCAGCTGCTCGGGCCCGCCTGTCCGTCACCATCTTCCAGAGATGAGGTATCCGGCGGCAGCATGGTGATGGCAGCTCCTCGGGACACGGCTGGTGGCTCCTGTGGGCAGGTCCTTCTGCTTCTTTTTGGGCACCCCTCCCCGTTCCCCCCCGGGGCCGGCTGCAGCTGGCTTCCTCCCCCCAGCAAGTGGTAGGCGGACACCCAGGGACGCGAGAGCCCCAAGAAGGGCTGGTGGGCTGGGAGGCCGCACTGCCGCTGCAGCTGGGAGGAGCCGCCGGGCTTCCGCAGAGCCTTGGAAGTGGCTGCAGATGGCCCTAGCCGTGCCCAGCATGATCTGGACACTATGTTGGTGACAGAAGTTTCCCACCAGGGAGTCAAGGCAGTGGGCAAAGCGAGGGGCGTGGGTGTGGCCCCCCGTCCTCAGGGCCTGCTCCAGACTCGGGCAGCCGCCCGACACCAGGAAGCCCAGGCACAGAGAGCTGTGGCCAAGCCACAGGCTGAGCTGCCCCTGCAGCTCCCGCGGCCCGTCTCTGCAGCCCTGTCCAGGTGCAGGCGTCAGACCCAGGCGTGGCCTGCCTCCTCGGGCCGCCTGACGCCACCTGCCGGCCACCCAGCTGCGTCACCCCACAGTGGGCGGTGACAGCCGCGTAGTCCACGTCCGCGACCCGGGCTGCCACGGAAACAGTGAGGTGGACGCGGCTGCCCTTGGCCCACTGCACCCCCTGACGCACCTGCTCGCCCACCGCCCCGTGCAGCAGGGGCGGGGCTTCACGGGAGAAGGCTGGAGACGGCAGGCGGTAGCGACGGCCCACCTGGGCCATAAACCTGAGGAGTGGGGCCAGGACAAAGGACGGGGGCAGCGCCGGGCTGCAGGGCAACTCGGCAGCGCTCTGGCTCCAGGCCCGTGCTCGGAGCTGGCTGGGGGCACATACGCCACCTCAGTCCTCCCCAGCTGCCGTCAGTGGGAGTAGGCGGGGGAGGCCGAACCTGTACCAGCTGCTCGGGCCCGCCTGTCCGTCACCATCTTCCAGAGATGAGGTATCCGGCGGCAGCATGGTGATGGCAGCTCCTCGGGACACGGCTGGTGGCTCCTGTGGGCAGGTCCTTCTGCTTCTTTTTGGGCACCCCTCCCCGTTCCCCCCCGGGGCCGGCTGCAGCTGGCTTCCTCCCCACCTCCCGCCCGTGCTTAGTTGCCAAGAGACGGACCAGAGCTGAAGGTGGGGACCGCCCCTAAATTTTGCCGTCTAATGCTCGGTGGCACAGAGTGCACGTGACACGGCAGACATTCCTGCAGTTGATGGTAAAGAAGCGTCTCACGCCAGGCACGGTCTCTGACCCAGGGTGTCCAGGGGGCCCGGGGAGTGCCCGGGAGCCCAGCCCTTGGCCTCGGCCTGCGCGGTCCTCACCAGCTTCCTCAGGCAGAGTGGTTTCTGGAGGCTCAGCGGGGCGGCTGCTCGCCCTCCCCAGGAAGCAAGCGCCTCTTCTTCCGTGTCTTGAGGTGACGCGCCTCTCCAGCCAGATGGGCTATGAGGATGGCGGCTGGCCTCGCCGCTGCACCCTCGCCAGGCTGGCGTGCCTCCAGCCTGTCCGGGCTGGCCGCCTGGAGCAGCAGCAAGTCAGAGGGGACCGGACTGGAGCTGAGCACTGGGTCCCTCGACTTCCTTCCTGCCAGCTCCCCCTCCTCTCGCCTTCCACTTGGATACCTTCTTCTCAGGCTGCACCGGGGGCTCCTGCCCCAACACAGACTGGAGGCCACAGGGTCCGGAGTCTCCCTCTGGCTTATCCTGCCCAGCAGCAGGGTGGCCATTTGCACAGGGGTCAGCCAGGCCAAGACCAGGCCTCTCCAGGGCAGGCTGCTCTCTTCTCACTGCGGACACGCAGCCCCAGGAGGCCTTCCTCCTGCTCCTCCAGGAAAGCCTAGTCAGGTGCCGGGACCCGCAGGCTGCTGCCGAGGCGCGGGCTGGTCTCTTCCCCTGCAGGGACAGGTCCCTCCCACTCCTCCTTTGGGAGCCAGGGCTTCTGATTTTCCAGGGGCCACTGCAGCCTCCTCCCCTACGCGTACAAACTCAAGTCTGACCTCAGCCTCTGGCAGGTGCTCCCTGGCGCCCCAGCCAAGTTCAGAAAAGGTGTTGATAGCTCCAGTGTTGAACTTGGAGCCAGGAGAAGCCAGCGTGGCAGGTGGGGTCTTGGCTCTGATCATGAAGGAGTCAGCACACACAGGGGGCTCTTGCCCCATGGATCCTGAGAGTGTGTGTTTCTTGTGGGGCTTTTTGACTTTTCTGACTTCTGACGTGCTTGGGAGCCTGGGGCAATGAGAAGACAGGCCCAGGCTGTCCTCTGGCAAGGTGACAGAAAACAAGGCAAGATCTAAGGCAAGATGAAGAGAATGGTTCTCAGCCAGCTGCCTACTCACTTCGGGGCCCACTGACAGGACAGTGAGGCCGGAGGGGAGAGAAAAGAGCAGAGGATGTAAAGCGTAGTAACCATGTGAAATCAATCCCAGGACAAAACTCTCCAGACGCCGACCTCCTGGGTGAAGCCTGACATTCACTCCTCCAGACCCAAAGGAGCAGCCCTCGACCGGAGGGAGCCCCCAGCCCTCTGCACAGGAGTGGTTTCTGTGCCCATGTTCTTTGCCACGTTAACTCACATCTCTTTTTTCCTTCAATGTTTATCCAGAGCCTAGTAGGCATTGGCAGTCTTCCTGTATGATGGATACAGTATAAGGTAGGCCAGGCCCCTGTGTGCACGTGGCCCCCAGGCTGGCGGGGGGGCAGATGAGAATAAAATGCTCCCACACACACGGGAGGGGAGACGAGAGCCGAGGTGCAGGGCGTGCAGTGGCGCTGCAGGGCTGGGGGACCGCGACGGGAGGGACCTCACCAAGACGTCAGGCAGGCTTCCCGGGAAGAGCTGCAGACGCTGGCGCTGTCAGCACAGGCCACGGGGGTGTGGAGGCCGGTCTCTGCGTCCTGGGCACTGGGGCTGTGCCTGGCACCCGCAGGGCCTCATAAACAGGCAACGTCGCTCGGTGCAGGGGAGCGACGCGGCCCGAGGCTTCCCGAGCCTCTGTCAGAGCACATGGTATGGGGCAGCTCCTGATGCCAGCGATGCAGGCCCCCAGCGCCCCCTCCTCTCGAAGCCCACTCCTCTCTGGCTCCGGCCCCTGCTGCTCCCTGAAGTGCCCCCGCCGAGGCCCCAGGGACCCCCGGTGCCCCGCCTCAGCGCACTTCTCCGCACTACAGCACCTGCCCACGCCCCCCACCTGGAATGCTGCTGCTCGCAGCTACGGGACAGCACATCTCCTCAGCTTTCCTGTCACCTGCGACTCCTTTTCAGTCTCTATTCTAGTCCCTCTTCCTCTGCCCACCCCTTAATGGTGTTTCCTGGGCTTCCTCGTCTCCAGGCCTCGTCTCTCCTCCCACACCCTCTCCCTGACCAGGGCCACCTTCACCGGCTGAGCACCGCCAGCCCCTCTCGGCTCACGACTCCCTCGCAGGCTTCCCCTCACCTGCTCGGCCTACAGTCAACTGGAGGTCAGTAAACAGGACTCCTGTTCACCCAGATGCTCAGACCGCAAACCTCAGCACAATCCTCGACTCCTTTCCCCACCCCGTTCATTTTCCTGCAGATGAGGTCAAATCCAGGGCTCTCAAAAGAAAAGACACATGAAGAAGTCAGAGAAGAAACATGCAGAAAGAAGAAAAGAAAATGAGAGGGAAGGAAAAGCCCAGTGAGCTAGGCTGTGTCTCCTTGGGAAAGAGAAGATTCAGAGTAAGATGGCGTAGATCCTGCCCCAAACAGCTGAGAGCGAGCAGTGTGCATCTCTTCAGACCAGAGCGAGATGCAGCTTAAATGAGGAAGTTTAAACCAGAACATTCTGACACTGAGTGATGTTAAACATTCAGAAGGATCACCAGGGATGGCAGGACGGCCTTTACTGGGGACAAGCCCGCTAGGCGGCTCAAGCGAGACTCGGCTGTGAACCAGGGTGGACAACGCGACACCAAGGAGCCCCTTCCAGCCACAGGGGCCTCGGAAGAACCGAGAGGCAACCACCCAAGCCCATCACTCGACGACCCAGTCAGCCGCCACCGAACCAGGGGTCTGACGCTCACGGGAGGTGACGTGGTGGAGGGGCTGGATCAAGGTGTAAGTGAGTACAAGACACCGCTGTGGCCCAGAGGAAGCGCTCGAGATGTCAGAGCCAGAGGGCACTGACCTTCACTCTTATTTTGATTGAAGAAACAGAAACCCAGAGCAGCAACGTGATGCTCGGTGGCAGAGTGGAGGACCAGAGCGGTCCATAGGCTTCATTGCTCCCGAGAACATGGAACACGGTACTGAAACCAGGCCTATGTCCCACCTGCTCTCACTGATGAGGGCAGAGAAAAAAAAAATACCTGTGAGTTAGGCTGCAGCCTGGGCTACACCCCAAAGCCTTCGCCTGAGGACGCACTAATTGAACCCAGGGCACCAACCCTGCTCTGTTCCGCGACCAGCCCTGTCCCAGCAGTCTGCCTGTGTTCTGCAGATACCCTCGAGCCACCTGACCATTTAATACTACGTCAAATATCCACCATGAGCCAGCACCATGCCCGAAACATACAAACACAGGGCAGTCACTGCCCGGCTGGCATGTGGGGCTCAGGACGAGAAGACAACTTGGAAACGGCTACCGGCACCAGGGCAAGGCAAGCAGGGTAAGAGCTGTGGAGCCAGGCCACGGGCTGACCGAGAGGCAAATCGAGTCGATGACACGGGAGTTTAGATTCTGTCTTGGCAGGTCGCTTACCCCAGGCTACTGCTTGAGGAACCTCATCCCCTGACAGTCCCCGGGGCAGGTCTGGGATCTTGGGCAATGACTGGCCCTCCTTGCTCTTCACTGAAGCACACCAGGATGACAGCGGGGTGGATGCTGTGGAGAGCCAGCCTGGAATCTACATGAATCTAAAATGTAAAATTTAAAAAGAAAATCACCCACAGACTTCAGGACTTTGATTATTAGTAAGAAGTTGTTTGTGACACTTCTCATAAGAGCTGATACACGCACCTGATACAGCGACAAGGTGGAGACTCCGGGGCCGCATCGGGTGGGACCACAAGAGGCAGGCGGCAGGTGCAGCCCTGGGAAGCAGGCGGGGAGGGGGGCAGGAGCAGGTAACGGAGGCGGGACTGGAGGGGAAGGGAGAGTCTGGAGAGCCAGCAGATGATACTTGGGCTGCGGTGTGGAGGAGGAGGGGATACAGAGGGACACCCCAGTCCCTGCTAAATACAGTTCAGTTACAGATATAGTGATTTTGAGATTCTTCTGGAACAAATCTTCAGGAGTAGATGTGACAGATACAGGGTCAGGGGATAGAAGTCTGAGCTAAAGATACAGATCCATGTAAAAGTCTCCGTAGAAACTGAGGGGAAACACCGGTGGGAGAAGAGAGTGGAGGATGGTTGCCCAGGCAACACTGACACTGTGGGCAGGGTAGAGGATGAGCAGACTCCAAAGATGCCTGACAGGCAGAGGACAGAGACACAGGAAAACCTAAGTGATGTTAGGGAAGCCAAAGGAAGACTTTCCAGAAAGGACCGACAGGGTCCCTTCAGCAGATGAAGCAAGTGGAGCCCCGGGGCTATGCAATGAGAAGCAGAGGATGCAGGCACTTGCAATGTCAAAGGGTCACGCTTTGGGGTGGGAGGGAAAAGGCTTGGCTCTGTCTCAAAAGAGAGAAAAGGTACAGTGGGAAGAAAGGGAGGACAGATGACAGGAGTTCCTGAGGGAGAGGGACTCAAGGCACAGGTGGGTGGGTTTAACCTTGCAGATGAGAAAGAAGTTGTTTTTTTTTTTTTTTCCTGACACAGCAAAGAAGGACAGCTATGGTGGCAGGCAGGTCCTTGAGTGTGGGCAGGGGGAGGGCCCAAGGCAGTTACGTCCAAGAGCCTATAGATTCCCGAGGGGTTAGCAACCTGCTGGCTGAGCCTGAGACAGGAAGTGCCTCAGCACTTACACGTGTACTGGCTCCATGGATCAGAGATTTCCTCCTCACTGCGTTCACCAGGCCTTTTCCCACACGCATGCCCAGAAGCACAGTGGTCACTTTTCTGTTTCTCCTGGGCCTGCCTCACCCTAGGGCCTCATGCAGAGCCCAGTCCACCCTGGGCATTCGATACCTATGCCAGACCTTTCTCCGAGTTTTCACTCTGCCCAGTCCCACCACCAGCCCCCTCTTCTCTCAGCCCCTGCACTCGGGGTGGGGGGGGAGGGAGGTGGTGCCTGTCTATCCACCAGACCCCAGGAGACTTCAAAGCACTTGGTGAGCCTACAAGTCCTCGCCTTCTCATTCCCCCACCCGCTCACCTACGAGGAGATGAAAGATGAAGAAAAGCATGGGACCAGATGAATGTGTGGAAGGAAGAGTAGAGCAAATCACTACACGTTTTGGGGTTTTGTCCCACATGCAAATTTGGCTACTTTTAAACCCTAAGGGAGAGATTTTAAATAACCAAGCTTCATTAGATTTCACAATATGCAAAAGTGACATAAAATGAGATGTTTTAAACTACACACCAGCAGAACCCTTTGCTCTTTTCTGCGAGGCTGCTCTCCACAATGGATTGAGAGCATAAAGTCCAGAGCCGGTCTATGGGGGTTTAAATTCTGGCTGCTACCCACCAGCTGTGTTCGTCTCGGTTTCCGAGCCTATACAACAGGGATAAAAGCATCCACCTCGCTGGCTTGTGAAAGATTAACGAAGTTAATGTACGCATACAGCAGTTTAAAGGCACTTCTTGGCACAGAGTGAGTGATGGCTACGAGCCGCTATCCAGTTCTGGCCTCACCGGGTGTTTCTGGTGCGGGGCACTGGGAAAGGGAGGGAAGCTGGGAGGGGGACACCTGGGCCGCCCGATGGGTAGGGCAGGTCAGGGAAAGCCGCCTCGCCCCCAAGTCTACGTCTGTGACCACAACGCCCCCTCCCCGGCTTACCTACGGCCAAAGGTCTGGCTGGCTAGTGGGGCTGGCGAAGCTGTGAAGCCGGCGCAGCCCCCGCGGCGGGTAGTAAGCACAAGCCGTCCGCCGCCCCGCTCGCTCCCACCCACGCACCGCAGCGGGACCTACCTTGAGGCGCCAAGAGCGCTGCAGAGCTTGGTGGGCGGTCCAGGTTCCCGGGCGACCTCCGGGAGCGACAGTCAGCGGGTCCTCCGCGCCCACTCCTCTCCAGCCGTTGGTACGTCCCTCCAGCAGGCAGCCAGCACCGAGTGCGCAGGCGCAGTGCGCAGTGCGCAGGCGCAGTTTCCCAGTGCGCAGGCGCAGGCGCAGCGACCGGAAGCAGTGGTGTTACACCGCCTCCTCCGCCGGAAGTGGCGGGCTTTCCTCACCTGACCGGGACTCGTTCGTACACGTTTAACAGCGCTGGGTTTGTTTTTTTTTTTTTGGTTGGGGGTGGGGGGGCGACTTTGTTTGTGTTTAATAGTGCTAGTTTAGCTGTGTGGTCTGGGAGGAAGCACTCGCAGGCGCTCCGGGCCGACCGTGGCCTAGCCTTCCTCCTCCACTGGCGGATTCGTAAGGCCCCTGCCATCCCCGGCTCTGCGCCGCAGCAGTCTGACCCCCCGAGTGCAGCCCGACCGCCCGAGCGCAGCCCGGAGTTTGTGCGCACGTGCGGACGGAAGGGACCACGGTAATGCTAATGATCCGTGTGTCGGAGTCTCTTCCCGCCTTGAGGGCTCACCCAGCATTTCATGACACCCACCCAGGATATCTCCTGGGGCAAATTCCCGGTGACACCGCGGAGGCCTCGCCGACAGCCAGGGGTCGTCCGTGCGCGCCTCCACTGAGGTGCTCTGCCAACTCCCCAAACTGAATTATCCCGGGGCCAAAAAGGCCGCGTTTCCTGGGCTGAGCGGAGAATGCTTCTCCTCACCTGGTCCCACCTGGACACCAAAGTACCCAACTCTTGTTTCATAGGCTACCTTGAGCTTCTTTCCACCGCCAGAGTCAGACAAATCCAAGGGCCTAGGCTTGGGCACCACCGGGCCTTGGACAGCCCTCCCTGCTCACCTTCCCAGGGCTGATCTCAGTTCCTTTTTTTTGGTTGGGGGTGGGGGGACGACTTTGTTTGTGTTTAATAGTGCTAGTTTAGCTGTGTGGTCTGGGAGGAAGCACTCGCAGGCGCTCCGGGCCGACCGTGGCCTAGCCTTCCTCCTCCACTGGCGGATTCGTAAGGCCCCTGCCATCCCCGGCTCTGCGCCGCAGCAGTCTGACCCCCCGAGTGCAGCCCGACCGCCCGAGCGCAGCCCGGAGTTTGTGCGCACGTGCGGACGGAAGGGACCACGGTAATGCTAATGATCCGTGTGTCGGAGTCTCTTCCCGCCTTGAGGGCTCACCCAGCATTTCATGACACCCACCCAGGATATCTCCTGGGGCAAATTCCCGGTGACACCGCGGAGGCCTCGCCGACAGCCAGGGGTCGTCCGTGCGCGCCTCCACTGAGGTGCTCTGCCAACTCCCCAAACTGAATTATCCCGGGGCCAAAAAGGCCGCGTTTCCTGGGCTGAGCGGAGAATGCTTCTCCTCACCTGGTCCCACCTGGACACCAAAGTACCCAACTCTTGTTTCATAGGCTACCTTGAGCTTCTTTCCACCGCCAGAGTCAGACAAATCCAAGGGCCTAGGCTTGGGCACCACCGGGCCTTGGACAGCCCTCCCTGCTCACCTTCCCAGGGCTGATCTCAGTTCCTTCCATCTCCTTCCAGCGCCCCCGCCCTGGGCCCATCAACTCCAGGCTGGTGCAGTCCTCCAGCTTGAGCTAAAACTAGGACCCCTGCAATGAGAGTATATATCTTTGCCCTTTATCAAAGTTATTTTTAATCTTATTTGATTCTCTCCATGCCTCAGAGATGGAGGTATTGGTTTCTCCATTATACAGATGAGGAAACGAGACTCAGTCACACGGAGAGTTAAAGTAAGATGGAGGGAGCCACAGATGATTTCACAGTTGTACTGTCGCATGAGGGTCCGTATAAAATAGGCTCAGCTGGTCCCTTTGCAGTGTTAACCCAGAGGTACTCTAGAACCAAGGATGACTTGATTGCAAAACTGGGAGATGCAAATAATAAAATGAAAAAACTGTTGTGAAGTGTGGGTTCAAATTATTTGCCCACTTTTAAAAACTGGGTTTGTCTTATTGTTGAATTCTTTATATACTTATATTTTGTTCTGTCCTTTATATATTCAGGATACAAGTCCTTTGACAAATATGTGCGTTGCAAATATTTTTTCTTAATTTGTGATTAGCTTTTCATTTTTTTAACGATGGTTTCAAAGAGCAGTAGAAAAGATGGGGCTGTTTTTTATCTCACCACCATCCCCTCCAAACACACCGTCTTCTTCCCTCTCTCTTCCTGGCACTAGATTCTCTAGGATTAGGGGGACTTGTAGCTAAAATACATAAAGAAATTCTATAAACCAGTAGGAAAAATACCCCCCCAAAAAAATAATAGAAAAGCAATCAATATGAACAGGCACATTAGAGAGTTGGAAACCCAAATGGTCAACAAACAGATGAAAAGAGAGTCAGGCTCACCAGTGATTATTAGGGAAATGCAAGTTGAAACAGGATACCATTTCACACACATTATCTGATGGAAAAAATAAAAAAGGCTGAATAACAGATGAAGTCCAGGAGTTCATATAATGTTAGCAGGAGTGTAAACAATCTCTTTGGAGGGCCATTGGGCAATATCTTGTGATGTTGAAAGTAAACATCACCCAGGACTCCGCTCTTTACATGGAGACATACATCCTAAAGAAGTTCCAGCACATTTGCACAGACATATATAGGGATGCTGATTGTTTATAACAGGAAGACCTGGAGTAATGCAAGTGTCATCAACAAGGGAGTAGAAACATAACATGTATATCACCCTGGGCTAGATCTATCTGTCATAACCCTGCACCAGTCAGCTATGTCACCATAATCCTGCATAATAAACACCTGAAAACCCTGACTTGGAAGAACAAGCATTTATTGTTTTGCTCATTTGACTGCTTCTGCTGAGGTTTGGCCAGACTTGGCTCCAGGTCATTTTGGGATTAGTCTGTTCCCCATGTTTCTTCGCTGGGTAGGCTGCCCAGGGCATGCATTTCTCATGGTGAAGGCAGAAGCGCAAGCCATCTGCTCTATGGGCGCCTGGAGCTGGAGACACCCTGGGAGCGTGTACATACAAGTCCCATCGGTCATTGGTTGAGGACTGTGCTGATGGCAATAATTTCCTGACAGCGCTTCCAGCCTTCGGCACAGGACATGAAGACTGCTGGCAGTTGGAAGTTGGCTGGTATGCATGGAAGTACTCAGAGCATGGGGAGATGCAGGGGACGTTGACTATGGCTACTAATATATGTGTCTAGTCTATTATCAGTTTTGATCTTTGCTAATATAATAGGTACTGATGGGGTTACACTGTTGTTTCAACTTGCTTTCCTTGATTATAAATGATGGGAAGCATCTTTTCATGCTCAAAAGTCATTTCTACCGCTTCTTTTGTGATTCGTCTGCTGGACTCCTTTTCTATTTACCTACTCTGTCCTTTTTGTCTTGTTGATGACCTCTGTGTCTGTCATGAGTTGTAAATCATTTAAATTTTTTTTTTTGCCTTGCAGAAAATCTAAATTTTAATTTAAATTTATCACTTTATCTTCATCACTGCTGGATTTCTTGTTTCCCCCTCTTAGTTAGATCTTCCCCATTACAAGATAATTTCTTTCCTTTTTCTTTCTTTTTTTAAGCAAAGGAGGAACAGGTTCAGAGCAGTTATTTAACTGTGACCCAAAGTCACAGTTATGCAGCAAGTTGGAGGGTCTGGATTGAAGATTTTACCCAACTCCAAAGCGCATGTATCCTATTCAGTTTATGATTAAAAATTCAGGGGTCCAATCTGTCACAGTATCTTCGACTCAAACAACAAGCAAACAAAATGCAAACTTTAACATACTTGTTAATCACATCAGTGTACATGGTCGCCTTGCTCTCACCATAATTTTCACCCTTTCCTCCACTCTCATCACCGTAAATCATTCAGCGTCTAAGGGTTAGCAATTATGCTAACAGTTGATCAGGAGAACAGGCTGGCTTCTAAATAAAAATAAACAGTTAAAATCTGTGGTGTGGGACTAACTCCGAACACGTCAAGAAAAAAAAAACGAGCTCTTTGGGATGGTAATCCCTCATTCACGGCTGGGCGGGAGGGAACCTCCCCACACACTGGTCCCAAGGATTCCCAGCGGGCGCATCCCTCTGTCCCTCCGAGCAGCCCGCAGGTTGGTGCAGACCGCGCAGGTGCGAGCCCCAAGATAATTTAATTCCCCTGTGTTTTCTTCTGGTACATTTATAGTTTCATTTACATTTGTTAAATCTATGATCCAGCTGGCATTTATTTTGTTGCCGGGAGGGAGAGAGTCCCGACACTGTTCATTGCCTTTCTTCATCTTTTCCTCATGGATTTGCTTTGCCATGTTTATCAATTTATTTCTGGACTCGTTTTCTTCCATTAATGTGTCTATTCATGTCCCAGCACCACTGTCTTCATTTCAGTAGCCTTTCATATTGTGACTGCATAATACTTTTAAATATCTGGGAGGGCTAATGTCCCTGTAAATACTCTGCTTTTTTCAGAAATTTCCTGTTTCTTTCTTTCTTTCTTTTTCTTCCTTTCTTCTTCTTTTTTTTCGGCTGTGCAGCGAGTCTTGCGGGATCTTTGTTCCCCAACCAGAGATCGAACCGAGGCCCTCGGCAGTGAAAGCTTGGAGTCCTGACGACTGGACCGCCAGGGAAGTCCCCATGGTTACTTCTTACATGTTTATTTTCCCTGAGAACTTTAGAATTCAGCAGATCTAGTCTAGTACCCATTCTCTCTTCTCCCCTCACTCCCCCAAAGCATTGTTTTCAACAAGAGGACACTACATTTATAGATTACATTAAGGACATTTGACATGAAGCATAGAAATACAGATGCATACACAGGCCCCAGGTATTTTTCATGGCACTTATTTCCCAGGTCCTATCACACACGTCAAAGTACTCAGGGGGCTTGCCACTTCCTTTTTCACAGGGTGGATCAGTGTGGTGTCCATGGTGGGAACAAGAAAAGGTGAAGGAAGCTGAGATCCTGGCAGAATGAAGGGTGCCATAGAAGTAAAGAGTTACTATGTAAAAGTTGTGTGATTTATTGATGGCATTTTTTTGACGAGGCAGGCACTTTAATCCATTCCCTCAGCTCACAGTCATAACCTCTAGGAAGCAGGCACTAGTGCTATTATAAAACTGAGGCTCAGAAAGACTAACTTTCACTCAACTAATAATCGGGAGGAGCTGGACTTTGAACCCAGCCAGGGAGCCCAGGTCTCGATTCTCTATCTCGACCTTGAAGCTGAGCTGAGGTTGTTCAGTCAACAGCTCCTGGAAGGCTGGGCAGAAAGAAAAAAGAGAAAAATATGTTTGCCAAATCAATTGCTGCAGACCAAGGGCACGGCCGTTGCACCCAGGATCACGACGGATCAAGGCTGCAGCCTCTGCAGTAACCCTTCCGGCCTCCCATATTCCTGCTTAGGAGATGGAGAGTGGGTGGGCGCAGAGAATCATCTCCCTAATGTCTGCCGGGCTTTGTCAGGGGAAGAAAGGCTGACCTTTGCAGCAGGGGGGAAGCCATGCTACAATCCCGGCCCTTAATCCTGAGGTTAGGAAGCTGAGGTGGGGCTTCTGCGGGTTTCTGAGAATATCTGTCCCAGCCCCTTTCCGGGCAGATGCCTGCAGGGTTAGCCAAAGTTCTACTGGGCTTGCGCGATGCTCCCCCCACCCCCCCCCGGCCGAGCTCCCCCCCCTGCCCCCGCCATCTGGCCTCTGCTGGACCACATGGTGCTGGGATTAGAGTCCGCTCAGGCACCCAATAATCCTCTAAAGCTTCAGTGCTTCCTTCTCCCCAGGGCATGGTCTCCAGGTCAGAAGCTCCAGGTCCTGCTGGGAATGGCTCACGGGGAACCCTGGTGCTCAGGATACCAGCTTCCCTCAAGGTTCCCCAACCTCCTGTCTGGGTTGATAAACTGATTAAATTTTTATCAATCACTTGAGGGGCTGAGATTCTAAAGTAGTGATTCCCAACGTAGGGGTGGGGAGAGGGACTTGGACCTCCAGAGAACATTTCAAAATGGCTGGAGACATGTGTGATTGTCAGAGCCAAGGGCAGGGAGAGCGGGTCTGCTGGCATCCACTGGGCAGAGGTCAGGGGTTCTGCTCAACAGCCTACAATGCACAGGAAAGCCCCGCCCCCAATGGTCCCCAACAGAGAACTATCTAGCCTGAACTGTCAGCAGTGCCAAGGTAGGGAACCCCTGTCCTAACAGACGTGCGTGGCTTTGGTCCCAGCATTCTATGGGTTTGTTTGTTCCGAGGGATTCTTACGCAGGTTCGTTACATGGAGTGTGGGCTGAATTAGCATAGACTTTGGTCGCCTGCCCTCACTCTTCTGGTTCCAAGTCAAGTAAAACTGTGGTGGCTGCCAAGTGACTTCATTCCTGGAAACCCCAAGGTTTATAAACAGACGTCACGTCCAGCACATGGCCAACCCCACTTTATTTCTCTGCTCCTCGTATTTCCAATGTTATCAACGAACCGACTTCTGTACAAAGCAACCCAAAGGCCCTCATCAAGGGCCTTGCTTTAGCTATTTTATCAGGGAGGGGTGACCCTGCGGTCTGCAGTAACAGCCATCTTCTGTATGTAACTTTTCCTCTCCATTGAGAATCTGGGCTGATGGGTGTCCCTATTATAGGCTGGAATGTACCAGATCTCAGGTTGTTGAGGTGGGAAAAAGTCGCCGAAGATTGTTGGGAAGCTTGGCCTCAGAGCAGCATCCAGTTGGCAAAAGGCCCCTTACTTCTTTGCCCTTTGGATTCCCTGAGCAATACCTGGCACCTTGCTGTTGTCATTACACATCCTTCAAGGAGGTTTCATCCAGGCTCTGGTACCACCTGGAAAATCATCCCTGTTCCCAATAAGGGCCACGCTCTAAGGCCACAACCTCTCACATCAGTGCAGTGCGTTGCACTCCCAGTGGCAGCACAACCTGATCTGGAGGTCTCCGTCCCTTGGGCGGCACTGCCCTCTGTCGGCCACCTTCTGTACGTGCAGCTGAGCTAACCTCACCTGCCTTGTCTTCTCCACAGGCTTGTCTGGTCATTCCCAGGATGGTCTCCCAGGCTGCTTCCCGCTCTGCCACTAGGGGTGGTGCAGGGGTATCCCACCCCCAGCCACTGCTCACCTTCAGGGATCTTTTGCTACTTGTAGCTCCTCTGAGCATCTATGTCAGAGGCTGACATTTACTGATGTGCCTCCCACTTGGCAGGGGAAGGAGGGTGGGAGATACTGCTTGCCTGAAACAAACAACGAGTCCGTCCACACCAGGCACTAAGAGACTTGACCAGCCTGGCCTGGCTTCTGGCCGCCTAAGGCCGTAACCCTGGGACGACCTGGCCCCATCGAGTTCCTGTCTGACCAAGCTCTGGGCTGTCAGAAGAATTTCCTGTTTGTTCTAGCCAATACCTGACCGTAGGCCTCTGACGCCTAGCCCCTCCACCCTTTCTGAGAGCATTTACGACCGTGAATCTTCCCTCTGTCCCTCTGGGATGTAGGTGTATCTCCTGCAACCCAGGAGTGGCTCCCAAGGACCCTTCCCCTGAGATGAAATCAGGAAGGCTCGGGCCTCTGTCCCCCAGTCTCTGTGGCCTACTCACACTTAAGCCAACCCATCCTTTGTGACTTTTCACTCTCCTGGCTCTACTTGGCCCTGCTCACCCCTCCCCTCCACTCTCGTTCTCCTGTTAAAGTGCCCAGTCACCCTGCAGGGGCACTGACCCCACGGAGCTCACATCTCCCTACTGTCAGTCGTTTCAGAATAAAACCTGATTTGCCCTCTGTAACTAATGCCTGGTTGTGTTCATTTCTGACAAGACCTGCTCACCCTGCAGTCCCCCTCGGAGTGGGGCGAGAGCTTTGAGAGCAGCGCCATCCACGCAAAGCGGGTGGGCACAGATCCTGGGAGGGCGTCCCAAGCTCCCCCTCCCTGAACGGCTGCACAGGCAGAAAGGGAGGACGGGAAGATAGCGTGCTGGGAAGGGGTCTGCCAGCCCTGAATCGCAGAAGCTGCCCAGAGAGCAGGGGGCGCGCCCCGGGACCCGGGGAACAGAGGCCGCCACGAGTGGTTCCATGAGAACTCAGGGACAGACATACACCACACGTCTTCAGGCCACATCTTCCTCCTGAAGACCAAACCCACGTATCCTACCACTAGCTGGGTGTCTCCACAGAGATGCCCCGGACACAACCAGCTCACCAGGACACACAGGAAACCCCAGGTCATCACGTGCCCTCTGTGGCCTGTCACTGAGAGGTTCCAGCCGCCAGGTACTGGGCACCGCATTTGCCCACTGCTCACCACAGGGTCCACCCCGCCTCCCCCCTCCCCCCACGGCCAAGGCGCTGGCCCCCTTCAGCTCCTAACTAGACCTTCCATTCGCCCACTCGTCCCCATTCTCACCACCACTCTCATCTGAGGCCCATTATGCACCCTGCAGAGATCATCCTGGAAACCAAGTTGGGTCACGTCACTCCCCTGCTTCATCCTTCTGTGGCTCTGCATTCTCTCTGGATGCACTCCTCAGGGCTCGGGGTCTCTCCTCCAAGAACCTTCCACCCCCAGCTTCCTGCAGCTCCTCCCAGGAGCTCTCCCCTCCGCTCACTCCATCCCCCTGCCCCAGGCAGGAAGCTGATCCCCCGCCCAGGCCAAGCACGCAGGCTCCCCAGTATGTAGGGGTATTAGGAACGATGCAGGCCACGCTCTGTGGAATGTTGGGGACCGGCTTTATTGCAGAGCCTCGGGGGCCATGCACTCTGTAATCTGGGGCACAGACGGGTGGTGGGCAAAGTTCCACTTGAACGAGTCCTCCGTCTTCCTCCTCCTGCCCGGCCTGGCTCTGGGCAAAATCCAGGACAGCGGGATTCTCGCTCAGGTCTCAGGAAAATGTAGTCTCAGTGTCCACATCCCAGAGCTGCAGCTCCAAGCAGCTGCCAGTCCCTTTCCTGGGCCCCAAATCCACCCACCGAGGGAATGGGGATCAGGTGGGCAGGGGAGCGGCAGCCAGCAAACTTGGCCTCGGCCAGGACTTTGCCACCAAACAGGAATTTCCTCACCACCCATTAGTCACTAGACACGGGTCAGGCTTCTAGCCGCCAATCGAGACTCAACAGCCCCACTCCAGGGGCGCCACAGAGGTCAGCACAGGAAGGGAGTTGGAAAGGGGGTGGGTGGGATGTTCAAGGGAGGCCCCGATCTGAGCAACAGGCCAAGCCCAGAACCAAGAAATCCAGGTGAGACATACCACGTTCTACCACCGCTCCAAAAACGATGCCTACTAAACAGAATGCCAATCAACTCAACAGTCAATAAATACAAGAGACTGGCTTCTTCCCCAGGGAGGCAACATGGCACAAGAGAGGGGGGGACTCCAATTAGCTCTGGGGCTGCGGGCAAGTGTCTGAGGTCTCCACCCCAACTCTCCTAGGAGAAAGTGAGGCACGGCTGGGGCCCCAGGTTCCCTCCGCTCCGAGGCCCGCACGCTCTCCAGGCGTCACCAGGCCAGGGGCTCCCCCGCCTGGCAGCATCTCAGCAGAGCCCAGCCCACACCTCGCCCACACCTGTCCCTCTGCACCCTCCCTTGCTCCAGATGACCTACGTGCTGCTGTGAGGGGCTCCGAAATCCACCCTCACCGCTGCCAGAGTCTAGGCCCGGCCTCAGCAGGAGCTGCCTCCAGTTTCTTCAGCTCCTGCAGTGCTCAGGCTGAGCCTCTGGAAAGGGAAGGAGGTGATCCAGGTGGGGAGGAAGGCGGAAGAGGATATTCTGAGGAGATACCACTTCCTGAGCAAGCCAACGTAAGTGAGTTCGTGACTATAAAGGATGCTACACATACATGTTTCAACCCTGATCCAAATTACTATGATGCTTTGGATCGTAATGTTTTGTGGGACTGTTTTTCCATTTCGTCAACAATTCCAGAAATTTCACATCGAAACGTGTCAAAAATTAAAGGAGAACTCCAAGAAAGGCCTTTGCCACACCTGACCGAGCCCCTCCATTTCACAGGTGAGGAGGCCCACACAGGCAGACGCTTCCTGGGGTCACACAGGACAGTGGCAGGGCTCTGCCTCTTCCCCCCAGGGCTTCCTCCCCGGCCCGGCCCACCTGAGGCTCGGAGCATCCTGGGCTGAATGGGATGCGAAGCCTTCTCTGGCTGCCCCGTTGTGTAAAAGGCGCAGCCCCACCCTTGTCAGCTCCCGGCCTGGACCTACTCAGGAGCGGGCAGTGGGAACTTGAGGGCTGGACATCTGCTCCAGCCTGGCTCTGAGCTCGGGGCTTCCTGAGGCCCAGACTGGCTGGGGAGGGCGGTACTTTCCAGAACCAGGCAGGCCTTGGGGGAGGGAGCACGGAGGGACTGGGACACAGTTGTAGGGGTGCCAAAAGGGTCATCAGGGACAGCGGAGCCAAGGTCATCCAGAGGAGCTGGGGCACCTGAAAAGCGTATCACAGAACAAGTCACGGCCTCGCTGTGGAGACCCTTCTCCCCCAGCCCCGCCCTGGAGAGCCTGTGACCGCCACGCAGCTCACCTCACCTCAGACCGCTCCCTGCCCCCTCCCTCCGCTCACTCAGAACAGATTCTGCAGCCTGCCGCCTCCTCTGGGGCCTGCAAACCCGCAAACAAGGCTGGGCCCACATGCTCCCCGCCGGGACCCTGGGTCTTCCGTCCATCCCTGCCGCCCAGCGCACCACTGGGCAGGAAGGGAGCAGGTGCTCAGCACTTTTTTTTTTTTCTTAATAAATGAATGCCTGAATCCACATGCAAAGTCTTACAACCCTGCCTGACCTTGTCCTCCCCCGCCCCGCTCCAGGCCCTTCCCCACCCCTGCCCGCCCACCCAGCAGTACCTGGGGCCGAGGAGGCGGCAGTGGTCACTCCCACAGGAAGTGCACATACCAGATCGTCTCATTCTTCAGCTGGGGCCCGAACAGGGGGTTCAGCTGAGCCAGGATGGCGATGAGCCAGCTGCCAGGGACAGCACAGTGAGGGTGAGTCCAGACGCAAGGAACTCTGCCGTGCACACCTCACACCACGCCTTTGGTCACATGACCGACCCAGCAGCAGGGTCTGGGTTCTGGAGGGAAGGGTCTCACGGAGCCATGCACAATGCGGCCGGCACGGGGGCTCAGTCTGGGGCGTGTGGGTTTGGGTTTACGTTTGGTTTGATCTGATGTTTTGTAGATTTATAAGATCCCTGCGCTGGGGCTGGACCCTGGGATTAGGGAAGAGGTAAGACGGTCTCCAGGGGCACAAAGGGAAGCCATACCGGCTTATTTGAGCATGAGAGAGGCCTCCCTCAAAACCAGAGCTTGGATTTATTCCTCAGTTTGGCAGCCAGGGTGATTTAACACGGAGCAACCTAACATAGGAGGCTTGGGGAGGGATAGCAGAGTGCCTTTTTTGTAAAAGGGGAGGGGCTACCATGAATGGCAGTTTTAGAAAGAGAACATCTAGACATGAAGGACCTGGAAATTGATTCCCTCACACAGTCCAGGCACTCGCATCTCTTGGAATGTTTCCTATATCCCAGGGACCTTTTCCAAGTTTGAAGACTACTGCTCATCCAGTGGTTCTAAACTGGCTGCATCATAATCACCCAGGGGCATGCATTAAAAATACGGATTCCCAAGTGCAGATCATGAGAATTGTGGTTTAGTGGGTCCAGGGTGGAGCCCTAAAAGCTGTGTTTTTACAATCTCTCCAGGTGATTCTGATGTCCCATCAGGTACAAAAGGCACTGAGCTGGCCCAACTCACTCATTTTGTGGATGTGAAAACCGTAGCCTATGAACATGACAGAGCTTGTCCAGGTGCTACATTCAGAACCAGAACCCAGAGTTCATGACTTCCAGCCCATCGCTCTCTTTGCCTCTCCAACTGCCTCCTCTTCTGTGCTTTACAGCCTCAGCCTTTCAAGAGCTGAATGTGCCAGTACCAGGACAGAGGGGAGAGCAGGGCTGGGAAAGGAGGAAAGAAGGGAGCACAATGGCCCCAGCTGACTTCGAGCTGGGAGAGCAGTACTTACAAGAGGTAACAGCAGACAGCGGTGGCCACCAGCATGGTGATGGTCACTCTGCAATGGAAGAGGACGTCAGGTCAGGACGGACGGAAGCATTGCCCCCAGGAGGCCTGGCCGAGGCCAGAGAAAGAGCTCCTGGTGCCAGCCCCTTTCCCGTCTGATGCCACCTGAACACAGGGAGGCTGAGTTCTACTCAGGGTAAGAATTGCTAGATGGAAAATAAAAACGCCAAGTGTCACCTCTTGGGGAGGCCAACCTCGATCACATCCAAGTTACATTATGAATCTTTCCCTTCACCTATCTGCCTTCTCAATCACCCACTGTTTCTCCATCTTAATGCAAACATGTTGGGAAAAGACACTGCACAGAGCTGCATTTGCAGCCACCCACCATGGAGTGGCCTCTGGAATCCAAAGTTCATCGGGCAAAGGGAAGGAAGACAGAAGACCGGGCAGGAGGCAAGGAGACCGTGAGCCATCTCTGAGGCACAATGGGCAGTTATAATGACAATAGCAACTGGCTACCTTGAATCTACTCAAACGCTGGAGACAGAGGCTTTAAATGCAGGAGGAAAACTTCAGAAGGAAGAACTCAGCCCTGCAGGTCCTTTTTTTGCCACTCCGTGTGGCACGCAGGATCTTAGTCCCCCAACCAGGGATCGAACCCGCGCCCCCTGCAGTGGAAGCCTGGAGTACTAACCACTGGGCCGCCAGGGAAGTCCCTAGCCCTGCAGACCTTTAAGAACAGAGGCAACACCCAAATGCAGCCTCCAGCCAAAGCTAAATCTAACCCAAACCAGGCCCTAGGACCTCTGATCTAAAGTACTTTAAGTTGCTGCCAAAGCAATTGGCATTTGATCCATTCTTTCAACATTACCAAGCACCGTGGGCCAGTCCGGTACTGGGCAATGGGGTCTACAGTGGTGAACAGGACAATCTTCCACCTCGAGGAACTTGTAATCAAGGGGAGAGAGTGCTTTACAGCTGAAGATGGTATGAAGCAGAAACTGGTAAATGGTGCAAGAGGTAGAGAAACCTGCTAGGGGACCTTCAAAAAATAATGATACTGGGCTTCCCTGGTGGCACAGTGGTTGAGAGTCTGCCTGCCGATGCAGGGGACGTGGGTTCGTGCCCCGGTCCGGGAGGATCCCACATGCCGGGGAGCAGCTGGCCCGTGAGCCGTGGCCGCTGAGCCTGCGCGTCCGGAGCCTGTGCTCCGCAAGGGGAGAGGCCACAGCAGTGAGAGGCCCGCGTGCCGCAAAAAAAATAAAATAAAATATAAAAAAAAAATAACGATACTGGCTAAAAATTATTCAATACAATATGTGCCATGCACTAAGAGTCTTGTATACATTATTTCGTGGAATCCTCACAGCAACCTTAAAAGGCAGGTATCATCATCAGCCCCAATTACCTAAGAAGAAATGAGGCTTGAAGGTGTGACAGACGCTCAAGGTCACAGCTGGGCAGGAGTGGACAAACTGCATCAGTGTCTAGCCACAGCCTTTACCTTTACAGCCTGGAGAGGGTGACCCGTAACTGTCTCCACCTTTCTAAAGCACGAGCATCTCTGCCCTTTGGCCCCGACCGCCTGCCTGGTCCCTGCTCAACG
>NW_006797698.1:2586973-2588493 GCF_000442215.2 Lipotes vexillifer
CGCGCGCCTGGACAGTGCTCGCTGCACCGCGGGCCGCCGCCGCCGCCGCCCGCGCAGCCGCCGGGGGAGGGGTTGGGCGCGGCCGCGAAGGTGTACACAGGGAGGCTGGGCCGCGCGCGATCCTTACCCGCGGTTGGGTCCTTTCGGCACGAACCAGGGCCCGGCGATGCCGATAAGGCCCCAGAACGTGGTGAAGATGATGACCGGGAGGGCGAAGGAGTGCGCCGTCATGGCCCGGCGCGGGATGCCCAGGCCAGGATGCGAGTCAGAATTGCAGATGCTCCGGTGCGCGGAGGTCCGTCCCAGGCAGTGGGCGCCGAGCATGCGCAGCAGGTCCCGGCCGCCTAAGAGAGCCCTTTCAGCGAGCCCGACCCGCGCAGGCGCTCCAGCGCGTTACTCGGGGTGGGGGCGTGGGCGGGCTTTGCTCTGAGCCAGAGATAATTAGCTTTGAGCAGCTCCTCCAGTTTGCTAAGTTTGGTTACGGGATTAACAGGACCGAGGCATGTGTCGAAATAAACTCTGCTTTATTCCAATAGCAAAAGGTTGAGAATCAGACATGGTTTTTTGTTGTTGTTGTTTTTTTTGCGGTAAGCGGGCCTCTCATTGTTGTGGCCTCTCCCGGTGCGGAGCACAGGCTCCGGACGCGCAGGCTCAGCGGCCATGGCTCACGGGCCCAGCCGCTCCGCGGCACGTGGGATCTTCCCGGACCGGGGCACGAACCCGCGTCCCCTGCATCGGCAGGCGGACTCTCAACCACTGCGCCACCAGGGAAGACCCAGACATGGTTTTTTAAACCATGTTTTGCACATCTTTGAAACCAGAGGAGGAGAGAACATCCCTGGGCCAATCACCTGGGGTGACCTCGGCTGACAGCCACCTGGATGAGGGAAACGGCCCATCTTCACACTGTCCTGCTAAATACTTAGCACCCTAGGAACTGAACCTGGGCTTCGAGGGAAGCAAAGGGTCTGGAGTAGATTACACTCCAACGTGTCTGGCTAGAACAGGGGGTCGGGATCCCTCCTTCCCGCCTGGTCTCTATGGCTATTGAACTCAAACTGTCAGTTAAAATGCTGGTCACTCAGAACGTCAGCCCTGTGGGCATCAGTCTATGGAGATCACAGGTAGGGAACGAGGGTGGAGGCATGGCTAGGACTCTGGCCAAAGGCAGAGAGCTTGCTCCTTCCATCCCCAATGCCCTTCAGCTTGTTTTTTTGTGAGGCAAAAGTAGGAAGACTCTCCAACAACAGGGTCTCCAGGCCCTGGGGTCTGAAATGCTGCCAAGTCTCTTGAAACAAAACGAGATGTCAGCTTGGGCAAGGGGTCTCACCAAGCTTCAGCCTGGGGTCCTGCACAAAATGGTCAGCGTCCTCTCTGCCATCAGCGAACAGAGGGGACCCAGGGCATGCCTATGCCCCTCGAGAAAGTGGGTAGTGCAAATCCCTGTGACAAATAGCATTTTCAGTCGCGCCGCCCCCCCCCCCCCCCCCACAGGCGACCCAGTCTCTCCCATACGGCTC
>NW_006797698.1:2588594-2591285 GCF_000442215.2 Lipotes vexillifer
CAAGGGGCCCAAGTTTCTCACGAGCCGGCATCGGAGGCTTCCTCAGAGCACAGATGTGGAGAGGCAGGGGCGTCCCTAGCTGGCCTGCACCTCCACGCCTAGACTCGCACAGGGAATCGTGCGTGTGGCACTCAGGCACGGCGCTGCTCGCAGGACTAGCCTCTTGCTCTGAGGATTCTTAAAGGATGAAAGGTGCCATGGGGAGGATGCCTGCGAGAAAGTCACCTCAATCTGAATCGCTATGGATAGGGTGGGGACTACAACCCCCACTTTAGCGGGCCCTCCTCCCTTCCACCCCACCAACTCATACCCGCGGCACCTGGCCTAGTGCAGATTCCTGAACTCCCCACGGTGACCTATGCGAATGGGGGAGGGAGGCCTGGGCTCCATCTTGGCCACGTGCACAGTAACACCGCCAAGGTTCAAGCTCCAAGAGCCCGTGGTACACCTCAGCCCCTAGAACACGGGGCTGTCAGGGAGACAGTGCCACAGGTGAAACGGCAGAAAGCGAAAACGGAATTCCTGGCTCGAAGCTGAAGAAAACAGGAAAGCGATGGCGCTAAGGCTAAGTGCTAAGGGTGGGGTGCTGGGAAGGGAGAGTCAGGGACACTGGGAACCAGGGGTCTGCCAGACAGTGAGACACCTGGTACCAGCATCTCAGGGGCTCTCAGCACCTTCTAGGAGTGGGAAGTGGGCAGATGGCTGCTTGAGGGCCAGGCCACTTGGACCTGCATCACAGAGCAGGGAGCCCCTAGGGCCAGGCAGCACGGCCGGGACGGGGCACTACTTGCTGCCCATCTAGAGCAAGAGAGAGGCAGCAGCAAAGCCCTTCCCTCTAACCTCCCCTCGCTTCCCGCCTGTGGCTAGGAAGGCGGGACCCAGACACCACACCATCCTCAGCCAGATGAGCAGCCTAGGGGCCCGCCCAAAGCAGCTGCCTGGAGGGAAAAGCGCTTTACTTCAGGGTGGAAGAGGAGATGGGGTGATGGGGAGAGGGCAACGGGAACCAAATAGTGTGGGACACCCTTCTGTGCCGCCAGGGTGCTGGTTCTCATGCTTGAGTGAGCCCACGAAGTTCCTGGGGGGCCTTGCTGGAAACAGTCCTGGGGATCTGATCAGGTGGGTCTGGGGTGAAACAGATTTAAACAGACACCCCTAGTGATTCCCAAGCTGGTCCCCAGAGCAACTTTGGGAAGAGTGGACTAGACCATTATGCTGAGGGCATGTTGAGAGAGCACCTCTTCCCGTAATAAGGACTTTGGTGGCAAAGGGACAAGGACAAGGGCTGAAGGCAGCCAAGTCCACTCTGCAGCCTGAGGGCCGTCTTTCAGAGCTGGAGGCGCTGTCATCCATCAGTCCTGTGGCAGCTGGGGCACCAGCAGGCACTTGGCTTCTCTACTGCCACTTCACGGAGAGGGACACCAAGGCGCAGAAAAGAGGAGGGGATTAATCCTGGTTGAACCACTGCCTGCAGCAGTGTGGGGACAGGATCCCAAGTCCCCCAAGTGCAAACCTGTCCTGTCCGCTCTGCTCCGTAGACCCGGGCTCAGCACAACACAAGGGCTGTGACTGGTGGAAAACGCCAGGCCCCCTCCAGGGAAACACTCCTCCCCTGTCTGGGAGCTGCAGGAGGATAACCTTTCTTGATTGCTCTGTGCCAAGGGGTTCTGCTTGCCTCATCCTAAAGGAAGGCCTTGGGAGGAGATAGAGAAAGTCTCTGATGCGAGTCTCCCATTTGAAGTTGAGGCTTCCCTGCTTCTGCCATGGAGCCAGGGGGATAGATCCCAGAGCCAGGCCAGCTGTCCCTAGACCTGCTCATCCCAGGCCCCTCACCACGTGTCTACCCCACGCCACTCAGGCTGTGGGCAGCCCGCTGGGATGCTCCCCAGCTACCCAGGGGCTGGAGTGCTCCTTTAGGCCCCCTACCCCCAACCGTCTCTCCCACTTCAGAAAAGTCCTCCTGCCACCAGAACATGGGGTGAAATCTTTCGTGATAGAATCATCTCCTGAAGCACCTTAAAATGAGTTTGAGATGCGAACCCTCCTGCATACTCAAGTGCTGTGAGGTTGCGCCCAGCCTAGGGGGGGCCTCGGTAAGCAGGCTGTGCGCCTCCTGACCCCCCGCCTCCCTGGGATGTGGGCTGAATTATCTTGTCACTGCCGCTTCCCAGTGCTTAGAGAGTCCCCACCAAGCGAAGACTCTAGGGCAGCCTAGAATCCCAGGGCCTGTCACCATGATCACGAGGGCCAGGGCAGCAGGGGGTCTCCAAGGCAACCCCCCAGGGTCCTGCTCTTACAGGAGCGCTTTATCAGGACAGCCCAGGGCCTCTTGGCTGGGGTGGGGACACAGGAGTCTGTGGCGCGGCTCTAGGACGCAGTCCGTCAGGACCTCCACGGGTTCCCTGTAGGACGGGATGGGCGGCTTCTGGGTCACGGCCTCCTCCACGCGGAGCGCTCCCATCTTCTGCTTCCTGAGCCCCGCCCCTCGTGCGGGAGGAAAGGGAGGGTACAGTCAGACAGAGAAAACCGGTCAGATGATAATCCCCTCCCCACAACCAACTGTGCCCCAAGGTATGTTTGGTGAAGAATCCCTGGCAGAACAGACTGGAGACGGACAAGGGCTGCTCTCTGTAGGCCTGATGGAGTCCCACTCTGCTGACTTTCACCCTGGGGCAGCGGAGCTCATGGGCG
>NW_006797698.1:2591915-2599805 GCF_000442215.2 Lipotes vexillifer
GGGGGGCAATTTTGCTCCCGGGGGACATTTGGCAGAGTCCAGAGACCTTTTTGACTGCTGCAACGGGGAGGGTGCTACCGGTACCCAGTGTGTGTGTAGTGGGAAAGGCCAGGGGTGGCCAGGCGCAGGACAGGCACCCACAGCGAAGAACTACCTGGCCCTAAACGTCAGCAGTGCTGAGGCTGAGAAACTGCCTGGGAAAGAAGGCTTTATCACATACGATCTGGCCGTGTTCTGTTTGCTGCAGATGTACTAGCTCCCATCGCCCTATGATTACAACCTGCAGAAGCGCACAGCTGATGGCGTCGTCTTCTCCTTGACCCTCACAGGTGGGGCCCTGAGAGCAACTCACTCACCAAATGCGTGGCTGAAGGACTCCCGTGTTGGAATCACCCTCTTTCCTTCTCTCCACTTGTACTGCCCCCTCCCTGCACCCGCCCCCCAGCTGCAGGTCCAGGGCCACCACGCTTCCTACAGAGCGTCTGTCAACCCTGAGGCCAGTCCACTGCTGCTGATCACAGACCCTGAGGTAAGAGGACAGCAGAAGCAAGAGGACGGAGACCCGCTATAGGAAGACGCCAAGGGAGAGAAACCATGGCTCTGTCACCGTTCAGCGACACAGGAGCAGCCTAGAGAAGCTCTGGTTTTCTTTGGTGTTCAGCGACTACTTGAAAAGAGGAAAATTTCTTACTTAAGACTTCCAGTAACTTGGCCTCCAGGATAATGTCACCGCCCCCTCAAGCCCAGTCCCCACCTGGCCTTCCAGGCTAGGTGGGAGGCTTTCCTCACGGACCCCTCCCCTGCCTGAAACCCCCAACCTTCTCCTCCACACAGCACCGTGCTCACAGCCCCTGTGACCGGCACCGACCTCTTCCCTCTGCAAACAGGGTCCGCACAGCCCCACGGCAATGTGGTGTCTCTGCCCTCACTGGTCCAGTCCCCGAGTGATTTCCGGTAGTAGTCTGAACCTTTAAAGAGTGCCATGGGCACTACTCGCCAGACGCTGTTCTAAGCCCTTCACATCTATGAATTCGCTTTACAGATGAAAAACCATAGCACAGAGAGATTAAGTTGCCCGAGGTCACATGCTAGTCAGCGGCAGGACGAGAATTTGAACCTGGGCAGCCTTGCTCTGGAAATTCCTGCTCTTAGCTCTATGCCCTGTGCCCTGCAGTGTGGGCGTCCTGCCTCCTAGCTGGATCATAATCTCCTGGAGGGTAGGTGTCCCGTCTTGAGCACCCACTGGTCTAGCAAATGGTAGGGCACGTGACACCTTAGGGCAAGCCCACTGTGACAGCTGACTTGAGCAGACTCTACCAGGCTGGAGCTCAGCATGGGGCTGGGAAGCTACGATTCTCTTCCTTTCCTTCCCCATGTCCAGGAACTCTGCCACGCATACTTACTTGTGTGGGAGCGGGGTGGCACTCGGGCACAGGTGTAGACGTGGCTGAAACGCCGACCTGAGGAGGTCAGGTACCAGTGCTGGATGGCGGGCTGGGGGTTGTACTCTGTGACCGCCACACCATTCACCGCTGTCATCATGAGCATGTTGATCACCTCGTTGGAGAGCTTGGTCCTCTCATCGGTCCTGATCCGGTTCATGGCACTGAATCCGCGCTCACAGCAGGAGGTGGAGACGGGCACACAGACCACCACTGCCACGAGCCTGCTGAGCAAGGGGAAGCGGCAGTCCTGGGCCAGGGCGTTCCTGCACAGCATGGAGAATGGCAAGTTCTTGGCGATGGCTTTCAGGCCCAGCCACTCCTCCAGCAGTGCTTCCTCACTGTATCCTGGGGGCAGTGAGAGCTCAAAATATCTGGCCAGGGCAAGAATATCATCATTCCCAAAACCGGCCAGTTCCATCCCACTTGGCCAGGCCATGGCGTCAAACACCTCCATGTTCTTGAGCTGCGGGGGACGGTCCACGTCAAACCTTTGCTGGAGGTATTCAATCCCAGTCAGGATCATTCTCTCCCTGTCCGCCTGGAACCGCTGTTCTGCCATCTCCATTCTGTCCAAGAAGATGCCGTGGAGCCGCCCATCCCTGAAGCCAGCATTGAACTCTTCCTCTTTGGGTCCTGCCTGGTGACGGAGGGTCTCCAGTGCTACATAGGCCCGTCCCAGCGTGGCGTTCACCTCCGTAATCAGCACGATCTCCTTCTGGCACACTTCGGACAAAGGCCTGTAGATGCTCAGGAAGTCCAAGAGGAAGTGGCAGAACTTGACGAAATGGAAGCCCTTCATCAGCTTCAGCACGCCCTTGGCCCTGTGCCCGACCTGGCCACCTGCTTCCGCCATGCTCTGCAGGTGCCTGGCCAGGGCAGGCCAGCTCACGATGAGCGCGCTCAGCGTGCGCCTCTTGCTGGCCACCCACCTGACAGCGTTCAGGTCCTTCAGGCGGATGATTTCCTGCTCCAGTGGGGCCGCGCCTTCCTGCAGCTCATTCAGCCTTTTGTTCGAGGACTGATAGAACTTGAAGACGGTTCGGATGTGCCGGTCACACTTCCTGACCAGGTCGATGCCTCCACAGGCGTCAACCACGGCCAGGTGTAGCCGGTGGGCCACACAATGCACCGGCAGCAGCTGGGGGACGATCTCCCGGAGCTTCTCCACCAGACCTCCTCTGCAGCTCAGCATGGTTGAGCCATCGGTTCCCAGGCCCACTACCCAGCCAGGCTTCCGGAAGGGGATGTCCAGTTCGTCCAGGGCAGAGATGATGGTCTCAAAGTATCCATCCACCGTCTCGCTGCAGAGTGGGGCCAGAGTGATGTAAGACTCCTTCACCTCCATCCCCTTAAAGTAGCGGATGTAAATGCCCACACAGGACTGGTCGGAGGCGTCTGTGGCGCTGTCCAGCAACACGCCCACACACGGGGAGCTCCGGACATCCTCAAGGATCTCCTTTTTCAGAGTCTCGGAGATGTATTTGATGAACTGGGTGCAGGCGGTGCGATTTCGGTACTTGCCCAAAATCACGGTCCCGGTGCTTTGGAGGAGTTGCAGGATCTTCTCAAAGTCGTTCAGGGGCCTCGAGTGGTACGCGATGGAATAGGCGGCATTGAAAAAGTGCTCCATGTCGGCCATCAGGTCACTGGAGATCTCGGGGACGAGGGCGGCCTGCGGGGTGTCTTCCTTGACTTCCAGGGTGTTGACACAGAGCTTGTGTGCTTTGCTGACTTCATGGTACTTTAGAGTCTCCACTTTAAAAGGACCCGTGTAACCTCGGACTAACCGGGATGATCTGTCGTGGAGACTAGGTCTTTCTCTGCAAGCTGAGCAGAAGAGCTTGGTCTCCCTGGGGTCAATTACTAACCACGGGAACTGCCCAAACCACGACCTCTGAATTGAGCGGGGTCTGTAAGTCCTCTTGACTTTCCTCCGTCCATCTGCTTCTACTTCACAGAGGCTGGGATTGCAGTAGGAGGTGCGCGTCTCCATGGCAGGAGCCGGGAGCAGGGCAGATTCTACAGCCGAGGCCTGTGTGTGCGCCTCTCTAATGGCCACCGTCGTCTTCTTCCCTTTGGAGCAAGTCAAACTGTGCTCGGTTTTGCTGCCCAGAACTCTGCAGCCTCCTATCAGCTAAGACACCCCAATTCAGTAAGTACCCCTTATGCAAAGCAGAGAGGATGAGTGTCATCCGCCTTCTAGAAATCAGTAGTGGCTTCTATTTAAGCCCTTTCCCACTAGTTTCTCTGAAAGCCAGTCTGTCTCCCCAGGAGTTGTCTGCTAATCCTCGTGGGTTCTTTAGCCAGCCTCCCCCTCCCTATCCACATACCTACCCTGAGATCATGTGACATCAGATGCTAACAAGCTTAATTAGCACCTTGGCCACAGATGCTATTGGATGGATGGTTTTAATCCTCTTTCGAGGCACCACAAAGAAATGAGGTTAAACATCCAGAAGTCTTCTTATGAGTCTTGGAAACAAGGGAGGCACGGAAGTATACACAGCAGCTATTAGCCAGTAAGTTACTGACAGAGATACACGAGCTGCGAACTCTCACAGACCGACAGTGTTATCGCTAAACACCAGAGGAGCGGGGAGAAGGCAGCAGAGGCTCCCAGCCGTGGGTCACGGGGCCCCTCGTGGCCAGTGTCCATCACGCACCTCCCCCACCAGCTCTACCACAGTCCCCCAGTTTCACTTCTGCTCATCAAAGCTCCTTATTTTTCTCAAACTGTCCCAGTTTCTCAAATTCTCCTACACTGTGAAGGCACAGTTAGTTTCTTATTCACGTTTTTCTACCAATACAGGGCCTGGTGCACAACAGGTCCAGCAGGAGGATGGCGGAACTGGCACTGTGTGACTTGCCGTGGCTGCCTGGGCCCCCGGACAACCCATCAGAACCCAGCAGGTCAAGACCCACCTGGAGGACGGCCTTTCCCCCACTTTGGCCCGTTTGGGTCCTTGATCCAGGGTGCAGCTCTCCGCTCCAGTTTTGAGATCAAGTCTGGTTTGGCAGCAGCAGGCCCTGTTGCAGGGACGAAGAGTCACAGCGACATCACAGCTCTGGACTGTCAAGTCAAGCAGCCCATCTGAAAGATCCAGGGAGGCTCTGGGTGCATTTCCTAATAAAATCTTTCCCACCAGGGGTGCAATGAAAGCATACCCATCTAGGGTGCCAATTTATTCTTAAAACCCAAAGAGGCACCAAATTAGGGTGTATCCCTTAGCTCCATGGCTCACCCATGGGAGCATGACTCAGCTAAACGAATCTGGAGGGGAAAGGGTCAAAACAGGAAGAAATACGGAGGACAAAATAGAAGGAGAGAGGACAGGGATGATAAAGAAAGCCACACGAGAAGTGGGAGAGGGCCACCAACAACTGTCCCATGCATGTGGCCCTCAGCAACACCCACAGCTGGCCTTGGTGCAGGTGGCTAACTACACGGGGCACCTAGAAAGCCCCTTAACGCTGTCTGCCACCTGCAGTGGAACCTGAAATCCGACGAGAAGAGATTTGTGTTTTTAGGTTAAGCACTGCCCTTTACTGAAAATATGAATATTCTGCAGGGCTATGCGAAGAAATTGCTTTCTTGATTTAAAGTAAAATCCATTAATCTCTACTTACATGCTTTTTATGTATCTATGTGAAAGGGTGTATAACCTTTCTTTGGAAAGACATACACAAGCTACTGGTAACTGCGGGCACTTCTGTGGAGGGACTGAAGGACAAGGTAAAAGGGAGATTATTTTCACTATTCATCTTTGGATCATTCACATATATTTATATGTTCATGTGTGTGTATGTATCCACATATTTACTACTAATAAAAATATAATACATTATTAATCTGTGGTAGATTGAACACTTATTCGTCTTCAAACGTCTCTAAAATGAGGGCAAAGGGATAATAATAAAAAGAAGCGTAAGCCCAAGAGAAACATTGTGCTAGAAATGTTAATACATTTTTAGAAGAAGGAAAGGAGACAAAAGAGAAGAGCTAACAGAGCTGGACACCAAATGCAGCAGAGCAGGTAATAAGGACAAAGAAGTGAACTTGACCCCAGAATCCCCAAAAGAGCCAGGACCTGGAGGCACCAGGTGCAGCAGAAGGTGGTGGGTAAGGAGAGACCTGTTCAAGGCCAGGTCCGCTCACCTATTCCAGGAAGCCAGAAAATACCACCACCCTCCCCCAAGGAGGAGAGAGGGGTTGGTCTACAGAAGAAAACTTAACCAGAAAGGTTCCGGGCCCTGGGATGGTGGAGTGAGTGAAAGATGAAGGAAAAGAGCTGCGATGCGAACAGATGGAGACAGTCTACAGGCCAGAAGCTGCGTTACCCGCGGCTCCGAGAACACCAGCTTGGGGTACAGCCAAGCAGGAGACTGGAAGTTTTCTTCGGAGAAATGGAATTGCCCCGCCCCAAGCCTCCTCCCCAAAAGACCTACGGATACAGACTTTGCCGGGCTCTTCAATGAAACATCCAGGTTCACAGCTGGTCACCCTACAATGCAACCTACCCCTTGACTCCCAGCCATGCACACAGAGCTTCCAGCCAGTTTTTAAGGCTTTACTCTTAAATGTGAACGAACCTAAAGATATTTATTTAAGACAAACTGCTAACAAGTAGGAACAAGGATTGAAGGAACTAGAGATACTGCAGGAAGCAAAACGAAATTTCAACCCCCTCCCCTCAAAACTAGAACATTCCCACAGAGAAAAGTCATGATAGTTACCATGAAAAGAGCAATAAGGGCTCTTAGTTTAAAATATGATAGAAAAAAAATGTTTTAACTTAAATAGAATTGTTAGAAAATAAAATGGAGGAAATCTCCAGGAAAGTAGAACAAAAAAGACAGAAGCAGGAAATAGGAGAAAAAGAAAAAAATAAAACAAAACCAGAGGCTTAATTTAAGAAGTCAAATATCTAACTAATAGGACTTTTTTGGAAGAAAGAAAATAGAAAATAGAAAGGAAGAAATAATACAAGAATGTTTCCCCAAAATGGAAACTGTGAGTTCCACATGGAAGGGAAGCACCAGGTATCCAGAACAAAAGATGAAAAAAACATCCGTATCATTAAGCACTAAATACTTCAAAACACTGGAATAGGTCTTAAAACTTTTCAGAGTGGAAAAATGGGCTGCGTTCAAAGATTTAGGAATAAAAAGGTATTTAGACTTCTCAACAGCACCTGTAAAACCTAAAATCAATGCTTTCAAAATGCTGAGGAAAATCATTTCCAACCTGGAATTCTATACCCAAACCAAATTATCAATTGTGAGAGCAGAATAAGGGCATTTTCAGATATACAGAGTCTTTAAAAAATTTCCTCCCATGAACCCTCTCTTAGGAAGTTACTGAAGGATGTGCTCCAACAAAATGAAGACATAAACCTAAAAGAAGCAATAGATCCAGGAAATAGGAGAGAGATGAAGGAAAGTCTAAGCCCACAGCTGTGCAGCAGGCCTAAAGTATAACTAGTTTAGATAGAGCAGAGGAATGGAAGACCCAGTGACAGAAGTTTCCAGAAAAAAAAGTGAAACTGATAGGTCACAGGATGTTCGATCATGTGGAAAAGACTCTTCAAAGGAGTTATATAATTCCATGGAGAGTTTGAGAAGAATTGGTGATAGTACAGAAAACTAGCAAAGTAAAAAAATAAGAAAAAATTTCAATTCCTAGGGGGGAAAAATCCTACAACAAAGGAAACATCATCATAATATGTCACTTTGATTAGAAGTAAATAATACATAATCATAATTAGGCAAATAATTTACATTGAATTAACCAAAAAAGTATGATATACCTGTTCTGAGAGGATGGAGGGAAGAGAAGTGGGGGCCTGGGGTGATGTAAGAGGGCCATATCTTCATCCTCCACAGTAGGAATCAATAGATAATATCTAAAATCAATAAATCAGGAATAGCAATAAACATATGCAACAGGATATTAAAGTGTGATTCTGCCTGCCTGTTTTGGCTGAAGGCCCCCCCAAAAGAGGAGCCAACTCTCCCCCATTCCAAAGCTAGACCACCGAAGCCAACTTGGAAAGAGTGGCTGAAACACTGGGCTGTAACCCAAGCACTTGCCACTAAGAGGGAGTCAAAGCACTGGGAGTGAGGAGGTCAGGAAGTTGGATATTAGAGATGCTTTGGAAAGAGCTGTCAAGTGTACTGTGAGCCCTCCACACTACGATGGGGAGGGGTGGGGTGGACCGGGCTACTTTCCTCTGACCTTAAGCCTAATGGGAATGACACCCTGACCTGTATTTCCTGGAGCTGTGGGGCTGCTCAGGAATCCAGGCCTGGAAAAGACTAAAGGCATAAACTGACTGATGGTTCCTTGGTGGTGGCCATGTTGGGAAGAGCCTACATTCACAGGGCTTGTCAGAGCAAAGGATATATGTGTTTTCCATGGTCCAGATGTGAGCCCTGGAGGGAAAGA
>NW_006797698.1:2599824-2621710 GCF_000442215.2 Lipotes vexillifer
GGAAAGAGAAGAGGCCCAGAGCCACTTAAGGGGACTGCCCCTGTCTGCCTATTGGTGATGCTCCCCTAAGGAGCCCATATGGGGCAGACTGCCAAAGCAGACATTACCCACTGTAGTGAGAGATCTCCAGTAACGGGGGTTTGGGGGAGTGCAAAACCCACAAACACACTTGGAGAATCAGCTTTCAATTATCCCAGCTACGTGTAACTGGTATCAGATTACATGGATGTAATTCTTGTACCTTTCCTCCCCAGCTACACACCACCGCTCCCAGCCAGGATGCAGTAGAGATCCTGGAACAAGCTGGGAGGTAGAAGGAGAACTTCTTTCTTCCTATCACAAGATTCCGGATTCTAGACCTAAAGCAGGTTGAGGTGGGAGAGGCAAGAAAATTCAGCTTTAAGTGAAGTCCAGATTTTTAACCACTACACAAGGACTGGACTTCTGTTTCCTGATTTATTTTTTGGTCAATTTTTGATATCATTTAAAACCTATAGAAAAGTTTTAATAATAAAACAAGGAACTCCAATCATTTGCATTTTGTTCCATTTGCTTTATCATGCCCATGTGCCCTCTCTCCCTCCCTCCTTTTCCTCTCTCTATATGTATAATATATAAATACATGCAGGCTGCACACTGGAGTTACCTGGGAAGCTTTAAAATATATAAGTAATATATATATATAACATTTTTCTGGACCATTTGAGGCTAAATTGTTTTCATTCCTCCCTTTATCCCTAAATACTTCTGTGTGTATTACTCAAGAAAAAAGACATTCTCTTATCAGGTTTGCAAAATTCTAACACGAGCTCCATGACCCTAACCCTTGCCTAATCCTTGCCCCTTGGAGTGTGACTGAAATGTGTGAACTGATATCACACCCGTAATTACATTACATAGCAAAAGAGATGTTGTCTGGGTGATTACTTAATGTAATCACACTAGCAGTTTAAAAGCAGAGGAAGTCAGAGAATCAAAACACCAAAAAACTTCAATGTATTATTGCTGGCCTAAGGATGGAGAACGCCATGTGGAAAGGACCTGGGAGCAGGCCCTAGGAGCTGAGAATGGTCGGCAGCCAGAAAGAAAGTGGGGACCTCAGTCCTACAACCACAAGGAACTTGATTCTGCCAACGACTCAACAACCCAGTGATTCTTCCCAGAGCCTCCTGATAAGAGGCCAGTCTGGCACACTTAATTTCAGCCACGTTAGACCCTAAGCAAAGAACCCAGCTAAGCCCACCTGGACTTCTGAATTCCAGAAATGTAAGATAATAAATGGGTGTTTTTTAGCCACTAAATTTGTGATAATTTGTTATGTGGCAACTGAAAACTAATATGTCTTATATAGTCAAAGTATAATGACCAAAATCAGAAAATTTAACATTGATATAACACTATAATTTAATCCACCATACTGTTTTCCACAGTGACTTACCATTTTATATTCCCATCAACAGGGCATAAAGGTTCTATCCTCAGCAACAGTTGCTGTTTTCTATTTTTTTGATAGTAGGCATCCTTATGGGTGTGAGGTGGTATCTTACTGTAGTATTGATTTACGTTTCCCTAATGACTGTGATAGAGTATCTTTTCATATGCTTATTGGCCATTTGTACATCTTCTTTGAAGACATGCCTATTCAAGTCCTTTGTACATTTTTTAATCAGGTTTTTTGTTGTTGCTGAGTTTTAGGAGTTCTTTATATATTCTGGATAGTAAACCCTTATCTATGATTTGCAAATACTCTCTCCCATTCTGTATGCTGTCTTTTTATTATAGTTATATGTATGTCTTTTTTTTTTTTTTTTTTTTTGCGGTATGTGGGCCTTTCCCTGTTGTGGCCTCTCCCGTTGCGGAGCACAGGCTCCAGACGCGCAGGCTCAGCAGCCATGGCTCACGGGCCCAGCCGCTCCACGGCATGTGGGATCTTCCCAGACCGGGGCATGAACCCGTGTCCCCTGCATCGGCATGCAGACTCTCAACCACTGCACCACCAGGGAAGCCCCACGTATGTCTTTTGATGCACAAAATGTTACAGTTTTCATGAAGCCCAACTTGTCTATTTTTTCCTTTCTTGCCTGTGCCTCTTAGTACATCTAGCTAAAGGTTTGTCAATTTTGTTGATCTTTTCAAAGAACCAACTTTTGGTTCCATTGATTTTTCTCTAGTTTTTCTATTCTCTATTTATCTCTGCTCTCATCTTTATTATTTCCTTCCTTCTGCTAGCTTTGGGTTTAGTTTCTTCTTCTTTTTCTAGTTCCTTAAGTTGTAAAGTTAAGTTGTTGATTTGAGATCTTCCTTGTTTTTTTTTTTTTAGTAAATTTATTTTTATTTATTTATTATTTTTGGCTGCGTTGGGTCTTCATTGCTGCGTGCGGGCTTTCTCTAGTTGATTCACTTCTCTCTTGCTGCTTCCAAGATTCTGCCTTTGTTTTTGAAATTCTGATTATAGTGTGTCTCAGTGTGGGTGTCTGAATTCATCTTACCTGGAGTTTGCTGAGCTTCTTGGATGTTTATATTCATGTCTTTGATCAAATTTGTAGAGATTTTAGCCATTATGTCTTTCCCTTTCTCTCTCTCTTTTCCCTCTGGGACTCCCACAATGTGTATGCTGGTCCACTTGATGGTTTCCCGCATGTCCCTTGGGCTCTGTTCACTTTTCTTTGACCTTTTTTGTTTCTGTTTCACAGGCTCCATAATTTCCATTGTCCTATCTTCAAGCTTGCTGATTCTTTATTCTGCCTGCTCAAATGTTTTTGTATTCCTCTAGTTAATTTTTCATTTCAGTTATTGTAGTTTTCAGCTCTCAGTCTTCTTTCTAGATCCTTCTTAGGTTTCCTCTCTTTATTTATATTTCCATTTTATTCATACATTGCTGTCTTGGCTTTCTCCACATCTTCCTAAATTACTTTGAGCATTTTTAAGACAGTTGCTTTAAAGTATTTATCTAGTATACCTGCCATCAGGTCTTCTTCAGGGACAGCTTTTATTGATTTAGTTTCTTCCTGTGAATGGGTCATACTCTCCTATTTCTTTGTATGCCTTGTGATTTTTTGTTGAACACTGGATATCTGAATCTAATAATGTGGTAACTCTGGAAATCAGATTCTCCCCGATCCCCAAGGTTTGCTGTTTTTATTGTTTTCGATTATTGTTATGATTTTAAAATTTTTAATCATTATAGGCTACTCTGTGCCAAGGATCAGCCTTTCCTGTGCCAAGGAAAGTCTTCTCAGGTCTTTTGGAGTCTTTCCCTGGGTATGCAAAATCACTTAATAATTTTCCTCCTATATGTTTTTGAATGTCCTAGTCTTTAATGTCTGGTTTTCAAAAGAGGGAAAAGAGAAGAATTAAGAGAAGGGGGAGGAACTTGCAAAAATGGGGGAGGTGCAACAACACTGGCTGCTTACTTCTTTGTTTGCACCTCTGCGATGAGAAGCAGCGATCAGTGATCAGAGCACTGATCCCTGATACTTAGAGGACAGCATCCTTTTTGCCCACCCTAATTCCTGTAATCTGTGTGCAAGCCGCTCCAGGAACATGGCACAGGGGCCTGCACCATGGTAGGGGTGGGGAATGGGCAGCTGCTAATGTGTTAAGAGCTGAAATTGACCGAACTTAACCACAATTTACTTTCCAACTCTTCTCCTGTAAGTTGCAAGCCTTTGACAGATTTCAGAGTTCCAAAATAGTCACATCAGACAGATTCTACCAGTGCAATTGTTGTCTACTGTGAGGAGACAGATTCCTGGAGCTCCACCATCGTCCCAGAGTCCTCCTCCTAATCAGGACATTTTTGAAGAGTACTGTACTGGACATTTTATTAATTGAAATTAGATCATTAATGTGACTAAAAAGTGACTGGAGGACTTTCTGTTTACCTGAGTGTGACAAGTCACGCGCCCTGCCCCAGGTTTCACCCTGTAAAGAGAAACCAAAATGGAGGCCACAATCTGAACAGACCCCTGGACCAAACACTCATAATCACATAACCAAATCTTAAGCTGCCCTGATTTCCTCAAAATGCTGACTCTGGTCTTAAACAAAATTTAAGTTTCCTTCATGTCAGTGTGACCTTACAGCTTCCAAGCCAATCAGCTACACACAAGAAAAGGTACACAGCGCTACGACCCTAAAGAGAATGTAGTCGCGGTTCAAAAACAATGTACTCCTTCATTCATGCTCTACAAACTGAGCTTTAACTGCTGAGAGCCAAGTTTTTAACCACTTTGGGTTTGAAGTCTCCCAGTTCAGGAGCAGTTTGTTTCTTGTTCAAAAAAATATTCATATCAAGTAAAGCTCTTTGAATTTTCTTTTGGCAACCCAAAGGGTGAGAAGGAAAATCCCCAAAGAGCTGATCCAAACAAGTGCTGTGGAAAAGAATGAAGCTGTTTTATGAGTGCATCCTCCTGAAGTTCATGCTTTTAAAAATAATGGCTACAGGTGTTACTCAGAAATAATGAAACAAGTACTGGAAGAAACAGCTAAAAAATGTGGGGAGGAGGACCTGGCAACAGACAATGATAGGACAGGGAACTGTCATTTTTGGTTATATGTCTTATGAGAACTACTTTGATTAAAGAAACATAATTATGAAGAAATATTTTTAAAAGATTTACTGAAAACATACGTGATACTGAGTATCCCTGGATGTGTTTGCCTATGTTATATCACCCTGGGGATTGGTCACCTTTGATTGCCCCTTGCACCACCACACTGGCCCCAGAAGTGCTGTACCCCAATCACACCTCTCTGAAGCTATGGCTGAAATGTTGCCAGAAACCTTTTCTTTTTGTTCTCTTCAGAACAAGTGAAACAGAAGGGAATTTTCAAACAGATTTTCCTATGTCTTAGTAATGGAAAAGTGACTAAGAAGTCATAACTATAGCACGGCCATACACACTCCACACACACACACACACACACACACACACACACACACTCCATAAAAGCCCATAAAAATGGCTTGGCCTACAAAGACAGATTCTGATCCTTCCAGGCTAACTTCAGCCCAAGGTTGGCAGGCCTGCCAACGAATCAGTTTGGAGACGGCCACTCTGGCACCTTGCCTTGGTTCTTCTCTCTCTAGCTCAGCACGGCCCCCACTTGGAGGCCGTATATGGCCCACCATACAGCAGCTGGCCTCCTAGACATCATATGAGCCATTCTAACTCCTGCTCATCTCATTGAGGGCTCTCCCGCTTAGTTTTGCTTTCCACTTAGTGACATGACTTCTTCCCCCAGCTATGTGAGGTCTAGCTGTAGTTGATGACCTCACATGGAGAACAGACACTGCCCACCTGAAGTGAGTGACCTGCCACTCAGCATATGATGACACCTTTCCTAGTAAAAATGAGGGTTACCACATAGTCCCTATATTGGCTTTTCTGTTTCTGTTACTGACAAATATTAGTTTCTTAACAGTGGAATATAACTGAGTTTTCTTTTTTTGCAGGGGAAGCAAGAGACATCACCAAATATGGCCAAAGTTTGAAACCAGAATTTAAAGTACAGAAATAAAAGAACAGTTGGAACTCTACAGAGTGATACATAGTTCTAAGCAAAAGCAAATCCACAAAAGTAGAGGTTGACATAGGAAAGCATTAAAAACAACATAAACCTCTTCTTTTCTCCATAATCAAAATGACTGTCCTCTGCAAGTTCAGTCCTAGTGATAAGAGAGCTGGTGAGGCCAAGGAGGCTGTTGACAGGTAAGTGGACCTAACCTGGAAACTACCATCAGTTGAAAAGCTTTAGTCAATGCAATTTAACTGCCACACAACCGACAAATTAATATTAAATTTGACTGCATCAAATTGAGACTGTCTTTTTAAAAACAGGCACAAAAATTATAAAACCTAAAAGAACAAATCTACTAGTTGTAAATCCTAATAAGAGCAACGGGAGAATTAGCTGGGTTTCCTCAAATGATAAGAGCAAAAGGAAATCAACGGCATGAATGTGCTGCAATGTAGCGTGATGAACACCAGACCACAAAGACCCATGACCTGACCTGAGCTGGGCTGAAGCAACCACAGCCTCTCACCCTAGGGCATCAGCCCCTTTCTGCACCTCAGTTCTCACGGAGGCAGAGGCAAGAGCACTAACGGTGACCTACAGAGAAGGCCTGAGACATCAGCCAGACCAAACTACGAACCCTCGTGCTAGGGGGACTGGGGACAGGAGTGGAGACTTCTAAAAAATTCTAATACTGCTGGAATTTTTAAATAATCTTATGTTATCCTTGGTGCTATTGTTATTTTAATATTAACAATGATTAGCACAAATCTTGAAACTAAAAGAACTGGAGTCCAACTGGTAATAAACATACATGAAGCAGGAATTTTAGCCAAGTCTAATGCACATGCAATGTGTGGAATAGTAAGAATTTCAGTTTAGCCATTTTCCAGCTAAATGGGTGGGATTCCCAAAGCCATTGGGCTGTTTTCTCACCTGAAAATACTACCACTACCTGCTTTACAGGTTTGGTTTAAGGATTAGAGAGCAGATACGCAAGACACTCAACATAGCCTTTGGTAGGTGTTCAGTCAACAGCAAAAGCGCCTATTATTATTTCCAGACATAAGAATAAAAGAAAACATAAAGGCTTCCTGTAACATCTAATATAAGCAGATCACAGTGCTTCAATTAAAAGATAATAAACGTTAAAAATGGATGGGAGTGGACTTTCCTGGTGTTCCAGGGGTTAAGAAGCCACCTTCCAATGCAGGGTATGTGGGTTCAATCCCTGGTCGGGGAACTAAGATCCCATGTACCGCAGGGCAACTAAGCCCGCGCACATCAACTACTGAGCCCATGTGCCACAACTAGAGAGCCTGCGTGCCACAACTAGAGGGCCCACACACCACAACAACTGAACCCGCGCACTCTGGAGCCTGTGTGCTGCAACTACTGAGCCCACACGCCACAACTAGAGAGCCCACATGCTCTGGAGCCCGCGGCCACGACTAGAGAGCCCACACACTGCAACTACTGAGCCCGCGTGCTCTGGAGCCCGTGGACCACAACTAGAGAGCCTGTGAGCTGTAACTACTGAGCCCATGCGCCACAACTAGAAAGCCCGCGTGCCGTGACTACGGAGCCCACGCACTTTGGAGCCCGCAGCCACGACTAGAGAGCCCACACACTGCAACTACTGAGCCCACATGCTCTGGAGCCCCTGTGCCACAATTAGAGAGACTGTGCGCTACAACTACTGAGCTTGCGCCGCCACAATTAGAGAGAAGCCTGTGTGCTGCAACGAAGAGCTCGCCTGCCACAACAAAAGACCCACGTGCCGCAACTAAGACCCGACGCAGCCTAAATAAATAAATAAATAAATAGGAAGGAAATTGAAAAACCAAACCAAACCAACCAAACAAACAAACAAACAAAGATATAAAAAAAAAATGGATGGGAGGGGCTTCCCTGGTGGCACAGTGGTTGAGAGTCCGCCTGCCGATGCAGGGGACGCGGGCTCGTGCCCCGGTCCGGGAAGATCCCACATGCCGCGGAGCGGCTGGGCCCGGGAGCCATGGCCGCTGAGCCTGTGCTCCGCAACGGGAGAGGCCACAATGGTGAGAGGCCCGTGGACCACAAAAAAAAAAAAAAAAAAAAAAAGATAATGCCAAATAATATTAGGTTTTCTATTTTTAAAATACTTGTCACAGGAGGATAAAGTATTGGAGGAAAAAAACCTTGTCAAAGCAAAAATTATAATTAGGTTCACTATTTTTCAACACTGTTTTACATCCCAATTATCAGCTTGAGGCCCTTTAAAAGGTTATTTTTAAACATACAAATCATTTATGTTTGGCCCCAGTTATATCCTCAAGGCTCCTTAAAATGCTTTTATATCTCAAGCATGAAAAATCATCTCAACTGGAGGACAGTTGAAGGATAAAAGCTGGAGACCTAATTAAAGTAGCGAGAAGGACTCACACACATGCAAGTCCGTTCCTAGACCCCTGGACCCATTTTAATTCCACAGACAACTTAAGAGGACAGCCTCATCCTCTATAAAGCCTTCCCTGATTCCTGCCCTTAACCCTCAAGCAAAATTAATTACCCCTCCCGTGATTATATTTATCGTTCATCCAAACAACACTTAACTGAGGCTGAACTGCCCCTTAATTTCCCCAGTTCGTTAAGATTTCCCCACTTCTTAACATACAGAAGTTAAAAAGAAAATGCTACTGTCTGGCTGAACAATCCAAGTCAGGCCCAGGTTGTGGGAGACACACTGTTACACCACTGGTCACCCACCACTTTCCCCATGACTTTCCACAGGGGTCCAAAGGGCAAAGGGCATCACTGCTGCTCACTCCTTCAAAGGAAAACCAGCTTCTTATAAGTGGGTATGTATTTCTTAAAAATGAATTTCCCTCTCGCTCTCTATTTTTATTTTTATTTATTTATTTACTTTTGGCCGTGCCTCATGGCATGAGTGATCCTAGTTCCCCAACCAGGGATCAAAGCCGGGCCCCCTGGATTGGAAGTGTGGAGTCTTAACCACTGGACCGCCAGGGAAGCCCCTCTCTCTCTTTTAAACGCTGTCAGTGGTAGTGATGCTCTTCAAAGGTGCACTTGGTACAAGTGTCCTGGCCCAGAACACGATTACAGCACCTCTCTCCTCATAAAAGAAACAATTTTTCACAGCCTTTCTGAATGTTTGGGGAGCCATTTAAGAATTGTGAACAGTGATAAAAACAAGTAGTATATAGGTCAAGTATGTTCAGAAAATAACCCGTATCTCAGCTGCACATGAAAGGGCAGCGTGTAAGCTGGGGATATGACATCAGGTAAGCCACAAATACCCCAATTTCCTATTCCGTAGAAGTCACGATACAGGTCGCTGTCGGAATTCCTAAGTTATGTACAGCAGCCTGTTCTGCAAGGTTTCTGTTACAATATATGCTAGTAAAAAAAAATAAATAAATAACAGCTGTATAAGATGAAAAGTTGTCTTTTTGGTGCCACATGAAAATCCTGGGTGTCTGATGGAAAAAGGAGGCAAAGGCAAGAACAAGAAGCAGATGCAGCAGAGGAGCCTCTTCTGGGAAAGTAACGAACAGCACATGCTGTTCTTCATTCTCCAGTGCCTATAACCTAGTGACGCCCAGGCCGAGACCGCCCACCATGCTGACCCCTGATGAAGCAGCCCTGGCACAAAGTAGAGGGCGGAATCCAGGAATCCTCCCGCAGGCCCTTTCTCGCCTCCCTGCCTTTGCTCACGCTGTCCCCACCTCTGACACGTCTAGATGCCCGTCCCTGTGCACCTGGTTTTCAACTCAGTTAAAATATTTCATACTCTGTAAAGACAGTCCTTATCCCTCCCTCGGATGCCTGGCCAAATTAAGGCACTCTTTTCAGCAGCCCCAGGACACTTTTCCTGAATCTCTAATGGAGCTGGTGTTATTGCATAGTTTCTTATTATAGTGTCTGTCTCTCCCACAAACCTGCCAGCCCCTTGAAAGCAGAGACCGTGACTCGTTCACGTCCATCCAGCACGTAGTAGGTACTCAATAATGTTTGGTGGAAGATGGATGATGGGTGGGTGGATGAAGAGGAGATAAAGCACAGTATCCCAAAGCAGGGAGAGTTCTGAGACGCAGAGATATGAGCACTCTCTGCCTATGCACAGTGAGAGGGCAGAAATGGGAACACGACTACAAGCCACTGCTGCCCTTGTGGGTCCCCATGTCAAGTGATGGTGGCAAACAAAGGTCTACACGGATCTTTACCCAGGGATGCCAACAGCTCATAATTCATCCGCATCACGTCTCTGTACAGCTCCTTCTGCCGCTTGTCTAGCGTGCCCCACTCCTCCCGGGTGAAATACACCGCCACATCCTCAAACACCACGGGAACCTCCTCAAACAGCCCCTCTTCAGAAGGATCCTGCAACAAAGAGTAGCAGTCACTCAATACTCCTCTGATGTCAGACACCCAACATGATACTTCCGGGGTCCTGCTCAAGGCCTTTTCCTCCTGGGAAGCCTGCCAAGAGGCCCCGATGCACTCTGAGGAATTCATTTATCCACCAAAAGTCAAAGAAGCAAATGTGTGTGGCCCAGAATTAGCAGGTAAAAACCAAATGAACCTCAGTGTTATTCTAGAAGGAAGGAATGATCCTTCCTCTTCTTTCCTGGAAGGAAAGGAAAATGCACTGAGGAACAGGGGTCTTGCAGAGCCTCATGGCTGCACCCTGTCCTTTACAGCCCCAAGGGGCACCTTCTACTCATCCATGACTGCAAAGGTAGCCAGCTACCTCTAGAAGCCCCTGCTAAGGTTCCCCACCAGGATGGGAAGGAAGAAGCAGTGAAAAAGAACTAAAGATGCTCATATTCAGTGACTAGGTTAACACACACTTTACTGCTAAAGGAATTCAGATCATAAAAGGTTAGACCTGTTTATTAGCTTCTAATACTAAAAACTAGAAGGAACATGAACATGAAGGGAAATGAGCTTTGTCACTTTTCTGGATTCCATAAAAATTCGAGCTTACTAACTTTACGTATGATGTTAGGCACACAGGACGTCTGAGCTCTTCTCATCGGAATACCAGAGGGGTTGCTCAAAGTGATTTGTAGCAAAATCCTGCTTACATGGAAGAGTTGAGAAAAGGGGCCAGATCTGGTTACTCAAAGATTCCAATTAATACAGTTTCTTTGCAGGACAATTTTCCAAAGAATTAGAAAATAAACGTATTTTATTTTACAAAATAAACCCGAGGTGAGAACTAGAGTCTTTGAGGGCCCACCGGTGCTGCAGGGAGTAGAAGGAAAGCACTGCACTGGCGGTCAAGGGCTCTGGGGGGAGGTCACTGCCGCAAGAGCCCTTGTGCTCTGGCTACGTTCACTCCCCGCTAAGTCTTAGTTGTTCCCCAACAAGATGAGTTTAACTAGGTTTGCTCCACCCACCTCATAGCAGCATTAAAAACATTAAACAAAAGGACACGTCTGAAGAAACTTTGCAATGATTTTGAAGTTAATGTTGAAAAAATTTGTTTATATTGATTATTTAAGAGCTCTGTGGCTGTTTTGTGGCTGTGGATTATTTCTTGAGTTCTGTGGTCGTTCTGGATTCTGGATAAAGATTACTGTTCTGAATTTAGGTGTTCTTTTTATATCAGAAGTTAGAATATTCTGGTCCACTAATTATGTTTTGTCATCTGCCAAAAGGAGATGATGAGAGTAGGGCTGTTGTCATAAATAAAGGAGGTAATTAATACATGCAAAGCACTTAAAACAACACCCAGCACATTACGAGCATGTCAGCTTATGGTCACATTATACAGAATCCTCCCCCTTGAGCAATCATTATAAACATATTACCTGGCCACGGGGCTCAGCTGAGTCATTACACAAAACGTTAACGTCTGAGGAGCTGTGGATGTCATCAGCAATTTCTTTTTGCCTGAAATCAGGAATGCAGTCTAGGTACAATGCAGGAATTGCTCCACTCCCTCCAGGGTCCTCCAGTGCAGCTCTTGAGCTGGGCAGGAGCTGGGCCATGTGATCACAGACCCCCAGAGGCCCTGGGGGGTAACACATGGGATAATCTGCAGTGAAGAGGTGCCCCGGACTGGCCAGTATGTCTCTAGACACATCGTGGATGCTCCGGAAACGGGCTGCCCAACTGGGGTCCCGAGCTGCCAAGGCCTTGACACAGAGCACATGGGCCTTGCTCTTGGCGTGGTATTTGAGAGTCTCCACCTTGAATGGTCCTGTGTAACCTTCTATTAACCTTGACCGTTTGTCTCTGACGGATGGGTACTCCCGGCAAGCAGAGCAAAAGAGAGCCGTCCGCTCCTCATTCATGACCAACCACGGGAACTGCGCAAACCACACCTTCTGGATGGACCGGGGTCTCAACGGTTTTCTGCTTCTTCCTGTGCAGTCTCCCTGGATGCTGCCACCCTCTGAGCTGAAATGGGAAGGACAGGCTTTCTGCTGAGGAGGCAGGTAGAGTCCAGCTTCTCTGGTGGGACTTTGCATGTCCATTTCTTCCATGAAGCCCATCTTGTTTTTTCCTTTAGAAAAAAGAAACACATGGAATTTTCTCTGAAATCCTATAGGTCGAGTCACTGCAACTCACAGAGGTGCTTAGGTCCATGGACTATGAAAGCTGGAACCACACCCACAAAGTGACAGCCTGCACACGTGTTCTCTTCTCTCCAGCCCCCAACCCCCAGGCCCACCTTGCCTAACCCAGAAGAAACCACATGGGCTTTAAGAAAACAGTTTTTTTTTTTTTAATATAAAGGACAGATATACCTGGCCAAAAAGAGATCTCTGTAATTTGATCTCTGCAACCTAAAACAGTGGCACAATCTTCAGGAGAGCACACTGATTTATGGATAAGAACACTGAACTAAGAGAAGGTAGGGTTAAAAAGGTAATTAAAGCAAACACTGCAACGGCACACTTGGCAGGAATCCCCCTCCTTGGTACCCCTGCCAGATAGGCATCTGCACTTTGCTCACGTACCTTTAGAGCAAGAGGGCAACCCACCTTCCGGGCAGACAGTTTGGTCCCCAGAGTTTTCCTTGAGCTGCAACCCATCTCTGAGTGCCTTCCCCTCAGGAGTGCTCTCCCGCACCACAACCCTTCCAAGAAGTGAAAAATCCCATGGCGTCACCAAGACTTTTCTTCCTTAAGCTAAACCAGCAGTTTCTTTATGCACTCCTTGGTTGAAATGCAGCTTAGACAACTCTAACTCCTCTGGAGCCATTTATTATGCACCAACAAGTTCAGATGCCCAGTGGGCAAGGACTCAACAGTATTTGCTCCGGGCCAATGGACCAGTCAGTCTAGGAAACTGTAGCCAACCCCGGAAGCACAAAGCTACGAGTAAAGAGTCAATGGGCTCAAAGTTAAGAGCCAAGCACAGCAGAAACAAACCGAAACAAATTAGCATCTGTGAAGTCTAGGGCTCCTTGTGGTCCACCTGAGATAAATCACGAGGGAGCGCAAACGTCCGCAGCTCGATCCATCGGGGAACTCGTTCCCTTTTCTCCTGTAGCAGAGGCTGGGTTAACGCATCACCTTACACAATGACAGAGGCCATCTGGCCTGGCTCTGGGCAAGCCAATCCCTGAACAGGACATGCTTACCAAAGGAGGAAAGCAAACATCAGTCCCTAGGATTTAGCAGCCATCTGTTTATTCACCCATCCATTCCCTGATTATCTACTATGCAACTACGTGCCAGGCATTGTTCTTGGTACTGGGACTACAGTAGTAAGACCAAGTCATGCCCTCATGGAACTTAGAATATATAATTATACATAAACATCTACTCTCAGGTAGAAATAAAATAAAGGGAGATGAGAGTTTGGAGAACGACATTGGGGGAGGTGTGTATATCTTAGACGGGGTGACAGTTGGGGGAAGAACAGCATTCGTGTGTAATTGGTGGGGAACAGGGAGAGGCAGAGGATGAGACTGGAGCCTTGGGACCCAGCTTCCTGCTCCCTCCCTCCAGCTAAGCACCCCTCCTCCCAGGGGCAGGTCCGCACTCACCTCGGTGGAGGCTCAAGAGACTCCTCTGGCCCTGGACATTGGCTAGCCACTGCTCTGGCCCTCGCTCAAATTTATAGAACAGCTCTGGGTTGGCAATAGTTGGTCCTGAGTCAGGAACAGAGAGATCCACTGTGACGTCGGATCCAGGTCACACAGGCTAAAAAGGTATGAAAACTATTGGTCCAGAACAGAGGCTCAAACTCAAATGCTGAGCGGGACCAGACAATAATCTGAGGAAACCAGGCAGGGGTGGGAGGCTGTGGATTTGAACCCAGGTGTGGGGTAGCTATTCAAGTCCAGGAGGGGCCGCCAGCTGAATACAGGGTCAGCATGGCCAGACTATCCCAGTTTCCAACAGAAGCCAGAAATCATATTTCTATGTGAAAACCCCCCCATGGCGAAATATTGACAACTTATTTAAATATTTTAAAGAAGCCAAAGAAAAGAGATCAAAGTAAGAAAGAAAAAAAGGTGTGGGCCAAATCTGGCCCACAGCTGCTACTTTGCAACTTCTGGTTTAAAAGAATCATTGGTTTTCAAACCATTTTTAGTAGACAGTAAGAGCACAACCCCTCCATCCACAGAGAGCTGAGACTGTTGACCCAGAACCCTGAGGGGTCAAGAAGAAAAGAAGCAAAGAAAGGCATGGCGCATGGTCATCAAATCGAAATCCGAAAAGAGTATGTGTGCATGTGCACACGATGAAATACATTCCTCTCTGTCCGTGGTCTAGGAAGGCTACCCATAGAAGCAGAGAAAGGACATTCAGAAAATAGAAAAGATGAAAACTACCTACATGCGCACAAAGTTCCAAGTTGTTTTATTTCATTGAACCTCTATGACAAACCTGTGAAGAAAGAAACCAAGGCTTGAAAAGGCTAATGGGCTTGGTCAGTACCATGTGGCAGAGCTGGGACTGAGACCAGATTTCCAGGCTGCAGATCTGATGCTCGTTCCACCACCACCCACCACCTCCAATGTCCTCTGGGCACGGAAACAAAATCCACCCTGCAGTGCCACAGTCCACAGGTGGGGCTTCCCTTCTGGCACGCTGGGATATTCTGAAGCATCCAGGTCTAGCCTTGACACTCCCAATTTCCCCACTTCTCTTGGCTAATTTAAGTGGAAAAGAGAAAGGGTGATGTGAGAATCCGTGTGCAGTTAAGTCAGATATGGGACTGAGTGGATAAACAGTATAAAGATGCCTGGAAAAAAATGGTCGGATTCCAGAAAATTCTCAAGTATGTCACAGTCAGACATGGTTGGGAATGCTGACCTAGATTCAGGCAGTGGGGAAGTGAACAGGAGCCCATACCCAGTGGTGCCACCAGCTCGTCAGAACCATAGATCTCCTTCTGTTGCTGACTCAGCAGCATCCACTCCTCCTGAAGCAAATACACCGTGATGTCATCAAACGTCACAGGCGCCTGCAAGGAAAAATGACACCAGCTAAGCACGTGGACACCCCTACGCTGGGAACAGATCAGACTGGGGGAGGGGGCATTATCAATCTACATACAAGACCTACACCGCATTACTCTCACCCCCTGGGTGCAAGTCACAGTGGGAATGAGACCCGTTCTTCTAGGAACAGCCACACACTGCAACAGAAGTGTCATAACGAAGGCCAGCCCCGGACTCTCACACTCGTGCCCCTGCACACTCCTCACCAGCCTTCCCACGGGATCCATTACTTCTCAGCCAGCGCGTCAGCAACAACCAACAGCACCTCTTTTGCAAAATCTCCAACGTGGTAAATCCTCACTTAGGAAGATGTATCTGATTTCTGGAAGCAGTCAACCGTCACTGAGAACTATGTCTGTGAATGTGGTCAGCTATCAAGATAGGCAAAGCTTTAGAGCTGAGAACTATATTCCATGGGGCTTATAAAGGAGCTCTCTCTGTTCCACCAAAAAAGGGCGAGGAAATTCAGAAAATGTTTCGGGAAGTTCTGGATTAAGATGGCAGATTGAACACGTACACTGAATTTTGCTTCCTCTTGAGTTTAAAAAGACACTCTCCCCCTGAAAAAAACTCCACACAAAACAACCTCTAAGGACTTCCCTGGTGGTCCACTGGTTAAGAATCCGTCTTGCAATGCAGGGGACACCGGGTCGATCCCTGATCGGGGAGCTAAGATCCCACATGCTGCGCAGCAGCTAAGCCCGTGAGCTACAACTATTGAGCCTGCACACCACAACCGCGCACCGCAACGAAGAGCCCACACACCACAGCGAAAGATCCTGCGTGCTACAACTAAGACCTGATGCAGCCAATAAATAAATAAATAAATGTTTTAAAAAATTGTTTAAAGAAAACACCCTCTAGGATGGACAACACAACAAGGGGACAATAGCAATACAATTTTGTTAACTGAAAAGCAGATGAAAAAGTAATAACTGAGCAGATCCAAGAAAATCATACCCTCACCCAGCAGTGGGCAAATGGACAAACAACCCAATTTACATTGCTAAATCCTCAAAAGACTCAGGATCTGGCAGCCCCAGGAACCTCTGGCCTGGAAGTGAACGCAGTGAGGTTAAAATAATAAGAATTTGGGGGAAGCTGTTAGGAACAAATGCCTGCCCAGATCCCCTACACAGGCTCCAAGCTGGCAAGTCCCTCCCTTCCATGTGCTCAGAGCTTCCAGTTACAATTCTGGTTTTCCACTGTTAGGCGTCAGCAAACAACTGGACTACCAGACATCTGAGGAAAGGCTCTAACAGGTCTGATAGAGATCAAAACAGATAGGAAGTGAGCAAGGTTGAGGAGGAACTGAGGAAATGGAAGTGGGGCATGGAGAAAAAAACCTTTAAAAAACAAAACTATCATCAATAGCCTCAGAGAGGTAAGATATTGCAGCCATGAAAAAAGCGGTTATAAAAGAAATAATCGGGGCTTCCCCGGTGGCGCAGTAGTTGAGAGTCCGCCTGCCGATGCAGGGGACACGGGGTCGTGGCCCGGTCCGGGAAGATCCCACATGCCGCGGAGCGGCTGGGCCCGTGAGCCATGGCCGCTGAGCCTGCAAATGTATAGAGGACATGCTCTCAGAGGACTGTGGAAAAAACATCCATGAAATTAAACACACAGATGTGCACACACACACACTCACGAAGTGAGGAAAATTGATGTCACTGAAATAGATTAAACGACAAATGACAGAAAAATGACAGCTTTCTGCCTCATGTGTGCTGCCTCGCTGGGAAAAGATGTCAAAAATACAATCTTTCAAAACCTAAATATAAGGACATCCAAAATGGTCTTCGAAAAACAAGGAAAAAATGGTCAGAAAAGAGAAAATTGAAGTCAAATGATATATTTGGTCTTATTTTTTAAAAATCAAGATATTAAAAAAATCAAACATGACTTTCCTGTTGGATACTAAGAATTAAAAACCTCTTTATATGTTAAAAAAGGTAATATGCTATATGTTTATATATAACGTGTCATATGTAAAAAAAAAAAAAAAAAAAAGGAAATCCCCGAACCCCCCCCCAAAAACAACATTTTGGGAAATAGCATCCTTGGAGTAAGTATAAGTCCTTCCAAAGTGACAACTCTGAAGGGGACACAGTCATTTCCATTTGTAACAAGTTCTAGTACATTTGTTTAAAATCGCCTGTAATTTTATACTCAAACTTAAAGCACATGAAATATCTACTTTAACTTCAACATAGAAGCTTCTTGAGAAAAACAATACAGATAATTCTTATCAGTCACTATTGATTTGTATATTTTAAAATAAGTTGAGTATTTTTCTTATGAGTCAATATATGTTTACTGCAGAAAATTTAGACAATAAGCAGAAAAGATGTTTTAAGATCACCCACAATCTTCTTACTGAAAAACAACTATTGACATTTGGTACGTAACCTTCCAGTCTTTTGTCTATGAATATGTATAAATGAACAGTCTTAAAAACAAACATGGGGGCTTCGCTGGTGGCACAGTGGTTGAGAGTCCGCCTGCCGATGCCGGGGACACGGGTTCGTGCCCCGGTCCGGGAAGATCCCACATGCCGCGGAGAGGCTGGGCCCGTGATCCATGGCCGCTAAGCCTGCTTGTCCGGAGCCTGTGCTCCGCAATGGGAGAGGCCACGACAGTGAGAGGCCCGCATACCGCAAAAAGAAAACAAAAACATGGAATTGTACTGCCAATGTGTATGTGCCAATTGTATGCCAATGTGTATTTTAAATAACTATTTGTTCTCAGAGTGTCTTCCAAAGCAAAATGTGATTATAATTCCCAAAACCTGCTGCAGGATGGGCTCCACTAAGAGCAGGCGGGTGGACAGGAAAGAGGTACACACAACATATAGCCTAAGGAGAGCCAATGTGGGGAGGGGGAAAGAAAACCCTCGAGATTATACTGAGGGCAGATCCTAGCAGGATGACCGTATACCAGGACTACAGGGCAAGCTGTTCCGATCAGGGCAGGTTAGAGTTTGTGACCAAGGGCAAGCAGGGTTCCCTATTCATTCCCACCCACCCTGTCTTCCTGAGGGAACAGGTGGGCATAATGAAAGCCAACAGACCCATCACTTTATGAGAGCCACAAGGATGAAGAGTATGGCCAGGGCTGAATGTTTAGATAATGAAGAACTGTGTTCCCAACGAGGAACTACGCTAAGCCTTGCACCTCTCTTTTAACCAGTATTATGGCAAGAGCCTTCAGATGACTGCAACGTAAAGAAAACACAAATCTGCTTGAATAAGAGCAATTTCTTACCTACATAGAAAGCAAGGACTATCTCTGGATGTTCAACTTTACTGATTCCCACTGTCTATAAGGCAGAGCTCCGAGTTCTCAGCCCAGCACCAAGTCCCCTGGATCTGAACCTAACTTACCTTCCTAACCTCAGCTCTAGGTACTGCCCCACCTGGAATCTCTACTACAGCCAGATTAGTATAATTGCAATCACTCGGGGACTTCCTTGGTGGTCCAGTGGTAAAGAATCCGCTTTCCAATGCAGGGGACGTAGGTTCGATCCCTGGTCGGCACGTTAAGATTCCACATGCCAAGGGGCAACTAAGATAGTGTGCCACAACTACTGAGCTGGCGCGCCTCAACCAGAGAGCCCGTGTGCCAAAAACCAGAGCCCACACGCTCTGGAGCCCACGTGCCACAACTAGAGAGAGGAAACCCTCACGCCACAACTAGAGAGAAGCCGGTGCACCGCAACGGAAGATCCCGCATGCCTCAATGAAGATCCTCCGTGTGCTGCAACTAACACCCGACGCAGCCAAAACTAAAATTAAAAAAATAAAAAAATAAATTGCAGCCACTCAACGTATCTTGTACCTTTCCTCCCTCTTCATACCCAATCTTTACATTCCCTAACTCTGCCTACTTCCTCCCACTCACTCATCAAGTTCCTACTCACATTCCATCTCTTTCTTGCAAGCGATCTCCTGCCCACCTAGTCTAAGCTCTTCTACCTCTCCCGAGCAAGGAAGGCTTTATACCCCTCATGGTGCCTGGTCCACAGGAAGCCTATAGAAGGCTTTATACCCCTCGTGGTGCCTGGTCCACAGGAAGCCTATGCTGATCATCGTATTTTATAACCCCCTTCACCATCACCACCCCTTTCCCCACCACCACATTATACAGAAAATATTTCATAGGCATTTAATTCATTTTTTCATTCAACATATTCTCTTTGTTTCTGTGTGCTTGGAGATCCTAAGATATAAAAGACACTATCTCTATTTGTCAAGGAGAAAAACCCATCAAGGGGTGACAGACAACTGTGATATAAGTGCAATAATAAAACTGGGGGGTGGGGTGCCAGTGGTGGCTAGGAACCAGAGATGTTGAGGCAATAAATACATACACGGTAAATACTCCTATTTGGCAGCAATGACAATAGTCTCCCAGAGGGCACATGAGGTGTCAGACTGCAGTGTTATTCACAGCACCCACACCTATAGCAAAAGGGCTCCTGTAGAGATGCTATTTTGAGTCATTCATTCAGAAAATACTGAGAACCTATTACGTGCCAGATACTGCTCCACTAGTCTAGCTGGGGATAGAGCAGAGAGTGAAGTCAGCAAACAAATAAATGTGAGAATTTTATATAGTGACAGGGCTGGGAAGAAAATAAAACAGGATAACGGGTTAGAGTGATGGGGAAAGGTCTTTGCCCTCTATCCATTATTCTGCCAATGGCAAGCAAGATACCCCACACTTAATCCAATGGGCTAAGACTGCTTTTAGTTACTAAATATCACAAAATAGCATCAAAGGAAGATTCTAATAATACACCAAGCTACTACCTCAGGTGGACCCCCAGTCTTCCAGCTTTGAGAGAAAAAAGTCATATTCAGAATGGAACTTTAGAATAGCACAGCTATTCCACCCAGGCCTTAGTTATTGTCACTCATCTGCAATACCTCTTACACTGCTAGTTTGTTTTGCAATTACTTTATTTCATCTTTGGATAACATTCTCATTCCCTAGGTTAAAAAACTGATGTACCTGGGAAGGGTGTCCTTTTGAGACACCTTACAATCACGATTAGAATCAAGGGTGAAATTTCCAGTCCCCAGTGTTTTCAATTAGTGGTTGGGCCTGAAAAGGACATAAAGTTTCTCCTCCATCTCCCAAAATATTTGTATTTCACTCTTCTCACACCAAAGGCTAAGAAAGCCTACAACTGAACAGAATACCTTGAAATCAACCTCAAATCACTAATTCCAATTTTCAGTGCCAATTGTTTATAGGCCTTCTACTGCATTTTGCTCCCCCTGTCCAAATTCAGGTTCAGTCTAAACTAAACCTCAGGATATTACCTGAGGGTGTGAGCCATTTCCTTTACTTTTTTGGTATCCCCTAAAGTGCTTAGCATGAGGCTGGCATGCAGTTCACCTTCAATCTTTCTCTGGTTAGGTTCTGTTGAGCCTTATTGTCTTGGACTGTTTATAGGTTGTTTCATCTGGAAAATGCATCACTGTAGCTCGTGGAGAGGATGGAGTACAGAAGAGATGATTAAGCAAGAAGTAACTTCTTTTGTAATTCAGAGTCCTTCCCAGTCTTTCCAGGAAAAAGTACAGCATCAAAATAACCTCACTATCCTTTCTTTTGTCTGTTGGACAACCCTTCCAGGCTTGTCCATGTTATTGAAGTGAAAACTGCGGGAAAGCTCCTGGAGGAAAGTAGTCATTTCATATTTATCCTTGTACTTCCAGCATCTCCATCAAGTTAAATCACGGATCACAAATGTTTATTAAATGATGAATTTTTTTTTAAAGGAGAGACTCAGTATGCACTCGAAAACGTTTGTTGAGGAGATTCCCTTTGTGCCAAAGAAGAAACAATCCTCAAGAACTGGTATCAAATACTATGCAGAAAGATCTCGGTCCCCAAAGGCTGCCAATGTCTCCGAATCAAGTGCCTGCGACCACGCTCGTCTTTGCTGACACTGACTCCGAGCTCTAGCAATTCTGTCAAACCCACTTAACTCTACCTTCAAGCACTTTTCCCCACCTTTTCTTCCAATTCACAGCCTCTTGCTCAAAGCCTGAAGCAAGATTATGAAATATGCTTCTAAGCAATACTCAGAAACTCCACGAAGTAGATAAGCTAGAAACAGAAATCGGCAAGAAATATGCCAGATGCCTTGTTTTATTCTTCTCAGCCGATTCTTGGGAAGGGGGATCCAGGCAGGGCCAAGCCCTCATCCTGCCTCGGTGATCCCTATGCCTGGCTCCCGGTGGGGTCCGATCCAGCCTCAAAGCCTTAAAACACGCTGGGCCTCTTCCAAACGCCAGTAGTGGTGTGGGAAAATAGGAAGCACTTTCGCACTACTACACTGAGCAGGTCACCCACCCAGCGTCAACCGGGTGGCGGCTCGGCGGAGGGCTGCTAGGCCAGCCGCGTGGGAAGGGAGCGGAAGGCTGCGCGGGACTCGCCCGGAGTCGGCCGCCCAAGTGCAGAGGAAGAAGCGGGCGAGCGGGCGAGTCCTTCCCTGCAAGGCTGGCTCATCTGCGAGGACTCCGCCCGTACCACCCGCCTCGCCCAGATCAGGGATCTACGGGAGGGGAGTGGGCGGCCCCAGGGCCCTTCCAGGCCTACCTTCCCCGACTCCCTGGGCTCCATGGCCCTGCTTTCGGTGGCCCGTGCTGACCCCGCCACGGCCTCCGGGCCGCCCCCTCCCCCCGCGGCCTGGCTTGAGGATGCCGTAGCCGCGACCACCTTGGGGACCGGGACCCCCGGAAGGGAGGTCTCCCCGGCGGGGAGGATCACGGCCCGGAACCGACTGTCCCTGGTCAGAGGGGGCGGTAGCGCTCGCGGAGCCAGGAGAGGCGCGCAGCTGGTACTTCCGTCGTGCCGAGCGAGCCGCTTTACGGCAGCAGCCCA
>NW_006797698.1:2621826-2638751 GCF_000442215.2 Lipotes vexillifer
CGACGCTCTCCCAGGCCCTATAGGAAGGGCAAAGTACTCTGATTGGGCTATAAGATTGCTAGTGTTTGCGTCTATTCCCTCGCATTTTTAGGGCGAATGTCAACCTTGAAGATTCCAGACTGTATCTAATCAAGGAGGTAAATACTTTTTGTAGCATTCATTCAAAAAACATCATTGGTTGCCTGTCATGTTGCCAGGCACTGTGCAAAGGTTTGGGAATGCGCAGTTGAGTCAAACAGAAACTGCCTCCGAGGAATTCGTAGTCTATTGAGGAAACAGACCATAAACATAACTACAAAATGAAGAGACAGTGCAACGAAAGAAGTAAACACAAGACTCTATTAAAGCACACTTTGTCACCTTAGGGTGCGGTGGTGGGACGATATGGGGTAGTCAAGGATTTCCTGAGGAAGTGCTGCCTGAGTTGAATTAAAACAAGAAGTAGGAGTTAGACACGTAAAGAAGGTGTTATGGTGTCCCCTCTAAATTCATGTGTTAACCCCTATGTGATGGTGTTTAGATGTGGAGCCTTTGGGAGGTAATTAGGTTTAGATGAGATCATGAGGGTGGGGCTCTCGTGATGGGATCGGTGTCCTTATAAGACGAGACACCAGAGAGCTTGCCCTCTCTCTCTGCCATGTAAGGACACAGAGAGAAGGTAGCTGTCTGTAAGCCAGGAATAAAGTTCTCACCAGAACCCGACCATGCTGGCACCTTGATCTTGGACTTCCAGCCTCCAGAACAGTGAGAAAATAAATTTCTGTTGTTTAAGTCACCTGGTGTATGGTATTTTGTTATATGGCAAAACCTGAGCCAACTAGAACGGGAGAAGGAGAGGAGTATTGCTAGGAAGAGCAACTGGGCAGGAGAAACAGCCTCAGCAAAGCCAGGGAGGTGAGCAAACAGTGTGTGTAGGGGAAGGCATTGTGTGTTGCCTTAATTAAGGGCTGGAAGTAAGTTTTTAGCTGGTGACTGGTGTGGGCAAATTGCACTTTAGTTATTGCAGAGTAGAAGGTGAATATAAAGGGGAAAAGATAGAAGAGAGAAAAACAAACTCTAAATACATATATTTACTCTCCATTCTTCTCTCATCTTCTTTAAAAGTTGTAAAATTATATAAAGAACAATGTGTTGTTTTGCTTGTAATATATATGGATATAATATGTATAATAATAATACAAATAATGGACAGTAAAGTGCAGAAATCTTAAATGTACAGCTCAATGTATTTTTACATGTGTACCATGTAGTCAACACCCAGATCAAATATAAAAAATTTCCAGTACTCCAGAAAGTTTCCTTGTGGCCCTCCCATTATGTATACATAGGGGTAAAACTACAGAAAGCAAGGAAATGACTATCATAAAAGTGTTGTCCCACTTTTGCACAGCAAAGGAAACCATAAACAAGATGAAAAGACAACCCTCAGAATGGGAGAAAATATTTGCAAACGAAGCAACTGACAAAGGATCAATCTCCAAAATATACAAGAAGCTCATGCAGCTCAATAGAAAAAAAAACAAACAACCCAATCCAAAAATGGGCAGGAGACCTAAATAGACATTTCTCCAAAGAAGATATACAGATTGCCAACAAACACATGAAATGATGCTCAACATCACTAATCATTAGAGAAATGCAAATCAAAACTACAATGAGGTTTCACCTCACACAGGTCAGAACGGCCATCATCAAAAAATCTACAAACAATAAATGCTGGAGAGGGTGTGGAGAAAAGGGAACCCTCTTGCACTGTTGGTGGGAATGTAAATTGATACAGCCGCCATGGAGAACAGTATGGAGGTTCCTTAAAAAACTAAAATTAGAACTACCATATGACCCAGCAATCCCACTACTGGGCATATACCCTGAGAAAGCCAGAACTCAAAAAGAGTCATGTACCACAATGTTCATTGCAACACTGTTTACAATAGCCAGGACATGGAAGCAACCTTAAGTGTCCATCGACAGATGAATGGATAAAGAAGGTGTGGCACATATATACAATGGAATATTACTCAGCCGTAAAAAGAAACAAAATTGAGTTATTTGTAGTGAGGTGGATGGACCTAGAACCTGCCATACAGAGTGAAGTAAGTCAGAAAGAGAAAAACAAATACTGTATTTTAACACATATATATGAAATCTAAAAAAAAAAAAAAAGGTTCTGAAGAACCTAGGGGCAGGACAGGAATAAAGACGCAGACCTAGAGAATGGACTTGAGGACACGGGGAGGGGGAAGGGTAAGCTGGGATGAAGTGAGAGGGCAGCATGGACATACATACACTACCAAATGTAAAACAGATAGCTAGTGGGAAGCAGCCACATAGCAAAGGGAGATCAGCTCGGTGCTTTGTGACCACCTAGAGGGGTGGGATAGGGAGGGTGGGAGGGAGGCTCAAGTGGGAGGGGATATGGGGATATATGTATTCATATAGCTGGTTCACTTTGTTATACAGCAGAAGCTAACACAACACTGTAAAGCAATTATACTCCATAAAGATGTTAAAAAAAATAATAAAAGTGTTGTCCCAAATGCTTAGCTCAGCAGTGTGGCTTCTGGCCAGCTGCTTTCTCTGGCTCCACAGACTTTGAGGGTGGATAAAACAGGGATTACATAAGTAGAGTAACTGGAAGGAGTGGAGTTGTGGGAAGATGAGGAGCACAGTTTGGGACATGATGATTTTAAGTATTTAAGTGATATTCAAGTTGATGTGCTAGTCAGCAGTTGAATGCACAAGTGCATAGCAAGTGTAACCTATCTGCAAGGACAGAAATCATGTTGTCAATCAAATTATTATAGCTGCTTTATTATCAGGAATTTCAATCCTTTTACACATTTCCTTTCCTCAATATTTCTGACAGTCCTTCCCCACTGAGGGATATATGTGATTAAGAATGAATGATTGGGACTTCCCTGGTGGTTCAGAATCCGCCTTCTGATGCAGGGGACGTGGGTTCAATCCTTGGTCAGGGAACTAAGATCCCATATGCCGCGGGGCAAGTAGGCCTGCATGCCACAACTACTGAGCTTGCGTGTCTCAACTAGAGCCCATGTGCTGCAAACTACAGAGCCCACGCACTCTGGAACTCATGCACCACGAGGAAGAGCCCGCGCACCACAACTAAGACCCGACGCAGCCCAAAATAAATAATAAATAAATCTTTTTAAAAAATGAATGATTATCATTGGTTGCCTGTTGCCACCTGGTATGAAGTAGGGACTGCAACCCCCCCTCCACGGCCTTTGAAACCAAACTGAGACCCTGACTAGCCATGCAGCCCTACTATGGGAGGAGGGATTTCTGGATGCCCTTCCTGCAAACACATTCCACCCTAACTCCTGGGACCTGTGGATATGATGAAATATCACTTCCTTGATTGTGTTACACTATACAGCACAATTGACCTTAAAATAGGAAGATTATCCTGAACTACCTGGGTGAGCCCAATATAATCACCTGAGCTCTTTGAAAAGCAGAGAGTTTTCTCTGTTTTGGGGCAGAAAGGAAGTAAAAACGATTTGAGGCATAAGGGGGAATTGATGTGCTATAGCTGGCTTGAAAATGGAGGGGAAGGAACAGAGAGAGCTGACAGCCCACGAGGCAATGGGGACCTCAGTCCTACAACCGCAAGAAACCGAATTCAGCCAACACCCTGAATGAGTTTGGAAGTGGATTCTCCCCTAAAGCCTCCAAATAAGAGCTTTGTCTGTCCCAAACCTTGATTTTGGCCTTGTCAGACCTTAAGCAGAGAACTGTGAGGTAACAAACAGGGGCTGTTTCAAGTTCGTGATTTGTTACACAGAGGGAGCTAACTGAAACAACAGAGATGCTGCTTTGATTGGGTTGCCCACGCCCATTGGTCTCTGTTGTCTCATGTTAGGGGTCTGTCACCACTTCTGCCATGGTTGATCCCTGGTGCACCTGTTGCAGGAAGGGAGACCCCTTCCATGGCTCTAGAGTGGGCTCTTGTCTAACACTCAGAAATGAATTGTCTGAGGAGACACACGTGCTGACAAAGCAAGAGACTTTATTGGGAAAGGGTGCCCAGGCGGAGAGCAGCAGGGTAAGGGAACCCGGGAGAACTGCTCTGCCACATGGCCCACAGTCTCAGGTTTTATGGTAATGGGGTTCGTTTCTGGGTTGTCTCTGGACAATCATTCTGACTCAGGGTCCTTCCTGTTGGCATGTGCATCGCTCAACCAAGATGGATTCTGGGAGGTTGGTAGGACATATGGACTGGTGTCTCCTCTCTCTTTTTGACCTTTCCAGAATTCTTCTGGTAGGTGGTAGCTTGTTAGTTCCAAGTCCCTTACCAGGACCTCCTGTTGTAAGATAACTCATGCGAATTGTTATTATCGTGCCTGGCCGGGGCAGGTGGTTTCAGTTAGTAGTTCCCCTAACACAGCCAGATACCTGCCAGGCTCTTCACTGGCATTCCACCGGCCCACTGGGGGATACACCACTGAATTCCCTGGGAATGCTCTTTCAAAGCATTACACCCAGGTATACGAGAGAGAAGATAGGTTTCAGTATTGACCTAGGAATTAGATTTTCTAGAGAATGGGAGAAGTTATGAAGGAATTGAAGATACTCATCCACACTATTCAAGAAAGAAAGAGGGGCTAAGCAGGGGCTGACAGATTTAGAAAATGGGAGGACTCAGATCCCAGAGGAAGAGGGGAAGCGGCACAGGAGTGGTGTGGGTGAACACGTGAGAGCCGGGAGGGCAGGAGAAGGAAGTAAAACAGTAGGATGTGTGAGAAGGAACAGTTTCTAGGAAACACACAGAAACTGCATCTGCTTGTCGGCAGCCCTTTCAGGAATCCCACTTACTTGGCGCTCTAGGGGTCCCACTTCGGGCCTCCCCCAGAACAGTTCAGGCTCTCATTGCTCCTGCCAGAGTCCCCCTTCCTGTGGCCACTGTATTAGCTAAATATCCCTCTCCCCTCTGCCAGTAATTGTCGCTGGATGGGACTCTCACGAGTGGGGGCAGGCTGAGGAATGCGAAGGAACAGAGGATAATACACAGAATCACTGGGCACTGGAGCAGAAGCATCCAGCGTGGCTTCCTCCCTCTCCACCCCATCCTGGAAGCAGAGCTGGACACAAGGACTTGGTCCTGGAAAGTGACCCCAGAGAGAAGACCTTGGGACTTGGGAGAGTGAAGCAGGGAGGAGAGAAAACTGACGGAAGGGTGCATTTTAGAGTAGGCATTGGGGCTTCATTCCACGTCTAAGAATTATACAGAATGCCCCCCAATAATAGTCCGTTTGAACAGTGGCGGGGGGTGGCAGCTGAGCATTCATCTGCCGCTCCCATCCCCAGGAGTTGAGGGTTGCCCCAAGAGGCATTAACTGCATTCCATCCTCACAGTTGTACTTCTAGCTGTGCTTGTACGAAGGTCAGGTGGACACTCTCTGTGGTCAGAAAAGCCCTGGGGCAGAAAGCAAAAGAAGCTTGAAAAGAAAACATTGAATAGCAAAGCAGCACATGAAAAAGAATGCTCAGCGTCATTAGTCATTAAAGAAATACAAATCAGGCTTCCCTGGTGGCGCAGTGGTTGGGAGTCCGTCTGCCGATGCAGGGGACACGGGTTCGTGACCCGGTCCGGGAGGATCCCACATGCCGCGAAGCGGCTGGGCCCGTGAGCCATGGCCGCTGAGCCTGTGCATCCGAAGCCTGTGCTCCGCAACGGGAGAGGCCACAGTGGTGAGAGGCCCGCATACTGAAAAAAAAAAAAAAAAAGAAATACAAATCAAAACCGCAGTGAGACACCACTCCGTACCCACTGAATGGCTAATAAAAAAATTTTAAAGGACAGAGAGTAACAAGTGCTGGAAAGGATGTAGAGAAACGAACCCTGGTACATTTCAGGGCAGGGGCAGGGATGGGAAGATGAAGATGTAAAAGGGTGCAAGCCCCTGGGGAAACAGTTTGAAAGTTTCTTAAAAAGTTAAACATAAATTTACTATATGACCTAACAATTTCCACTCCTAGGTATATACCCAAGAGAAATGAAAACATGACCACACAAAGACTTGTATATGAATGTTTATAGCAGCTTTATGCATAATAGGCCAAAACCAAGAAAGTACTCAAATGTCCATCAGCTGGTGAATGGGTAGACAAAATATGGTATATCCACACACTGGATTCCTTATTCAGCAACAAAAAGGAACAAGCCGCTGACATTCTATAATATGGATGTGTGAAAGGAAAATCAAAATGGAGTCAGTATTGTTAAGAGAGCTCTCGAAAATGGAGGCAGGCGGATTCCCTGGCGGTCCAGTGGTTAGGACTCCGCACTTTCCCTGCCAAGGGTTCAATCCCTGGTCCGGGAACTAAGATCCCGCGAGCCTTGTGGCACAGCCAAAAAAACAAAAACAAAAAAAATGGAACCAGGAGGCCGTTAAGGAAGTGTGACTTATTCATGTCTCAGCCTGGATAGAATCTGATCTTTTGACCTGATGAAGTCGCCTAGAATACCTGCCGGAAACTCAAGATACCTACCAGACCCTTACCCTAAAATTACTTACGATAATCTGTTTACTTCTTGGACCTGTGGACAAAACAATGTTGCCTGCCATTTTAGTAACAAGGAATGTTGCTGGTCATCAGTCCATCAACAACTATAGCCACACCCTGATGGTGCGCCCTGCGGGGACTTCAGGATGGAGAAAAACAGGGCACTGATCCTAGATAGTTAAGATGCATAGCTAAGGAATAATTTCAGTGAGCCCGGACTCTTGCATCTTCCCATATATAGAAAAGCACTAAAATCATTAACTTGAGATCTCTATTTTGTGAGTAGCAGTAATCTTTCGATGCTCGACGGCATTTTTTTTCTCCAGCACAAACTCCTATATGTCCCGGCTCCTCCACTACGTCTTCAGAACAGTTCCGCAAAGCTGTCTGAGAGGCTGTCTCTCGGGCCATACTCCTCAGTAAGGTCGCCAAATAAAACATAAGCTGCAATTTTTAGGTGGTGTGTTTTTCTTCAGTTGACAGACCTTCTCTAAAACAACTCCTGATTCCTTACAGACAAATATTTTCTGACTCACATCAGAGTCGATCACGATTCTCTCCAGGCAACTTTTAACAACCTGGTGGCTCTTTGTCTTTATAAACCCCTGACTCTTTCTCTCCTTCAGAGTTACCCAAATCTGTGTCTCCTGAATTGTAATTTTTAAAACTCCAAATAAACTTATTTGCAGCTTCCTGCATTATTTACTTTGGTTGACCGATGAATCTCAAAATCATCATACGAATCCAAAGAACCCAGACATTTATAGGAAAAATGTCCAGAAAAGGCAAAAGTCTATTGAGGTACAAAGCAGCTTAGTGATTGCCTGGGGCTGGAGGTGGGAAGGACTGATTGTAAATGGGCTTGAAATGATGGAAATGTTCTAAAACTGGAATGTGGTGATGTTTGTGCAACTTGTGTTTTGTATAAAAGTCACTGAAGTGTAAACTCAGAATGGGTGAATTTCATAGGCTATAACTGCAAAAGGCAGAGTGATCAGGCCCAAAGGGATGGGGCTGGAGAGACGGTGGCTGGAGCAAACTGGCAGAAGAGGAAGGAAGAGCCACCAGGAGGAAGCGCAGAGCAAAGGCGAGCTCCTGCCCTGGGCTCCACCCAGGCGGCGTCAGCATCCTACCATCTCTTTCTCTCTCACCTGCCACGCAGTGTGGCCTCGGGTTATCCCAGACCAGGTATTTAACAAGAATAAGGCACTTCACGCGCAGGCTCTCAGCAAGTCCTCCCAACAAGCCTGTGCAGATTGTCAGCCCGGTTGTAAAGATGAGGTCCTGGAGACTCAGCAAGGAAGGAAACAGATGAGCCGGGATTTGAACCAGGTATGCCTGACTCCAAACACCCAGGCTTACGTATGATTGCAGAAGAATCAAGAATGCTAAGAAGGGGAATGGAGTGGAGTGGAAGGGCTCTAGGAAGTAGAATCCGGCGAGGGGCTGTAGGGTCATGCCTGCCCTAGCCCACTCCAGGCCCCAGGTGACCCCAGCACTCTTCCCCCAACCCCAGCCCCAGCCCCTCCCCCGACCCGGACCCGCCCCATCCCAGACCCCGCCCCCCCAGGGCCCTGCCCACACCCACCCTGGCAGGCGCTGCACTGGCAGCTGCGGATGACCGGCAGAACCACCTGCCTTCCCCCTCTTGGCCGTTCCTATCCGAGAAGAGCCGGGCGGTGGGAGGGCCAGATCCCACGATCTCAGATCCCAGATCTCCTCGCCAAGCAGGGAGGGCAGCGGGCCGGAGAGGGATGTGTCACCACCAAGCCCCCATTCTCGGAGAAGCCCACCTCCTTCGTTCCAGCCCCAACCCGACGGAGCGTCCAAAAACCTGCAGGTTAAACGAACGCTTTTTAATGCGCTCATCACTGCATCCTGGCAGCAGAGGGAAAAGACACAGGGTCTACTTTTGGGTCTAGTTGAAGAGACAGACTAGTAATTTCTGGAACTAAAAATGATGAAGTCCTACACTGCACAGGCGGATCCTAAGTGCAAAGTGAGTCTCATTCCAAAGCGGACAGTCTTTCTCCATGATTATATAGTAACTCTATAAGCCCCGCTGGATGTCTGACTTAATTTTATGTACAATTCTAATTTAACTTTAGTTTTAAATAGGTAATACATTCACACAACACCAAGTTAAAAAACAATAAAAGAAAAAAAACAACCTCCCTCTGATTCTATCCTATCACTCATTTTTCCTCCCCCCGACCCCAAATTTCTTAACGGCTCTCCTCTCCTCACTCTATATTTTTAAAAAATCCAGGGCTTCCCTGGTTGCGCAGTGGTTGAGGGTCCGCCTGCCGATGCAGGGGACGCGGGTTCGTGCCCCGGTCCGGGAAGATCCCACGTGCCGCGGAGCGGCTGGGCCCGTGAGCCATGGCCGCTGGGCCTGCGTGTCCGGAGCCTGTGCTCCGCAAATGGGAGAGGCCACAGCAGTGAGAGGCCCGCGTGCCGCAAAATAAATAAATAAATAAATCCAGAAGTGATTTGGGAGGCATTCCCAGGAGGTTCCAGGAGCACCCAGGGGAGCAGGAGGGTGGCCAAGGGTTGAGGGGCAGGTAGGAAAGCACCTCTGTCTTCCAGGAACAGATGAGCTTGGCCAGGCGGGCTGAGGCGGGGCCAGGAGCTGAGTGAGGCTCCGCTCTGGCTGGACCCTGGCCAGAACGGAGCCGGAGCCACAGAACTCCAGGCTCAGGGCTGGGGGAGTCAGGGTGGGCACAGGGCCCCCGAGGAGGTCCGCAGCAGGAGAACGAGCGAGGAAGGGAGTGCCATCAGTATTCTGGGACAAGGCTACGTTCAAAATGTGGAAAACCTCTGTCCCTCGAGCCTGCACTTGCTGAACAGTGGGTTAACGTAGCTCTTCTGTGCCCTTCTTTGTCGTCCTGGCTTGCCTGCCTTGAGGGGCGCAGTGGGCGGAGGGGCAGGCACCAGGAGCTGTGGGGAGCCACAGCAGGGAAAAGCAGGACCATAGACCCCTGGCAGGGACGGAGGCAGGCCGCAGGCTCCGGAGCCCAAGCCCCTCTGCCGTCACCGGGCCAGATGGCAGGTGTGCCACCACCTTGGTGAAAACTCACCCCTGGCTCTGATCAGCTGTATGCCGGTGAGATGGACTTTCTCCCTTGTGTCCTCTGGGCCTTGGCTGGGTTCTAGGCTCACAACCACAGGCCATTGCGGACCGCCGCTTGACCTGACTCCCCTGGGCCAGCAGCCCCCCTCTCTGCTCACCTCGGGCAGGATGTTGGTGCTGGACGGGCAGTGCCTACTGCAGTAGCTCACTTCCACCTGGTCCAGGTAGCAGGGGCCCTTGGTGAGGTTGTGAAGCTCGGTGAGGCACCAGCAGGAGGGCTGCTCCTCTGTGGGGAGGGGCACGTGAGTGGCAGGAGGTGAGGGCAGGGCCGGGAGAAGGCCATGATGAGGGCGACAAGAGTGTGGCCTGAGCAGAGCAGGTGCGGGAGGGGGTGGCCAGGCGTTGCGATGCAGCAGTCGGGGGGTCTTCACTCTGCTGATCCCCATGGTGGGCAGGATTGGAGAAGGCGGGCCTCCCCGGGCAGGCATCGGAGTGGTTTGGAAGAAGGGCCCAGAGCAGGGAGAGGCGCGGCAGGAGGTGCCCGAGGTCCCCTGCATACCCGGAGTCTCCTGGCAGCAAGTGGGACAGCAGCTCCCTGGCTCCTGCACGGCCACCTCGCCCTGCAGAGGGAGTGGTCCCCAGTGCTCTCAGGAGGATGGCCCAAGGCCCCACACCACCTGCTTGAGGCTCTGAGACCAGCCTCTGGGGAGGGACCCAGGCAGGAGCCCGGGGAGCCCTCTGAGAGGGCAGCAGGGCTGCAGGTGGGCACCTGGGCACAGGTGAGCAGGGGGCAGTGCTGGGTGCCGATGCTCCTCCTGCGGATGCAGCGGCAGCTCTCACAGGCCTCCTGCCTCTCGGATCCGGGCTGGGGAGAGTGGGGAGAGCCTCCTCTCCGTCCCTCCGCTTGCAGACTTTTCTGTTATCCCACCCCAGCCCTAAGCCCAGCCTGGGGGCCTGGCCAGGGCAGTGGCCTGAGACTGGCGTCGGCAACAAGAGTTTCAGGAGGGGAGGTGGGCCTCCGGGGGCCAGAGACTGTCCCAATGTGATGGCTGATGGCCAAGCTGCCCACTGCCGCGCGCCCGGGTATAGGGGAGGAGCCGGTGGGGGTAAAGGGACAAATCGGTGGACCAGAGGCCTGGGTCAAGAAGGGCTAGGGGGCATGGAGGGCCGTGGTGTCTCACCGGGTGGGGACGCCCGTGGTGCCAGCACTCACAGTGGTCTGCAGGAACGCAGGGGCTCTCCTGGCTGTGGAAGTGCCCGTGCCAGCATGCCCGCACTGCAGCTGCCCTGAGTCTCCGTGGCGTTGGGCTCCCGGCACGTCTGCTCACAGGGCCCCAGCTCCCCAGGGGCCACCTGCTGCCACATTTCTCCAGGGGGCACTCTGCCAGGGAAGACCACCCAGCCCACCACTCGGGTCAGCCCTGGGTCCAGCCTCGATTCTCCCCCCTCCCACACTGGGCACCCTTGGGTCCCTGCTCCTGTCCCCAGCGCTGCCCACTCGGCTCCAGCAGCCTCCAGGCTTCTGGGTTTCAGAATATACCTCTCTGCTCTTACCCACCCTCCCAAGTACTCGTGGGGCCCAGCTTGGTAGGTGGAGGTAGCACCGCCTAGGACATGCAGGCCCCTCTCCCCTTGTCAGGGCCAGCCTGGCCTTGGCTTTGGAGGGACCAGCAGGGATCGGGCAGCCCACATCTCACCCCGACAGCCAGCAAGGGGGCAGCTGAAGGCTCCACCTTGGCCGAAGCTGGCAAGACAGACGCTCTCATTCAGATGCCTGCCACGCCTTCCTCCCCACCCCAGTTCTCAGCAGCCCCGCCCTCCATCCCCACCCACGCCCCCAGCCCTCACCAGCGGGTGCAGTTCTGGGTGAGCAGAGGCCCTGGGGGTAGCTCCCGGCCCTGCTCTTCAGGAGTCAAGCTGAGGCCCCAGGGCAGAGAGCTGGGCGCACACACATGCCATTGCGCAGCAGCTGCCGGTGCGTGGCAGGCTCCGGTTACACTTGGACCATCCCCTCCTTCCCCCCACCTGCCTGCTCCCTCACGGGAGAGTCAGGGCATGGTGCCCACACCCACCTGCCCTCCAGGGCAGTCACAGCCAAGTTGGCAGGGCTCCTGCATGCAGAGGGTGCCAGGCTGCAGATGCGAGCAGAGGCGCGGGCACGAGGTCGCACAGGAGCTGAGCACCTGGCCAGGTGGGCGCTCTGGGGGGAGCGCAGAGAGTGAGGTGGTGTTCCAGGGAGGGGGCTGCCTCGGGACCCGCCGCCAGCCATGGCGATCAGCCAGGACAGGCCCTGGGCTCGGCAGCACGGCAGGGAACAGCAGGCACCCAGCGCCCTGGGTGCTCACCGGGTCAGGGCTGCAGGTTACATTCCTGCCGTTGCTCCGTGTCCTGGGACTGACACGGTGCCCCCACAGGACCTTCCTTGCAGCTCCGATGTCTCTGGGTGGTGCCCCACCACGGGAGCAGAGCAGCTGCTCCAGGCTGACCAAGGCCCGAGGGCTGGACACTCATGGGGGCGGCACACCAGGGACCCGTTAACACAGGTGCTGTGGCAGCGGTGTGCAAAAAGGGCTCAGACCCTTGAGAGTCAGGGTGAACAGAGCCTCTGCTCCCCAGCAAGGCCCATAACCCTGACCTGGCCCGAGCCTCCCACCCAGAGCTCCCCGTGTCCCTGCCTGGCCGCCGGCCGGCAGCCACACCAGTTTTTGCAGTCCAGCCACCCACCTCGGCCGGAGCCAGCACCCATGAAGCACTGGGGCTGGGGAGGCCACAGCGGCAAGGAGACATGGGCACACAGCGTCCATCCTGTACCAGCTGCCCAGGGGTCAGCGGCAGCCTGGGAGAGCGGGCGGGGAGGACAAGCAGGGTTGGGGCTGGGGTGGGCGCACGTGACGGATCCCTCTGTTAGCCAGTTGGAGACCAAAGCCTCAGGCAGCCCTGGAGCACCCTTCGTCCTGCCCCTCCCCCCACGTGACCTGTTCTCCACCTGCCCTGGGTGTGGGCACCACCCTGGAAAGCTTTTTTTTTTTTTTCTTTTGCGGTACGCGGGTCTCTCACTGTTGTGGCCTCTCCCGTTGCGGAGCACAGGCTCCGGACGCGCAGGCTCAGCGGCCATGGCGGCATGTGGGATCTTCCCGGACCGGGGCACGAACCCGAGTCCCCTGCATCGGCAGGCAGACTCTCAACCACTGCGCCACCAGGGAAGACCCCCTGGGAAACTTTGAGGCTTCCTGAGAGCATCCTTAGGATGCAGCCTGTCTTGACTAAGGCTCACTCGGGCAGGACCCCCAGCCGGTCGCTGGAAGTGACTCAGAGATCCACTCTGCTGCCCTATAACTCATGGCCCAGCCGTCTGCCCACCACCTGGGTGGCACCGTCCCTGCAGACACTGCACGCGGACCCAGAGGTCGGCACAGCTTCTTGGGCAGTGGCTGGCACAGTCCAGGGTGGGCACGGGGTCCCGGGCCTCGCAGCTCTCTCCTGCGGACCAGAAGGTAGGAGTCTGTGTGGGGACTTCGAGAGTCCTGAGCCTTCCCTGGGCACCTCCAGGGCCAGAGGCAGCATCCCCCTCAGGTGCCATACCCCTGGCCCCTCCTCCAATGCTGGAACCAGCTACCTGGGCAAGGCCCCACGTTGCAGCTCTCAGTCTGAGCCCGTGGCCGCTGGCAGCCTCCTCCAGAGCAGCTGGAACCCCCCACTGCAGGGTACCTGGCAGCGGCTCCAGGCCCCCCAAGGACTCCACTGGCATCAAGCTGGGGAGAAGAAGCGGGCTTCGGTCCCCAGGCCTCTGCCTCCCGCCTCCAGCTGAGCCCCCTTCCGCCCCTTGCAGCTGCTGACCTTCCAGCCTCAAATCCAGCAGGCCTTGGGGACGAGCTGGAGAGCGAGCGGGCCAGCTAGCTGCTGGGACGCTGATGTGAACAACGCGGCCCAGCCCTACCTGGCCAGGCCCGACTCCCCCTCATTCCAGGCCCCTCCCCCTGTGGCCTCCGCCCCTCCCATCACCTTGGCAGGCTCCAGCGTCTGGGCAGAGACGCTGCTGGCTGAGTGGCACAGTGCAGAGGTCTGGATCCCCGGCCCATGGCCTCCCCGTCTCGGGGTCCAAACAGAGGCGGTGGCGGTACTGCTCTGAAGCCAGCGTGGGGACCGAGGTGGAGGGGAGGTCATCTGGGCCCCCGGGCCAGCGCTCCTCTAGGGCAGCCCTGGAAGCAGGGGCCAGCATGCCGGGGGGCAGGCAGGGCCCACAGGGTGACCACTTGGACCAGTGGCTCAGAGGCAGAAGACCTAGGAAGGGCGGCACATGAGCATCCTTCCCAGGGACCCTCCCCCAGACCCAGAGACCACAGTAGATAGGGAGGGAGGGGCTCAGGTTGTGACCAGGAAGGTCCGGAAACGGGAGAGGCTGAGGGAGGTGTAGGGGGCCAGGGCAGGGTGACCAACCGTCCTGGTTTGTCTGGGACCCTCCTGGTCCTAGAAATGAAAGTTCCAAGTCCCGGAAACCCACCCCTCTACCCGGGGCAAATGGGGACAGTTGGTCTCCCTGGTCCCGAGTTACCTTGACAGCCTGGTGCACTGCAGCTGGTGCGCTGCAGCTCCCCACGCTGGCACTCACTGTGGGAGGGGGCAGTCAGGGTGGGCTCAGGAGGCAGGACCCAGCCCAGTGCGGTAGGCAGGGGGCTCATGTAGGGGTAACCTGGGCTCTGGGCTCATTTGGAGCAAGAGGAAGCTGGGACCGGGCCTGTGGGGCTTAGCTCGGCCTTCTCTGCGCGGCTGCCCTGGGGAACCCCTCCCCCTCCCTGTTCCACTCTCTGGTCCCAGCGCTCTGGTGCCACTTCCCCGCCCCCAACACTCACCACTCTTTGCAGCCCAGCTGCAGGTGGTCCCCGGGGGCCAGGGTCACCCCAGCTCCTTCTCCGGAGATGTGCTGGCAGTTACACTGCTCTGGGGGAATGCAGCCTCCAGCCTGCTCCAGCAGCCCCTGTGCAGAAGGGGACACAAGGACAGGGCTGTGTGGCAATCATTTCGTCACCCTAGTGCCAGCACCGTGCCGGGCCCACAGCAGCTGCACGTGTGTGCTGCTGAGCCAAGGCATGGGTGAGCGGCCACGAGGCAGAATGTGAGAACTGTCAAGGCCCCGAGTACCACAGGTTTGCAGGAGAGGGGTTCATCTTGGACGTCACGGAGGGAAGGAGGCGTGGGAGTGGACAGGGGGCCCCTCCTCCTGGGGCGTCTCCCCTAGCTGCCCGCCTCACCTCGGAGCAGTAGCAGCCAGGCTGGCAGGGTGGCAGGTCCTGGCAGAGCCGACGGCTCAGGTGTGTGGCACAGAGCCCAGAGCGGAGGGAGCCACAGGCCTGGAACTCAGAAGGAGGTGCGCAGCTGTCCTCTGCGGGGAGAGGCAGGCAGGCTGGTGGGGGGCAGCCCGGAGACACCCTCCGCTCCCCAAGCCCAGAGAGCACAGCGCATAGTACCATCACATCGCCTTGAGGTGACCCAGTAAGAGTGCAAGATTGTCCCCCTGCTACATGTAAGGACAGACCATTGTCACCCCATCCAGCACCCACTCAGCCCTTGTGGGTGCCTCCAGGGATGGGTGAGGACGGTTTGGACCGTGGAGAGCCAGGGAGCTGCATGGGGTTCGGGGCCTGGCACTGGCAGGTGCTCCAGGGATTGGCAGATGGGAGGCAGAGGGGCAGAGACAGAGGGCAGCTAGGGCAGGAGGTGGGCAAGACCCACTGTGCCTGGGGGCAGCTATAAGCAGACATAGAGCCACAGCTGGGTCTGCGGCTGCCAAGTGGGAAAACTGTGACGGCTTGGGGGCAGGGGGCCGGGGAGGAGCAGCTGTGAGGAGGGGGCTGCTGAGGGCAAGGCCAGGGGTAACTGCGCTGCCGAGGGCGGGCTCAGTGCAGGCGCGGGCAACCGCTCTGAGGTCCTGGGGACGCTAAGCATCGCTCTAAGGGGAGCAGGGCGGCCCAGTGGGGAGCCCCGGAGGCCCCTGTCAGTGTTCAGCTCCCTGGCTTCTTGCTCCTGGGGCCTCACCAGAGCAGCTGCTGATGAGGCAAGGCCAGAAGTGGCCGTCCAGTCATGTGCGGGGGGCCCTCCGGGCGCTGGGCCCTGGTGTCGGTAGCGCTGCTGGACCAGCACCTGGCATGAGCGTCGCGTCCAGATGTTCCACACACACTCCTCTAGAGACCAAACTGGGGAGAAGGGGTCAGCCTGGGGCCACTCTGGGCTCCCCAGCCTCTCCCCTACCTGCCCTCCCCTCTTATCCCAGCCCCAGCCAACACCCTGAGCAGGAAAAGGGCGAAAGGAAGCCAAGGGTTCCGGAAGGTCCCAGCTGGCTGGCTTCCCTGTCACCCAGCAGCAAGGGTCACATCTCAAAGGGCTCTAAAGGATTGATGGTGAAAAAGGGAAAAAAACTAAAAAAAAAAATATTGGGAAGCGATAGATACAGTACAGGTATATCTGGGGGAGATAATCTGGGAGTTGGGAAAACACATGACTCCCTGAATCTTCCCCAGGTAGGAAAACAGGCTTCACTTCCCATGCACGCTCACCCAGGCAGGGCCCTGTGGAGCAGGCCTGGGTGACCAGGTGGAGGAAGGTCCCACTGCAGGTGGGGTCAGCCTCGGCCAGCGGGCAGGGGCAGGACCCAGAGCGGGAGACCAGGCCTGGGCCACAGCTGCGGGAGCAGGACCCCCAAGGGCCCCAGGAGCAGCGTCCAGTGGCCCCAGGCAAGGCTGCTGCCACAGTGCCGGGTCTGGGTGTTGGGGCCCAGGCAGGGGGTCCCTCCTTGGCCTGGTCGTCCTGACACATGATTCTCTCCTGGAGGTCTGAGCAGCAGCGGGGGCAGCGGTTGGCACAGGTGACCACCTCCATGCCTGCTGGGCAGCCCTCCTCTGGGCAGATGGGGAGGACCAGAGAGACTCAAGATGGCCTGGAGCCCTGGGGCTCAGAAACCTTCCCCCTGCCTGATCGGGGGCCACCCTCACCTCCGTGAAGCTGTACAACCCGTCCTTCCTCTGGCTTGGTGCCCATAGAAACGTGGGACCCTGGGGAGACCCTGGGATTGGGACATTCTGAGTGACAGACAGTTCCTCTCGCCTGTGAGTTCCCAGCACCTAGCCTGTACCCAATAAATGTTTGTTGAGCTGCACTTTGTGCATCTAAAAAGCCAAATTCTCACCCATGTGGCTCCTTTGTGTCTGTCCGGGGAAGGATGGACGGGAATGTCAGTGTGAGGGCGTCGTCCTAACAGAGGTGGTGGGCCCTAGAGTAACCAGGGTCCATGGGGGTCGGTGAGCTTGCTTTTTTTTTTTTTTTTTTT